>NC_133327.1:260851454-261165621 GCF_042186555.1 Aquarana catesbeiana | reverse complement strand
GAATTTTTTCGAATTTGACAGTTTTTTTCGAATGTGGTAGAATTTTTTCGAATTTGATAGTTTTTTTCGAATGTGGTAGAATTTTTTCGAATTTGATAGTTTTTTCGAATGTGGTAGAATTTTTTTGAATTTGACAGCTTTTTTCGAATGCGGTCGAATTTTTTCGAATTCGAAACGAAACAAATTCCGAAAACGAATGTAATGAATGCAACGAATTTAACTAAACGAATTTAGTTAAATAACGAATCGAAACGAAACTAAACTAAACAAATTTTTTCATCCTGCACATGTCTAGTCCACAGGGAGGTGGTGGACTGGCTTACTAAACCATTCTCATCCCTCTCATCCTCTGTTAGCCAAGCAGAGACTAGTGCGCAGTCCACTGCAGCTGCCAGAGTGGCTAAACCTGCCTCCTTGTCCACAGCTATTCCTGCCATAGCCCCAGCATCAGGCATGGAGGAGTCAGCTGAGGTTTTTGAACACAGCGTCAGCCACTTGCTCCTTGACGATGCACAGCCATTACTTGATTCAGATGTTGGTTGTGAGGTTGAGGAAGGCAGAAACATGAGCCCGCAGAGAGGGGAGAGCACTGGTACACAAATTGGTAGTCATGTTCCCCCGGCCGCAGTGTATTGTTAAGTTGCCTCCAGTGGTAATGAGGATGGAGGAGATGATGATGATGAGGTCACTGACGAGACTTGGGTGCTGGATAGAGCAGAGGAGGAAAGTGAGGGTGAGGGTGAGGGACAACCCCAAAAAAGTTTTTTAGGCACATGTGCAGCCGATCACATTGTTGCAATTTGCAAACTTTGTCTCAAGTACATCAAGCATGACAAAAACACCAGTCATTTGGGTACCACATGCTTGACAGGGCATTTAACCTCTCACCACTCAGCCTGTTGGCAAGAGCACCTAAAAGTCACACAAAAGGGGCACATTTCTGTTCCCCCCTCTTTACTCACCTCATTCTTCCCCCACTATACCTCATGACCTCTTAGCAGCCTCCACTTACAGGGATGATGGTATAGCGCACAGTCCCAGCTCCTTGCAGCACATCTGATAGCAGCACACCACCAGCTGTAGACTATAGCTGACAAATATCTCTGCCACATCTGCTGCAGCAAAATAAAAATACAGTCACTGCCACCCACATGCCCACCATCTAAATGTAAGCATGTCAACGCTGGCTCTACAACTTCTGCCTTTCCGTCTGGTGGATTCTGCACCCTTCCTGAATTTGCAGAATGTGCTGTACCACAATGGCAGGTTCCCAGTCACTATTTCTTTTCACGTAAGACGAATTCAGCTCTGTACCATCATGTGAAAGGCAATGTTGTAGCAACATTGGGCAAGGCAGTCAGCCGCAAAGTCCATATTACTGCTGACACGTGGTCCAGTAAGCAGGGTCAGGGAAGATATGTTTTGTTCACAGTGCACTGGGTAACTCTGCTTGCAACTCAGAAGGATGCAGGACAGGGCTCAGTGCTGCAGCTTGTTGTGACCCCACGTCTCCATGTAGCTAGTGGTGATAATGCGAGATCTGTCAGCCCTACTCCTTCCTCCTTCTTCTGATCCTCCATACCCTCCTCTGCTGAATTGTCCTATGAACCACAAGTAGCCCCTAAGCATTCAAGGGGCTATTCAATGAGGCAGGCTAAAAGATGCCATGCAGTGCTTTAGCTGGTGTGTCTATTGGACAGGAACCACACTGGAGCATAGGTTCTTGCAGCTCTGCAGGGGCAGGCCTAGAGGTGGTTCACGCCATGCCAGCTGGAGCCAGGAATGGTGGTGTGCGATAATGGCACAAACCTCTTGTTCACCCTTAGACAGGGAAAGTTGACACATGTGCCACACCTGGCACGTGTTCTTAATTTAGTGGTGCAGAATTTCCTAAATAGGTACAAGGGTTTGAAGATCTGCTAAAGCAGGCTTCGAGTCTGTAGCCATTTCAGGCAGTCATACACAGCCAGTGGCGGAAATTCCACCTGCCCGTAAACCGCCTGACTTGTCACATGCCCACCAGGTGGAACTCGACTTTGGCAATGCTGCAGCGGCTGCACATGCAGCAGAGGGCCGTCAGTAAGTACCTGTGTGAGTATGACATAATGACAGGCTCAGGCTGGCTTGGCTTTTTTTCCCCATGCAAATGTACTGTACTGTCACCATTTGAGGAGGCCATAAGGATAGTGAGCTGTGACAATGCATGCATCAGTGACACAATCCCTGTTGTGTTCCTGCTGGAGCAGACTGTGCATGGCATTATGGACAGGGCACTTGGGGCAGAGCAGCGGGAGGAAGAGGAGGACTTCCTTTTCTCTCAAGGCCCACTTTATACAGACACCATTGTTCCTACGCCACAGAACACACAAGAGGAGAGGGAGGAGGAGGAGGATTCTGGCAGTTTTGGAGGCATTGATGCAGAGTAAGACATATGTCAAACAGTAAGAGATGGTTTTCCAGCCCCAGAACCCTTGGAAGTAGTACATGGCTGGGGGGGAGGCAGTTCCAGATACTATAAACCTCAGTGACCCTCCGCAAATTTCCGGTGCATGTGCTCCCTCATGCTTCAAAGCCTGCAAAAGGACCAAGAATACATGGCGTAAAGGGGAAGGATCACTATTGGTTGGCAACCCTCCTTGACCACTGTTACAAGAGGAAAGTCTCAGAACTCATCCTGTCCCCACAGAGAGTGCAGAAGATGAAATCTCTTGAAGACACCTTAAAGATGAGTTTATCTAACAATTTTCCAGACTCTGGTAGGTTACAGTGTCATGGAAAATTTAGTTTTGAGACTTCTGTTGGTCAAGAGAGGACGGTGGAGTAAGCAGCCACCTAAGTGATGCATTTCACAATTTTTTTAGTTCTCGCCACCCAGGACTGTCAGCTTTCACATCCCATCAGTAGCGTCTTAATCACATGGTGGACGATAATCTAGGGGTGAAAACAAACGATCCACTGGCTTACTGGGTCATAAGATTAGACCACTGGCCAGACCTTGCCCAGTATGCAACTGAGCTGCTGGGATGCCCTGTATCCAGCGTGTGTTCCGAAAGGGCATTCAGTGCTGCTGGAGGTTTTGTTATGGATAATAGAATGCATTTGTCCACAGACTCCGTGGATCATCTGACATTTATAAAATCGAATCAATCCTGGATTACCAACCGCTATGCCGATGTCGCTGATTAAGTGTTTTTGGCATGTGGAATCTCTGCAGGACTTTTAGGCTGCCTATTGTTATGGGTGTTGATTTCATCTGGAAGAATTTTTTTGGTGTAGGTTTCATGGGCACAATTAACACCCAATGACCAATTTTTCCACACCTGTTTGACAGGTGCATATCATTGCAATTTTTGACAGCAAGGCCAATTCTTGCTTTCCTCAAGAGTACCTCTATAGGGTTACAGTGTGAAGGCACTACTGACAACTAGGGATGAGCCAAACACACCCCTGTTCGGTTCGCACCAGAACATGCGAACAGGAAAAAAGTTCGTTCGAACATGCGAACACCGTTAAAGTCTATGGGACACGAACATGAATAATCAAAAGTGCTAATTTTAAAGGCTTATATGAAAGTTATTGTCATAAAAAGTGTTTGGGGACCTGGGTCCTGCCCCAGGGGACATGGATCAATGCAAAAAAAAGTTTTAAAAACGGCCGTTTTTTCAGGAGCAGTGATTTTAATAATGCTTAAAGTCAAACAATAAAAGTGTAATATCCCTTTAAATTTCGTAGCTGGGGGGTGTCTATAGTATGCCTGTAAAGGGGCGCATGTTTCCTGTGTTTAGAACAGTCTGACAGCAAAATGACATTTTGAAGGAAAAAACTCATTTAAAACTACTCGCGGCTATTGCATTGCCGACAATACACATAGAAGTTCATTGATAAAAACGGCATGGGAATTCCCCAAAGGGGAACCCCGAACCAAAATTAAAAAAAAAAATGACGTGGGAGTCCTCCTAAATTCCATACCAGGCCCTTCAGGTCTGGTATGGATATTAAGGGGAACCCCGGCCAAAATTTAAAAAAAAAAATGACGTGGGGTTCCTCCTAAATTCCATACCAGACCCTTCAGGTCTGGTATGGATTTTAAGGGGAACCCCGCGCCAAAAAAAAAAAAAAAAAACGGCGTGGGGTCCCCCCAAAAATCCATACCAGACCCTTATCCGAGCACGCAACCTGGCAGGCCGCAGGAAAAGAGGGGGGGACGAGAGTGCGGCCCCCCCTCCCTCCTGAACCGTACCAGGCCACATGCCCTCAACATTGGGAGGGTGCTTTGGGGTAGCCCCCCAAAACACCTTGTCCCCATGTTGATGAGGACAAGGGCCTCATCCCCACACCCCTGGCCAGTGGTTGTGGGGGTCTGCGGGCGGGGGGCTTATCGGAATCTGGAAGCCCCCTTTAACAAGGTGACCCCCAGATCCCGGCCCCCCCCCTGTGTGAAATGGTAAGGGGGTACATAAGTACCCCTACCATTTCACGAAGAAAGTGTCAAAAATGTTAAAAATGACAAGAGACAGTTTTTGACAATTCCTTTATTTAAATGCTTCTTCTTTCTTCTATCTTCCTTCATCTTCTGGTTCTTCTGGTTCTTCTGGCTCTTCTGGTTCTTCCTCCGGCGTTCTCGTCCAGCATCTCCTCCGCGGCGTCTTCTGTCTTCTTCTCCTCGGGCCGCTCCGCACCCATGGCATGGGGGGGAGGCTCCCGCTCTTCTCTTCTTCTTTTCTTCTCTTTTTCTCTTCTTCATTTTCTTCTCTGGGCCGCTCCGCAACCCATGCTGGCATGGAGGGAGGCTCCCGCTGTGTGACGGCGCTCCTCGTCTGACAGTTCTTAAATAACGGGGGGGGGGCCACCCGGTGACCCCGCCCCCCTCTGACGCACGGTGACTTGATGGGACTTCCCTGTGGCATTCCCCGTGACGTCACAGGGAAGTCCCATCAAGTCACCGTGCGTCAGAGGGGGGCGGGGTCACCGGGTGGCCCCGCCCCCCGTTATTTAAGAACTGTCAGACGAGGAGCGCCGTCACACAGCGGGAGCCTCCCTCCATGCCAGCATGGATTGCGGAGCGGCCCGAAGAAGAAAAGAAGAAGAGAAGAAGAGAAGAAAAGAAGAAGAGAAGAGCGGGAGCCTCCCCCCCATGCCATGGGTGCGGAGCGGCCCGAGGAGAAGAAGATAGAAGACGCCGCGGAGGAGATGCTGGACGAGAACGCCGGAGGAAGAACCAGAAGAGCCAGAAGAACCAGAAGAACCAGAAAATGAAGGAAGATAGAAGAAAGAAGAAGCATTTAAATAAAGGAATTGTCAAAAACTGTCTCTTGTCATTTTTAACATTTTTGACACTTTTTTCGTGAAATGGTAGGGGTACTTATGTACCCCCTTACCATTTCACACAGGGGGGGGGCCGGGATCTGGGGGTCACCTTGTTAAAGGGGGCTTCCAGATTCCGATAAGCCCTCCGCCCGCAGACCCCCACAACCACCGGCCAGGGTTGTGGGGATGAGGCCCTTGTCCTCATCAACATGGGGACAAGGTGTTTTGGGGGGCTACCCCAAAGCACCCTCCCAATGTTGAGGGCATGTGGCCTGGTACGGTTCAGGAGGGAGGGGGGGCCGCACTCTCGTCCCCCCCTCTTTTCCTGCGGCCTGCCAGGTTGCGTGCTCGGATAAGGGTCTGGTATGGATTTTTGGGGGGACCCCACGCCGTTTTTTTTTTTTAATTTTGGCCGGGGTTCCCCTTAATATCCATACCAGACCTGAAGGGCCTGGTATGGAATTTAGGGGGACTCCCACGTCATTTTTTTTTTTTAATTTTGGTTCGGGGTTCCCCTTTGGGGAATTCCCATGCCGTTTTTATCAATGAACTTCTATGTGTATTGTCGGCAATGCAATAGCCGCGAGTAGTTTTAAATGAGTTTTTTCCTTCAAAATGTCATTTTGCTGTCAGACTGTTCTAAACACAGGAAACATGCGCCCCTTTACAGGCACACTATAGACACCCCCCAGGTACGAAATTTAAAGGGATATTACACTTTTATTGATTGACTTTAAGCATTATTAAAATCACTGCTCCTGAAAAAACGGCCGTTTTTAAAACTTTTTTTTGCATTGATCCATGTCCCCTGGGGCAGGACCCAGGTCCCCAAACACTTTTTATGACAATAACTTGCATATTAGCCTTTAAAATTAGCACTTTTGATTTCTCCCATAGACTTTTAAAGGGTGTTCCGCGGCATTCGAATTTGCCGCGAACACCCCAAATTGTTCGCTGTTCGGTGAACTTGCGAACAGCCAATGTTCGAGTCGAACATGAGTTCGACTCGAACTCGAAGCTCATCCCTACTGACAACCAAAGACCAATTTTTCTGCACCTGTTAGACAGGTGCATGTCATTGAAATTTTTGACAGCAAGTTGAATTCTTGCTTTCATCAAGAGTACCTCAATAGGGTTATGGTGTGAAGGGGCCACTAACACCCAAAGACCAATTTTTCCACACCTGCTTGACAGGTGTATATCATTGCAATTTTTTACAGCAAGGCCAGTTTTTGCTTTCATCAACAATACCTCTATAGGGTTACGGTGTGAAGGCACCAACAACACCCAAAGTCCAATTTTTCCACGCCTGTTTGACAGGTGCATATCATTTTAATTTTTGGCAGGAAGGCCAGTTCTTGCTTTCATCAACAATACCTCTATAGGGTTACGGTGTGAAGGCACCAACAACACCCAAAGTCCAATTTTTCCATGCCTGTTTGACAGGTGCATATCATTTTAATTTTTGACAGCAAGACCAGTTCTTGCTTTCATCAACAATACCTCTATAGGGTTATGGTGTGAAGGCGCCACCGACACCCAAAGACCAATTTTTCCGCACATGTTTGACAGGTGTATATCATTGCATTTTTTGACAGTAAGGCAAATTCTTGCTTTCATCAAGAGTACCTCTATAGGGTTACGGTGGGAAGGCACTACCGACAACCAAAGACCAATTTTTCTGCACCTGTTTGACAGGTGCATGTCATTGAAATTTTTGACAGCAAGGTGAATTCTTGCTTTCATCGAGAGTACCTCAATACGGTTACAGTGTGAAGGGGCCACCAACACCCAAAGACCAATTTTTCCACACCTGCTTGACAGGTAAATATCATTGCAATTTTTTACAGCAAGGCCAGTTCTTGCTTTCATCAACAGTACCTCTATAGGGTTTACGGTGTGAAGGCACTAACAACACCCAAAGTCCAATTTTTCCACACCTGTTTGACAGGTGCATATCATTGCAATTTTTGACAGCAAGACTAATGCTTGCTTTCATCAAGAATACCTCTATAGTTACGGTGCGAAGATGCCACCGACACCCAGAGACCAATTTTCCCCATCTGCTACTTCTATCCAAAGTCTGTGGAAGTGACACCAAAATGTATCCAAAAAATATCTAATCTTGTTCCCAGTGCACTACATTGTGGCTTCATCATACAGATTGGCTCTGCAAGCCATTGCTTACAAAGTAAGGAAGCTTGCTGGAAAAATGCCATTTTTTGGCTTTATGAATGTTATTATTGCTGCAGCAGCTTCTATACATAGTACAGATGTGCCACTTTACAGGTAGACTAAGGGGACCCCCCAGGCACTATATTGAAAGGAATTTTTTATTTTTATGCTTTCACTTTAAGCATCAATAAATCACTGCTCATTTCCAAATGAATTTTTTTTAAACTTTTTTTCATTGATACATGTCCCCCTGGGCAGTTCCAGGGCCCCCATAACCATTGTATGCCCAATTACTTCAAAATGGGCACTTTTGATTTTTACAGTTTGGGTCCCATAGACATCAATGGGGTCTTTATTTGGTTCCAAACTTTTGCAATGTTTGAAAGTTCTGGTGCGAACCAAACAGGGGGTCATTCGGCCCATCCCTTATCAGCACAGATCTTAAAATCTCTATTTACATGCATACTCTCTAGCTACATGGCTATAGTGCTACGTCATCACGCACACTCGCCGACCAGCGTTTGCAGCCACACAGCTTACTGCTCTGGAAAAAGCATTCTGTTGTTGTTTTTTTACTGCATTTATGATCATTTCAGATTTTTTTCCATCTTTATTTGTACTTTAAAGTGGATCCTTTTGCAGGTATTGTGTTGCTTACTCTCATGCTTTTAAATAAATAGTTTTTTGGTTTACACTATAGGCACATATCTTCCAGGAGTAGTCCTGATGGAACACATGCCTGGTGCTTAGAATTATACTTATCAAAGGGATTTAACAAGCGCGTTTGACCATTTGATGGTCCACTGGATCTGGTAAGAGACTCATCTATATGGTGTCATGTACAAGAAATTGGGAGTGTGGGGTCACTCATGAGAAATGGAATGTGGATTCAATTATTGAACCTTTTTGCATACACACATTTTTAGAACCTTATTGACTAATTTCATTTTGCCACATTTGCACTTTATACGACTTTTGTCACTTTTTTGTATTATATATAGTATCTCACAAAAGTGAGTACACCCTGCACATTTTTCTAAATATTTTATTATATCTTTTTATGTGACAACTCTGAAGAAATTACACTTTGCTACAATGTAAAGTAGTGAGTGGACAGCTTGTATAATGGTGTAAATGTGCTGTCCCCTAAAACAACTCAACCCACAGCCATTAATATCTAAACCATTGGCAACAAAAGTGAGTACACCACTAAGTGAAAATGCCCAAATTGGGCCCAAAGTGTCAATATTTTGTGTGGCTACCATTATTTTCCAGCACTGCCTTAACCCTCTTGGGCATGGAGTTCACCAGAACTTCACAGGTTGCCTCTGGAATCATCTTCCACTCCTCCATGACGACATCATGAAGCTGGTGGATGTTAGAGACCTTGCGCTCCTCCACCTTCCATTTGAGAGGATGCCCCACAGATGCTCAATAGGATTTAGATCTGGAGACATGCTTGGCCAGTCCATCACCTTTACCCTCAGCTTCTTTAGCAAGGCAGTGGTCATTTTGGAGATGTGTATGGGGTCGTTATGTTGAAATACTGCCCTGCGGCCCAGTCTCCAAAGGGAGGGGATCATGTTCTGCTTCAGTATTTCACAGTACATGTTGGCTTATATGGTTCCCTCCATGAACTGTAGCTCCCCAGTGACAGCAGCAATCAGGTCCCAGACCATGGCACTCCCACCACCATGCTTGACTGTAGGCAAGACACACTTGTCTTTGTACTCCTCACCTGGTTGCCGCTACACACGCTTGACACCATCTGAACCAAATAAGTTTATCTTGGTCTCATCAGACCATAGGACATGGTTCCAGTAATCCATGTCCTTAGTCTGCTTGCCTTTAGCAAACTGTTTGCGGGCTTTCTTGTGCATCATCTTTAAAAGAGGCTTCCTTCTGGGATGACCATGCAGACCAATTTGATGCAGTGTGTGGCGTATGGTCTGAGCACTGGCAGGCTGACCCCCCCCCCACCCCTTCAACCTCTGCAGCAATGCTGGCAGCACTCATACGTCTATTTTCCAAAGACAACCTCTGGATATGATGCTGAACACATGCACTCAACTTCTTTGGTTGAACATGCTGAGGCGTGTTCTGAGTGGAACCTGTCCTTTTAAACCGTTGTATGGTCTTGGCCACCGTGCTGCAGCTCAGCTCAGTTTCAGGGTCTTGGCGATCTTCTTATAGCCTAGGCCATCTTTATGTAGAGCAACAATTTTTTTTTTCAGATCCTCAGAGATTTCTTTGTCATGAGGTGCCATGTTGGACTTCCAGTGACCAGTATGAGAGAGTGAGAGCGATAATACCAAATTTAACGCACCTGATCCCCATTCACACATGAGACCTTATAACACTAACGGGTCACATGACACCGGGGAGGGAAAATGGCTAATTGGGCCCAATTTGGACATTTTCACTTAGGAGTGTATTCACTTTTGTTACCAGCGGTTTAGACATTAATGGCTGTGTGTTGAAAGCAGTGAAAAGCTGACACAGGGCTCATTGAAAGACTCTAATGCTTTGGACAGTGATGAGCTCAAACATGTTTGGACACCAGTCAGATCTCACCTGAGCTATCTTGCTAGAAAGCTGTCAAAGCTGACAGCCAATCATAGGTGACAGTAGCCCCCTGTTCCCATAAAACGCACCGATTCCCAAAATTAGTTTCTGTACTACTTTTGGCGATTTCAGGTGCGATTTCAATAGACATCTGTGCAGTAAACCGCAATCATGCGAGTTCAGCTGAACCTGGGCTAACTGACACTTTTGACAGTTTGCGGGAACCAGTGACACTAATACAGTGATCAGTGCAAAAAAAAAAATACTATCACTGTACTAATGACACTGGCTGGAAAGGAGGTAAACATCTAGGGCGATCAAAGGGTTAGCTGTGTGCCTAGCCAGTGTCTTTGTGTGTACAGTGTGGTGGAATAGATGGATTCTAGTCCCTGCTTTGCAGAAGCACAAAATCCATTCCTGCCCCTCTGTCAGAACTGAGATATGCCTATTTTGAGTGGGGAAGCAACCCATGACCCTTCCTTTATGCCCACATCCACACTGCTAACCACCTCCCCTTCCTGTCCACCTAAATCCATTTAAGGTGGATGGATTATGGATGTGATTGCTTGCCGCTTGCCAGAACACGTAGGCCTTTATGATATACAGATATACAGATGGGACAAGGTAACTATAGCATCTGCTGTCTTTGCAGCCTTTTATCTTTATAGTTGCCTTAAGTTGGACAGCTCAAGACCATATATATGAAAATGTCGATCATTTTTTGCCCTGATCAGGTTATCCCGGTTGGATTATGGGATCCCTGGTATTTCTATCATAGAATTCCAGTTTAAATTACCTGCTGATCTGTATGCCTATCTGCTGAATGAGACACCCATTCCAAGTAAGCCTTTAAAACGATATGGCCATTACATACTACTAGCCATTGCTAATTATACATCGTGCCTTGACACAACTCTATGTTTCTTTAGGCTTCTAAATATAAGAAGTGTTCCCACTCCATCGTTTGGTGCTCTTGAGTTTATTTAGCTATCCAGGTGGGTATAGTCATAGGCTTTCACAATGTAATAAACCCCATTTTTATATATTTATTTATTTTTTACTAGCTTTGAAAATATACTTAGACATGTGCAGAATGAAAAAAAATTGTTTTGTTTTGTTTTGTTTCGTTATTTACACAAATTTGTTTAGTTAAATTAGTTTAATTCATTTTCGGAATTAATTTTGTTTTTTTGATTTGGATCGATTTGAATTTTCAGAATTCGAATCGATTCAAATAGTTTTCTAATCTAATTCTAATAGATTTCAAATTTGAATAGTTTTCAAATTTCCAAAGAGAATAAAGTAGAATAAAATAAAGGAATAGAATAGAAAAGAAAAGAATAAAACAGAAAAATAATACCATAGAATAGAGTAAAACAGAACAAAATAGAATAGAAAATAAAAGAATGGAATGGAATAGAAACGAATAGAATAGAATAAAAAAAATATAGAATAAAATTGAAAGAATATAACTATCTTCTGAAATTCAAATAGAAAAGAATATAATTAAAAAAACAATACAATAGAATAGAAATTTGAATTTGAATAGAATATAATAGATTACAATAGAATAGAAAATAACAGAATAGTATAGAAAAAAACAACAGAACAGAATAGAATAGAAAGAAAAATAAATATCTTCCTATTCTATGCTAATCTATTCTTTTCTATTATATTCAAATTGATTCTATTTGAATTTTTGGAAATAGTTATATTCTTTCTATTCTATTCTATTGCTTTTTTAATTATATTCTTTTTCTATTTGTTTATTCTATTCTTTTCTATTATATTATATTCTTTTCTATTCAAATTTATTCTATCCAAAATTCAAAATTTTGGAAGATGGTTATAGTCTTTCTATTCTATTCTATTCTGTTATGTTATTGTTTCTATACTATTCTGTTATTGTATATTCTATTCTAATTTATTCTTTTCTATTCTTTTCAAATTTGAATTGATTCTATTAGAATTTTAGGAAATGGTTATATTCTTTCTATTTTATTGTTTTTTTAATTCTATTATTTTATATTCTATTACAATACACTCTATTCTAATTTTTTTCTATTCTTTTATTTTCTATTTTGTTCTGTTTTACTCTATTATATTCTATTCTTTTAATTTCTGTTATATTCTTTTCTATTCTATGATATTTTTTTCTATTATATTCCTTTATTTTCTAATCTATTTTATTCTCTTTGGAAATTGGAAAACTATTCAAATACAAAAACTATTCAAATCGATTCAAAAACGATTCGAATTTGAATTCCGTCCAAATTTTTTTTCGTTATTTCGGATTCATTTAAATTCTGTACTATTGTAATTCAGACATTCGAATACATCAGAATTTCTGAAAAACAAAAATTTGTCCGAATTTCAATTTGGAACAAAACCAACTGCACATGTCTAGGTTTACTATTTTGTTTTTCATTGATAGATTCACTTTATCTCTGGCATATGGTGTGGTGTTGATTCTGTGGTTGGGTCTTGTACCCCTTTTGGGTGGTAGGGGTTGAGCTTTTATGTTCCCCATTTCTTTGGTCTCTTGGGAAAAAATGGCGGCAAATCTCCATGTGTTTTTAATTGATGCGGATACTGAGGATATTAGCCTATATCCCTAGGGTCAGTAAATATCCACACAATGCAATTATGTTACATGTAATATATGTGTATAAATATCTAATTGCAATTCCCTTACGCTTTCCCTTTGTTCATTGTAGATATTGTGCTATAACCATTACTACTCGGCCCTGAAGAAGAGGAACAACGCATTCCCTCGAAACGCGTTGGGTATCACTCTGCCCACATATGTACTAGTGACAGAGTAATGTGGTGGTTGGTTTTCAAACCATTGTGCACTTTATTGTTAGCTGCCTCTTATGTCAGTGTTTGTTACTGTGCATTTGTATGTCCTGCATTTTAACATATATAAATAAAATTCTTTGCTCTTTTATATGTACCATTACGTTATCTTTTTCTGGAGTTCATACCTTTCAAGTCCCACCACAGGGTTTCTTTTCTGTATATTGTACAAATTAGGAATGTGGACATTTTCTCCAAATTTCCCATTACAGTAAATAGCATATCATATTTCGGCAGCTATTCACTGTGCGCTTGGTGGAAAAACACCTCAAACGGGTGCTGTTCGCGGCTGAACCGATGCTCAGCCCGAACAGTTCACCCATCTTTAGTAATTAACAGCAATTGGCAAAGGCTTAAGTACAAATAAATAATGATCATATAGTCAGATAGGAGAGGGTTCGTTACTAAGCTGAGTAGTGTTCATAGTACCATAAATAAACTAAAAATCAAAAAATCTACATTATCACTTCTGTTAAAGAGTCCCTAAAATTACCAATGCCATGGTCAGAAATAATGAAACAATAACTGATGAATATTGCTGATCCACATGCTCGCCTATGCCTGAAAGTTACAAGGTGAAAAGAATGGCATGGGACTACAAGAAAGTTTCAGCGATGGAGGGGGTGATATTTCAAGTGGATCTACAAAGTACAGGTTCACTTAAAGGGTAACTCCTCTTTTGTGAGGGAAAAAAATGCAAATGATGAAAAAATAACATAGCACATATAATTGCGACACTAATCATATTGTGATTGAATGTTATTAAAAATTACCTTTCCTTTTCAATCTGCAGCCACTGTAATTTTCTGAGAATGAATTGCAATAGGGCTACCTGGAGTTGTTCTGTACACAGAGTTTGTACTGACCACTCCCCAGGAACATCATTTCCTGCTTGTGTGATTGGCTCACCAATTTTCCCAGAAGTCTGCCTAAGATACAAGTCAGATTTCAGGTATCTCTTGCAGCAAAAATGTCATTTTTGGAGAGATACTTTGAATAGGAGCACATCTAAAGGGATGCAGGCCCAGCAGATTTCCTCATTAGTCCCCTGCAGCTGCACACCTGACAGTTAATTATGAAACCACTCCCATTAGACCCACTTAGTACAGAGGCACAGACAAACACTTCTACAGAATAACAAAAGGTAGGAATCTGCAACAAAGGTTGTTAAAATCCTTCCAATGTACATCAATCACCCAGAGGGGAATTTTTTTTCTCAACAAAAGTGGGGTTACGTTTGAAAAATAGATGTAAACCCTAACTGAATGACAATTACTTTACTAAAGCACTGAGCATCATAAAACAAATACCATTTAATACATATTTTCATCATTTGTGGCATCTCCATGCTGCTGATCTCATGCAGCCTCATCCTGTTTACATACATGCACGAAATGGTGGCTGCAAGACAATATAAAAGTATAAGAAATACAATATAGGCTGCGCTAGGTTAGGATCTAGAAATGTAAAAGCTGCTGGCACATAATGCTGGAACAACAACATACTAGAAAATATTAAAACATAGGTGCAGCGCTTAAAATAAAAAATCAGATTGTAAAGTCCAATTTTATATATTGATATTTAGTCCATGTAAAAAACATTCTCAGTCCGGCTTCCAGGCTAAGTTGAGAAAATAACAATCAATGTGGATAGATAGAAGGAATATCCAAAGAAAAATTCATCACCAGCACCCATTCACACTGCCTCCTACCCCTCACAGTGGACCCACCAAGGAAGTTCAGACAAGCATATTCAAAGTAGGGATGAGCCGAACACCTCCCGGTTCGGTTCGCACCAGAACCTGCGAACGGACCGAAAGTTCGCACGAACGTTAGAACCCCTTTGACGTCTATGGGACTCGAACGTTCGAAATCAAAAGTGCTCATTTTAAAGGCTAATTTGCATGGTATTGTCCTAAAAAGGTTTTGGGGACCCGGGTCCTACCCCAGGGGACATGTATCAATGCAAAAAAAACTTTTAAAAACGGCCGTTTTTTCGGGAGCAGTGATTTTAATGATGCTTAAAGTAAAAAAAAAAAAGTGAAATATTCCTTTAAATATCGTACCTGGGGTGTGTCTATAGTAGGCCTGTAAAGTGGCTCGTGTTTCCCGTGTTTAGAACAGTCCCTGCACCAAATGTCATTTTTAAAGGAAAAAATCTCATTTAAAACTGCTTGCGGGTTTAATGTCATGTCGGGTCATGGCAATATGGATGAAAATCAGTGAGACAAACGGCATGGGTACCCCCCAGTCCATTACCAGGCCCTTTGGGTCTTGTATGGATATTAAGGGGAACCCCGCACCCAAATTAAAATAAGGAAAGGCCCTATATACTCTGAACAGCAGTATACAGGCGGTGCAAACAAGACAGGGACTGTAGGTTTGTTGTTAAGTAGAATCTCTTTGTAATTTTGAACGGGTAAATTTTTAAAGCGTTTAGCTCCAGCCAAAAAATCTTTTTTAAGCTTTTTGGAAAACATAGGGAAGGGTTATCACCCCTGTGACATTTGTTTTGCTGTCTTTCCTCCTCTTCAGAAGATTTCACCTCACTTTTTGTCCCAATGAAAAATGTTTTTTGAAAATTTGGGTTTTTTGTGGAACAAGGATTGGAAAGCATCAGTGGAAAGGAGAAATTGTTTTCCCATATTAACTCTTACAGGAGAGAATTTCCCTTCCTAGGGGTAGATTTCATCTCACTTCCTGTTGTCTCCTTCCGTTTGCAAGTAGGAGTCGTTTGTAAGTTAGATGTTTGAAAGTAGGGTCCTGCCCTATATACTCAGCAGAAATTTGGGCCTTAGGTGTTGCTGTGGCCACAACACTGTAAGCCCTCACAGGGCCCTGCTGTGAAATATTAGATCAAGAATTGTAATTACATGCCCCTGTTGAACAGGAGCTGAAAAATTAGGCCTTAGGCACTGGTGCTGGTGCCACAACACTGCAACCCCTTACAGACACTCTAGTTGGAACGCAGGAACGAGCCCTGCTGCAAAGTATTGCATCAAAAATTGTAATTACACGCCCCTGTTAGACAGGGGCAGAAAAATTGGGCCTTAGGCACTGGTGCTGGTGCCACAACACTGCAACCCCTCACAGACACTCTAGTTGGAACGCAGGAACGAGCCCTGCTGCAAAGTATTGCATCAAAAATTGTAATTACACGCCCCTGTTAGACAGGGGCAGAAAAATTGGGCCTTAGGCACTGGTGCTGGTGCCACAACACTGCAACCCCTCACAGACACTCTAGTTGGAACGCAGGAACAAGCCCTGCTGCAAAGTATTGCATCAAAAATTGTAATTACACGCCCCTGTTAGACAGGGGCAGAAAAATTGGGCCTTAGGCACTGGTGCTGGTGCCACAACACTGCAACCCCTCACAGACACTCTAGTTGGAATGCAGGAACGAGCCCTGCTGCAAAGTATTACATCAAAAATTGTAATTAACACGCCCCTGTTAAACAGGGGCTGAAAAATTGTGCCTTAGGCACTGGTGGTGGCGCCCAGAACCAAAAATGTTCTTACAAGCTATCAGCGTGATGATTGAGGAGGAAGAGGATAATTACTCAGGGATAGTCACTCAGCATCAGCATAGGCAGTCTTTGAAGGGATCTGAGATTTCAAAAAAAATTATTCGGTTACATCAGCATCAGGTGCTTGGTAGCTGGTGGTGATCCAAGACTCATTCATTTTTATGAAGGTCAGCCGATCGACCGAGTCGGTGGACAGACGCACCCTGTGATCGGTTACCACGCCTCCAGCAGCACTGAATGTGCATTCCGAAAGAACGCTGGATGCAGGACAGGCCAGTAGCTCAATTGCATACTGTGCAAGCTCTGGCCAGTGATCCATCCTCAAGACCCAGTAACCCAGAGGATTTTCGGTGGGAAAGGTGTCCAAGTCTGATCTTGCCCCTAGGTATTCCTGCACCATGTAAAACAGACGCTGGCGATGGTTGCTGGAACCGATCATACCTTGGGGCTGCGGACCAAAAAATTGTCTGAACGCATCGGTCAGACGGCCACCTTCTCCACCGCTCCTTCTTTGACTGACCGAAGCCTCAGCAACACGTTGTCCAGAAACAGGAGTTTGTAACCTCCCAGTCTCTGGGAACGCATTGCACAGACCTTTCTGCAAGGCCTCCCGAAGATGTTTCATCCTCTGCTCCCTCTGCGATGGCAAGATAAGGTCCGCAACCTTACCCTTGTAACGTGGATCAAGGAGGGTTGCCAGCCAGTATTGGTCCTTCTCCTTGATACCACGAATACGAGGATCCTTACGCAGGCTTTGCAGGATCAGGGAGGCCATGCAGCGTAGGTTTGCTGAGGCATTCGGTCCGGAGTCCTCTGGGTCACTAAGGACGACAACGTCCGCAGCCACCTCCTCCCAGCCACGTACAAGTCCATGTGTTTCTTGGGACTGATCCCTTAAAGACTGCTGCTGATGCTGAGTGCCAGGCTCCACCTCCATACTGACACAATCTTCCTCCTCCTCCTCCTCGTCCTCATCCTGTGTGATCGGCGGGCACGCAGGAACACTGTCTGGATAAAGGGGGCCTTGAGAGCTAAGGAAGTCCTCCTCTTCCTGCCTCTGTTCTGCCTCAAGTGCCCTGTCCATTATTCCACGCAGCGTGTGCTCCAACAGGTGGACAAGGGGGACAGTGTCACTGATGCATGCACTGTCACTGCTCACCATCCTCGTGGCCTCCTCGAATGGTGACAGGACAGTGCATGCATCCCTGATCATGGCCCACTGGCGTGGGGAAAAAAAACCAAGCTCCCCTGACCCTGTCCTGGTGCCATAGTCGCACAGGTACTCATTGATGGCCCTCACCTGGTGGGCATGTCACAGATTAGGCGGTTCTTGGGCAGGTTAAACTCCTTTTGGAGGTCCGTCAGCCGAGCACTGGCATTATATGACCGGCGGAAATGCACACAGACTTTCCTGGCCTGCCTCAGGACATCCTGTAAGCCCGGGTACCTGCCCAAGAACCGCTGCACCACCAAGTTAAGGACGTGAGCCAAACAGGGCACATGGGTCATTTGTCCCTGTCGGAGGGCGGAGAGGAGGTTGGTGCCATTGTCGCAAACCACCATTCCTGCCTTAAGTTGGCGTGGCGTCAACCACCTCTGAACCTGCCCCTGCAGAGCTGACAGAACCTCTGCCCCAGTGTGGCTCCTGTCCCCCAAGCACACCAGCTCAAGCACCGCATGGCATCTTGCGTAGCCCCTTGAACGACTACGGAGCACCGCTGGTTCCGAGGAAGAGGCCATGGAGGAAGAAGAAGAGGAGGGGGTGGAGGAGAGAGGTGTGTCACAATCAGCATTTTGGAGGCGTGGTGGCGGAACAACCTCCAACACTACTGCACCTTGTCCTGCATCCTTCCCAGCTGCCAGCAGAGTCACCCAATGTGCCGTGAAACTTAGGTAACGTCCCTGTCCATGCCTGCTGGACCATGAGTCAGCGGTAATATGCACCTTACCGCTGACCGCCCTGTCCAGCGAGGCATGGACATTGCCTTCCACATGCCGGTAGAGAGCCGGAATCGCCTTCCGTGAGAAAAAGTGGCGTTTGGGTACCTGCCACTGAGGAACCGCACATTCCACAAACTCACGGAAGGGGGCAGAGTCTACCAACTGAAAAGGCAGCAGTTGAAGTGCTAGCAATTTTGCCAAGCTAGCATTCAACCGCTGGGCATGTGGATGGCTGGGAGCAAACTTCTTTCGGCGGTGCAGCAGCTGGGGCAGGGAAATTTGCTTGGTACAATCTGACGTCAGTGTACCAAAAGCAGATTGCCCACAAGTACTTGGCTGTGACACACCTAATTCTACACCTTCATTCCTCTCACTGCAGGTCTCAGAGAGGACTGGAGGTCTAGTGGGGTTGGAAATCTCAGCTGATGAGGAACAAGGAGAGATCCTCTTTGTTCTTTGGTGTGGGTCTTTTAGATACGCTTGCCAACGAACTGCATGGCAGGTCAACATATGTCTGGTCAAGCATGTGGTACCCAAGCGGGAGATGTTTTGGCCACGTGAGATACGCTTGAGACATATGTTGCAAATAGCAGCGGTGCGATCTGATGCACTCGTCTCAAAAAAGGCCCACACCAAAGAACTTTTTGAATAACGCGCAGAGACTGCAGCGCCCTGCACATGTGGAGCTTTGGGGTGTGATGCAGTCAATGTGCTGCCCTTAGGCTGGCCCCTGGAGGGCATCCTGCCTCGTTGGTGATGTGCCGCCTCCTCCTCCTCCTCCTCCTCTCTCCTATCAGGCACCCACGTTGAGTCAGTGACCTCATCATCCCCTCCCTCCTCATCACTGGAGCAAACCTGGCAGTATGCTGCAGCAGGGGGAGCATGACTGCCAGATTGCTGTCCTTCTTGGGCACCCCCTCTGTCCGTGCTCATGTTACTGCCTTCATCGAGCTCAGTATCATCATCAGAGCCTTCCAAACGCTGGGCATCCTCCTGGAGCATGTACCCAACACTGTGGTCAAACAGTTCGAGGGAATCCTCATGAGGACATGGTGGAGCTAGGGAAGGAGTCACTGATGACATTGAGCTGAGGGAAGAGGCCGCTGCTTTGCCAGACAAAGCACCCTGGGCATGGGTGAGAGAGGATGAGGAGGATGAGGACGGCTTGGTCATCCACTCGACCAAGTCTTCCGCATGTTGCGGCTCAACACGGCCAGCTGCCGAAAAAAAGGCCCAGCGTGTCCCATGGCCACGTGCTAATGAGGATGCACCGTCTCCACGACCAGCACTAGACACAGAGCCTGCTTGCCCTCTCTTATTGGCTTGTGACTGTCTGCCTCTCCTTCTTGGCCTTCCAGACATACTAATGGCCTGTAGCTGCACTAAGCTGGGATAGAACACCAGTAATTTTCTTCAGGTAGCTTTATATACTGTAACCAGACAAGCCTGCCTGTCAGTAGGAAGATAACAGGAATGGATCTAGCTGAACACTGTGAGCAGGACGCACTGTACTAAATGTAAATAGTCTAGCTGCCTGACCGTGGTACTAATAGGATCAAATAGAACACCAGTAATTTTCTTCAGGTAGCTTTATATACTGTAACCAGACAAGCCTGCCTGTCAGTAGGAAGATAACAGGAACGGATCTAGCTGAACACTGTGAGCAGGACGCACTGTACTAAATGTAAATAGTCTAGCTGCCTGACCGTGGTACTAATAGGATCAAATAGAACACCAGTAATTTTCTTCAGGTAGCTTTATATACTGTAACCAGACAAGCCTGCCTGTCAGTAGGAAGATAACAGGAACGGATCTAGCTGAACACTGTGAGCAGGACGCACTGTACTAAATGTAAATAGTCTAGCTGCCTGACCGTGGTACTAATAGGATCAAATAGAACACCAGTAATTTTCTTCAGGTAGCTTTATATACTGTAACCAGACAAGCCTGCCTGTCAGTAGGAAGATAACAGGAACGGATCTAGCTGAACACTGTGAGCAGGACGCACTGTACTAAATGTAAATAGTCTAGCTGCCTGACCGTGGTACTAATAGGATCAAATAGAACACCAGTAATTTTCTTCAGGTAGCTTTATATACTGTAACCAGACAAGCCTGCCTGTCAGTAGGAAGATAACAGGAACGGATCTAGCTGAACACTGTGAGCAGGACGCACTGTACTAAATGTAAATAGTCTAGCTGCCTGACCGTGGTACTAATAGGATCAAATAGAACACCAGTAATTTTCTTCAGGTAGCTTTATATACTGTAACCAGACAAGCCTGCCTGTCAGTAGGAAGATAACAGGAACGGATCTAGCTGAACACTGTGAGCAGGACGCACTGTACTAAATGTAAATAGTCTAGCTGCCTGACCGTGGTACTAATAGGATCAAATAGAACACCAGTAATTTTCTTCAGGTAGCTTTATATACTGTAACCAGACAAGCCTGCCTGTCAGTAGGAAGATAACAGGAACGGATCTAGCTGAACACTGTGAGCAGAACGCACTGTACTAAATGTAAATAGTCTAGCTGCCTGACCGTGGTACTAATAGGATCAAATAGAACACCAGTAATTTTCTTCAGGTAGCTTTATATACTGTAACCAGACAAGCCTGCCTGTCAGTAGGAAGATAACAGGAACGGATCTAGCTGAACACTGTGAGCAGGACGCACTGTACTAAATGTAAATAGTCTAGCTGCCTGACCGTGGTACTAATAGGATCAAATAGAACACCAGTAATTTTCTTCAGGTAGCTTTATATACTGTAACCAGACAAGCCTGCCTGTCAGTAGGAAGATAACAGGAACGGATCTAGCTGAACACTGTGAGCAGGACGCACTGTACTAAATGTAAATAGTCTAGCTGCCTGACCGTGGTACTAATAGGATCAAATAGAACACCAGTAATTTTCTTCAGGTAGCTTTATATACTGTAACCAGACAAGCCTGCCTGTCAGTAGGAAGATAACAGGAACGGATCTAGCTGAACACTGTGAGCAGGACGCACTGTACTAAATGTAAATAGTCTAGCTGCCTGACCGTGGTACTAATAGGATCAAATAGAACACCAGTAATTTTCTTCAGGTAGCTTTATATACTGTAACCAGACAAGCCTGCCTGTCAGTAGGAAGATAACAGGAACGGATCTAGCTGAACACTGTGAGCAGGACGCACTGCACTAAATGTAAATAGTCTAGAAGATAACAGGAACGGATCTAGCTAAACTGAATACAGTGTATATATATATATGCAACACCTGGGATGCATATATATACACAATACACTGTAAGTGCAGCTAACTGACTGACTGTTCTGCCTAATCTATCTAACTCAAATCAAATGACACTGTCTGTCTCTCTCTCTCAATGAACGCCGGAACACACACACTACACAGGGCCGCCGTGCAGGCGGCCTTATATAGTGTGGGGCGTGTACTAAATCCCCTGAGCCATAATTGGCCAAAGCCTCCTTGGCTTTGGCCAATTATGGCTCTCTGTTCAGGCGGCGCTGTGATTGGCCAAGCATGCGGGTCATAGTGCATGCTTGGCCAATCATCAGCAAGCAATGCACTGCCATGCCGCAGTGAATTATGGGCCGTGACGCGCCACACGAATTTGGCGCGAACGGCCCATATCATTCGCAATTCGGCGAACGGGCGAACAGCCGATGTTCGAGTCGAACATGGGTTCGACTCGAACACGAAGCTCATCCCTAATTCAAAGTAATCCTGGAATTGTGTCACTGGGATTGGATCTCCTGATTTCTCCTAATAATATGCTCCTCCACTGCCCACGATATCATTAACACTCCCAAGAAGGTATAAAAGTATTAAGGGGAATATCATAGTATAGTATTTTCTACCTTTTTTTTATTGTTTAAAAAAGATTACACTTGATTGCTAAAAATCAAATCAGGCATCAAATACAGAGAAACACAAAAGTTTCCAACCAACAAAATGGCCACCGCGCCCGGTGAGCGATGACGCCATGCGTCATGACTCCATTCTACGCGTTTAACCATCAATTATGTTGTTTATCAAAGTATGTATCCTATGTTATTAATAATATGTGTTTAAACAGCCAATTGTAGTCTGTGACAGGGTGACAATTCAGGATCATAAATGGGAGACAGGAAGAGAGTTGTCTGTCACACTATAACATGAAGTGTTTGAAAAAGGACCCTGAAAGCAGGATATCCATGTATTATTTAAGAAAAGAATACTATGTAAAAGATATTGAAAATGACGTTAGAATACATGGTGGCGTGTTGCAGTCTATATTCAGTTTTAATGACTGAGTTTACAATTACTTTGGGTAGTTCTGCAAGGGAGTGGAGTGGGAGCTAAAATTGACTAAATATGGGGCAATAAAAGGGCTAATTTCCATAAGCAGCATATCTTGAAAATAAAGTGTATGCTTCATTTTATTGTTGAACTTGGAATAAAGTGAATTTCCACCTACTACTGAATAAACAGTTTCTTACTGTTTGAACTAGCATTTTCATGTTTAAACATTTTTAATGGATGTTTGCTTAACTAAGCAATTTGTTAGCTAATTTGCAGATAAGGTGTTGGTATGAGGAAGGAAATGTCTGGTGGATCATGGCAACTGGTTTATTGATTAAAGCTCAGCTCTAGCTAAGCAACATAATTCCGGATGAAACAAATTTTAACCCCTCTGAAAATGAGAAATGAGCCATGGAAATACTGGAGTAAATAAAAAGACAGTACATATTTTTCAAGCTGTCACTGACACCAATTCAGTTATAATGTGGCATAAAAATCTTTTTTTCACTGCAGACAATATTCTTTTTTTCTGTAAATGGTCAGTTTAAATAAAGTAAAATTGCACAATGGTATATATATAAAAAAAAGGAAATGTTTAATGTTTAACTTTTGATTTCCAGTGCCATCAGAAATGTGATTACCATAAATTAAAAATACAATAAGGACTTGTTCACACTGCTTGTCCTACATTTAACACATTTTCCTGTTTCCTGTTTCCATAATTCCACATTTGTTGCAATGGTACAGTACCTTAATAGGTATCCACTTTTTAATACCTTTTCTAGAACTACTTCTACCTTTTTTTTTTGGGATGGTGAAAAAAAATAGTAGTGTGCTGGAACATGTCTGTCTGTTTACTGAACTGAATATAATAATATAATAAGCGTACATATTATTTGTCTATTTCAAATTTCCATAGGACCATAATTATATATATACTTAGAACATAGACATGAGCTAAAAAAGGAACTGGCAATAAAATGGGAAATATCTGATTTAGTGCTTGTTAAAAAGGAGAGCCTTTTTCACTTGTTTGCTGTCAGTTAGAGATAGGCCGAATGACCCACTGTTTGATTTGCAGCAGAACTTTCAAACATTGCAAATGTTCAGAACCAAATAACAAACACTGTTGAGGTCTATGGGACCCGAACTGGGAAAATTCAAAAAAGTGCCCATTTTGAAGGCTCATATGCAAGTAATTGGGCATACAATGGTTATGGGGGTCCTGGTACTGCCCTGGGGGACATGTATCAAAGAAAAAAAAGTTTGTAATAAACATCTTTTTAAAGGAGCAGTGATTTACTAATGCTTGAAGTGAAATAATAAAAATGAGAAATAACAATAAAAATGAAAAAACTCATTTAAATATAGTGCCTGGGGGGTCCCCTCAGTCTGCCTGTAAAGTGGCACATCTGTACGGCGTATAGAGCCTGCTGCAGCAATAATGACATTTATAAAGTCAAAAAAATGACATTTTCCATTTAAGCTTTCTTTATTTTATAATTAACGGCTTGAGGAGCCAGTCTGTGTGATGAGGCCACAATTGTGTGCACTTGGAACAAGATTAGAGATTTTTGGGATAAATTCTGGTATCTCTTTTGCAGACTTTGGATAGGAGAAACAAATTGGTCTTTGGTTTTGGCGATGCCTTCACACTGTAACCCTTTAGAGGTACTCTTGATGAAAGCAAGAATTGGCCTTGCTGTCAAAATTGAAATGATATGCGTTATCGGCGCTGTGGGAGCCACCGATAACGCCACACTAACTGAAGCAACGGCACGAACGTGCCGTTGCTTCAGTGCACATGTGCTGATGACATCGGCACATGCTGATACAGGGGATATCTCCTAAACAGTGCAGGTTTAGGAGATATCTGGGGTAGCTACAGGTGAGCCTTATTATAGGATTACCTGTAGTAAAAAGTGGTTGTAAAGGGTTTACAACCACTTTAATCAGCGACATTGGCATCAGTGGCTTGATAGCTGCTGCTAATCCAGGACTAATTCATTTTGATAAAATGGAGTCTGTGGACAGATGTGCTCTCTTATTTGCCACAAAACCTCCGGCAGCACTGAATGCCCATTCGGAAAGCACGCTGGATGCAGGAAAGCCCAGCAGCTCAATTGCATACTGGGCAAGTTCTGGACAGTGGTCTATTCTTATGACCCAGTAACTCAGTGAATTGTCAACTGAAAAGCTCTCCATGTCTGTTTTGGCCCCTAGATAATCTCCAACCATATAATGCAGATGCTGCCGATGAGATGTGGAAGCTGACAGCCCTGGGTGCAGAGGACTAAAAAACTTTAAAGTGTCCTCAAGAGATTTCATCTTCTGCTCCCTCTGTGGGCATGGGATGAGTTCCAAGACTTTCCCCTTGTAACGGTGGTAAAGGAGGTTTGCCAACCAATACTGATCCTTCTCCTTGATGACATGTATTCTCGGGTCCTTTGGCAGGTTTTGAAGAATGAGCGAGCCCATGCACCACAAGTTTACGAAGGCATGAGAAGCAGACTCCTTGGGGTCACCGAGGATTACAGAATCTGGAACTGCCTCCTCCCAACCAGGTACTACTCCCAAGGGTTCTGGGGATGGAAAACCATCTGTTAAGGGTGGATGTATGTCTTGCTCTGCATCAATGCCTCCAAAACTGCAAGAATCCTCCTCCTTCCTCTCCTCTTGTGTGTTCTGTGGTGTGCCAAGAATGGCGTCTGCATAAAGCAGGCCTTGAGAGGGAATGAAGACCTCCTCTTACTCCTGCAGTTTGCAGCAGAACATGCAAAAAGTTTGTTCGAACATGCGAACACCATTAAAGTCTATGGGACACGAACGTGAAAAATCAAAAGTGCTAATTTTAAAGGCTTATATGCAAGTTATTGCCATAAAAAGTGTTTGGGAATCCGGGTCGTGCCCCAGGGGATATGTATCAATCCAAAAAAAGTTTCAAAAACTGACGTTTTTTCGGGAGCAGTGATTTTAACAATGCTTAAAGTAAAACAATAAAAATAAAATATTCCTTTAAATATCATGCCCAGGGAGTGTCTATAGTATGCCTGTAAAGTGGCACAGTTTTCCCGTGTTTAGAACAATACCACAGCAAAATTACATTTCTAAAGGAAAAAAAGTAAGTTAAAACTGCTTGCGGCTGTAATGTATTGTCGGGTCCCGGCAATATAGATGAAAATCATTGAGAAAAACGGCATGGGTCCCCCCCCAGCCCATTGCCAGGCCCTTTGGGTCTGGTATGGTTACTAAGGGGAACCCCGCACCCAAATTTAAAAAAAAATGGCGTGGGGGCCCCCAGGCACTATATACTCTGAACAGAAGTATATATACACTATACAGCCTGCCCTATATACTCTGCAGAAAATTGGGCCTTAGTTGTTGGTGGTACCAGAACACTGTAAGCCCTCACAATTACTCTTAGTGGGCACAGGAATGGGCCCTGCTGTGAAATACTATATCAAAAATTGTAATTACATGCCCCTGTTAAACAGGGGCAGAAAAATTGGGCCTTTGGTGGTAGTGGTGCCACAACACTGTAAGCCTTCACAGTTACTCTTGGTGGGCGCAGGAACGGGCCCTACTGTGAAATATTAGATCAAGAATTGTAATTACATGCCCCTGTTAAACAGGGGCAGAAAAATTGTGCCTTTGGTGGTGGTGGTGATGCCACAATACTGTAAGCCCTCACAGTTACTCTTGGTGGGTGCAGGAACGGGCTCTGCTGTGAAATATTAGATCAAGAATTGTAATTACATGCCCCTGTTAAACAGGGGCCAAAAATTGGGCCTTAGGCAGTGGTGGTGGTGCCCCAAACCAAAAATATTGTTGGCAGCTAGCATCATTAAGATTGAGAAGGGTGATTTAGGGAACATACCCCTTTTTTCCTTCTTTTTCATCATGCCCACTATAAATACTAAGCAAGGTCGTCACATGGTCACCTTTGAAAAAGTCACATGTCTAGTGATGAAACCGATCGGGAGGAGCCAGTGACGAGCAGTGCTGTGTGTACACTGTTGGCGTGTGAGGAGATCCCAGCTGTTAGCTGTATGCAACTGACCTTATCATATGTGATTTATTCTGCTGAAAAGTGTGAGTGAAATTTTTTACCCTTATTATATAGGGATTACATATCACACTGCCTGTGCAATGGTCTTTCTTTCTTTGTTGTTTCATACTGCAGAAGTTCTTTGAAAGTCAGAAGCCAGCCCATGCTAATGAGCAGCTGAATATATGAGCAAGCCAGCTATCACTGGGGATTACTCATTGAAACCTGATTCATCAAATCACCAAAGACGTTATATTTTTTCACAGCAGTATGCTGTCCTATTGAGATACTGTGCACTGTGGTTCATCACATTAATATATCTTATCTTAATTTTCTCTTTTTAATTGTGTTCAATAATTTATTATCACATTGATATTTATTTATAGGATTTTGTTATGGTGAAGGATGTTATGTTATTTATAATAGGCTCTATTTGATTATTTTGCACATGATTCACTGAATCTTAAAATCATTAAGAGATCACACTGTTATATTGGGAGGTTAATATTAGTGAATTATACATTTTGAATATATACACTTTTTGTGTGATATGAGTTCACATACACAATAATTGCAGCTATATTATTTGGTCATCTTCTAGTATTTGTCACTTATTTATTTATTTATTTACTGGTTCATATCAGCGCTTTAGTAAACTTTTTACTTTTTAGTGGATCAAGAAGGGTTGCCAGCCAGTAATGATCCCTCTCCTTGATACCACGAATCCTAGGGTCCTTTTGCAGGCTTTGCAGAATCAGGGAGGCCATGCAGCATAAGTTTGCAGAGGCATTCGATTCTGAGTCCTGTGGGTCACTAAGGATCACATGATCCGTAACAATCTCCTCCTAGCCACGTACAACTTCTTGGGTTTCTGGGGACTGAAAAACCATCCCTTGAAGACTTCTGCTGAGTGTTATCCTCCACATCAATGCTGACACAATCCTCCTCCTCCTCTTCTTCCTGTGTTTTTGGCGGGCCCGCAGGAATATTACCTGGATAAAGGGGGCCTTGAGAGGTTAGATAGTCCTCCTCTTCCTCCCGCTGTTCTGCCTCAAGTGCCCTGTCCATTATTCCATGAAACGTGCGCTCCAACAGGAAGACAAGAGGGATAGTGTCACTGATACATGCATTGTCACAGCTCCCCATCCTCGTGGCTTCCTCAAATGGTGATAGGACAGTGCATGCATCCTTGATCAGTAGTGTGGCGTGGCGAAAAGAAGCCAAGCTCCCCTGACCCAGTTCTGGTGCCATACTCACACAGGTACTCATTGATGGCCCTCTGCTGCATGTGCAGCCGCTGCAGCATTGCCAAAATTGAGTTACACCTGGTGGGCATGTCACAAATGAGGCGGTTGGTGGGCAGGTTGCATTCCCTTTGAATGTCAGCCAGCTGAACACTGGCATTGTATGACTGGCAAAAATGACCACAGACTTTTCTTGCCTGCCTCAGGAGATCCTGTAAGCCTGGGTACCTGCTCAAGAACCGCTGCACCACCAAATTCAGGATGTGTGCCAAACATGAAACATGGGCCAAGTGTCCCTGTCAGAGGGTGGAGAGAAGGTTGGTGCCATTGTCGCATACAACCATTCCTGGCTGAAGCTGGCTGAACCACCTCTGAACCTGCCCCTGCAGAGCTGACAGAATCTCTGCCCCAGTGTGGCTCCTGTCCTTTAAGCAGACCAACTCAAGCACATGGTATCTTTTTGCCTGAGTGCTTGTGTAGCCCCTTGAACGCTTACGGAGCACCGCTGTTCAGACAACAAATCTGCAGAAGAGGCCATAGAGGAAGAAGAGAGGAGGGGGGGAGGAGAGAGCGTGGCAGGATCTGCAAGGAGGAATGGCAAAGGATTCCAAATCCAGGTGTGAAAACTTGTTGCATCTTTCCCAAAAAGACTCATGACTGTAGTAAATCAAAAAGGGTGCTTCTACTAAATACTGAGCAAAGGTGTCCGGATACTGGTCATCCCAAACGTCTTCCATTAAGTATTATGGAGGCCACTGTGCTCTTAGGAACCTTAAGTGCAGCAGAAATGTTTTTTGTAACCTTGGCCAGATCTGTGCCTTGCCACAATTCTGTCTCTGAGCTCTTCAGGCAGTTCCTTTGACCTCATGATTCTCATTTGCTCTGACATGCACTGTGAGCTGTAAGGTCTTATATAGACAAGTGTGTGGCTTTCCTAATCAAGTCAAATCAGTATAATCAAACACAGCTGGACTCAAATGAAGGTGTAGAATCAGCTCAAGGATGATCAGAAGAAATGGACAGCACCTGAGTTATATGAATATCAGGAATATATGAGTGTCACAGCAAGGGTCTGAATACTTAGAACCATGTGATATTTCAGTTTTTCTTTTTTAATAAATCTGCAAAAATGTCAACAATTCTGTGTTTTTCTGTCAATATGGGGTGCTGTGTGTACATTAATGAGGAAAAAAATGAACTTAAATGATTTTAGCAAATGGCTGCAATATAACAAAGAGTGAAAAATTAAGGGGTCTGAATACTTGCCGTCCCACTGTATATCTGGGGAGAAGAGCTTGGTGAGAGAGGTAAAGAAGAACCCAAAGATCACTGTGGCTGAGCTCCAGAGATGCAGTCGGGAGATGGGAGAAAGTTGTAGAAAGTCAACCATCACTGTAGCCCTCCACCAGTCGGGGCTTTATGGCAGAGTGGCCCGACGAAAGCCTCTCCTCAGTGCAAGCAGGGCCGGACTGGGAATGAACACCAGCCCTGGAAAAAATGTCCATACCAGCCCCATAGCATTATTATACCAGCCCAACAGCATAACGTCATTATTTTCTTGTTCATAAAATGGAAAACCATGCATTTTAAAGCACATTTGGCTGCAATTGATGGGTACAGTGGCTGTGTTTTATGGGCACAGTGGCTGTGTTTAATGGGCACAGTGGCTGTGTTTAATGGGCACAGTGGCTGTGTTTGATGGTACAGTGGCGGTAATTTATGGGCACAGTGGCTGCGTTTAATGGGCACAGTGGCGGCAATTTATGGGTACAGTGGCTGCGTTTGATGGGCACAGTGCGGCAATTGATGGGTACAGTGGCTGCGTTTGATGGTACAGTGGCGGTAATTTATGGGCACAGTGGCTGCGTTTAATGGGCACAGTGGCGGCAATTTATGGGTACAGTGGCTGCGTTTGATGGGCACAGTGGCTGCAATTGATGGGTACAGTGGCTGCGTTTGATGGTACAGTGGCGGTAATTTATGGGCACAGTGGCTGCGTTTAATGGGCACAGTGGCGGCAATTTATGGGTACAGTGGCTGCGTTTAATGGGTACAGTGGCTGCGCTTGATGGCACAGTGGCTGCGTTTAATGGGCACAGTGGCGGCAATTTATGGGCACAGTGGCTGCACTTGATGGCACAGTGGCTGCGTTTGATGGCACAGTGGCGGTAATTTATTGGCACAGTGGCTGCATTTAATGGGCACAGTGGCGGCAACTTATGGGTACAGTGGCTGCGTTTGGCGCAGTGGTGGCAATTTATGGGTACAGTGGCTGCGTTTGGCACAGTGGCGGCAATTTATGGGTACAGTGGCTGCGTTTGATGGGCACAGTGGCGGCAATTGATGGGTACAGTGGCTGTGTTTGATGGTACAGTGGCGGTAATTTATGGGCACAGTGGCTGCGTTTAATGGGCACAGTGGCGGCAATTTATGGGTACAGTGGCTGTGTTTGATGGCACAGTGGCTGCGTTTAATGGGTATAGTGGCTGTGCTTGATGGCACAGTGGCTGCGTTTAATGGGTACAGTGGCTGTGCTTGATGGCACAGTGGCTGCGTTTAATGGGCACAGTGGCGGCAATTTATGGGCACAGTGGCTGCACTTGATGGCACAGTGGCTGCGTTTGATGGCACAGTGGCGGTAATTTATTGGCACAGTGGCTGCGTTTAATGGGCACAGTGGCGGCAATTTATGGGTACAGTGGCTGCGTTTGATGGCACAGTGGCTGCGTTTGATGGCACAGTGGCTGCGTTTGATGGCACAGTGGCTGCGTTTAATGGGTACAGTGGCTGCGCTTGATGGCACAGTGGCTGCGTTTAATGGGCACAGTGGCGGCAATTTATGGGCACAGTGGCTGCACTTGATGGCACAGTGGCTGCATTTGATGGCACAGTGGTGGTAATTTATTGGCACAGTGGCTGCGTTTAATGGGCACAGTGGCGGCAATTTATGGGTACAGTGGCTGCGTTTGGCACAGTGGTGGCAATTTATGGGTACAGTGGCTGCAATTTATGGGTACAGTGGCTGCGTTTGGCACAGTGGCGGCAATTTATGGGTACAGTGGCTGCGTTTGATGGCACAGTGGCGGTAATTTATGGGCACAGTGGCTGCGTTTAATGGGCACAGTGGCGGCAATTTATGGGTACAGTGGCTGTGTTTGATGGCACAGTGGCTACGTTTAATGGGTACAGTGGCTGCGCTTGATGGCACAGTGGCTGCGTTTAATGGGCACAGTGGCGGCAATTTATGGGCACAGTGGCTGCACTTGATGGCACAGTGGCTGCGTTTGATGGCACAGTGGCTGCGTTTAATGGGCACAGTGGCGGTAATTTATCGGCACAGTGGCTGCGTCTAATGGGCACAGTGGCGGCAATTTATGGGTACAGTGGCTGCGTTTGGCACAGTGGTGGCAATTTCTGAGTACAGTGGCTGTGTTTGATGGGTACAATGGCAGCGTTTGATGGGCACAGTGGCGGCAATTTATGGGCACAGTGGCTGCGTTTAATGGGTACAGTGGCTGCGTTTGATGGTATACAGCTTTTCCATGATAATCTGGCACTTGAACAAAACATGAACTTGTACACCTCCCTGAAGACCAAACTGCAGACAAATGTGACTGTCACAAAAAAGGAGAGAGAGAGAGAGAAAGGAAGAGAAAGGAAGAGAAAGAGGGTAAGAGGGGGGGAGAGAGAGAGAGAGAGAGAGGGGGGGAGAGAGAGAGAGAGAGGGGGGGGGAGAGAGAGAGAGAGAGAGAGGGGGGAGAGAGAGGGGGGGAGAGAGAGAGAGAGGGGGGGGGAGAGAGGGGGGAGAGGGAGATATTTTTTTTTGTACCTTAATTCCTGTGCTGCAGCTGCACGGGCCGTTCACTTCTCCTATTCTCCTCGTGCAGATTAGTGGGCGGTGCTGGCGCCGTACAGGACCAGTCACAAAGAGAAAATCGAGCAGCACGGCGTTTGCTCCTCCCCTCAGGCACACAGAGGCATATAACTATTTAGTTCTGTGGCCGGTGCGCCGGATCAGAGGAGGCGGCACACACAGCCATTGGGTAGTGCGGCGGCGGCCGCCGCTGCTCAGTATTTTGCTGACACAGTCAGCCAGCCAAGCTCAGAGCCAAAAGCGGCCCCAGGGGTACTAGGTGCAGACAGCCTACCGGGAATCTTCCCGGTATCCTGGTAGGCCAGTCCGGCCCTGAGTGCAAGACACATGGAAGCCCGCATTGAGTTTGCTAAAAAACACCTGAAGGACTCCAAGATGGTGAGAAATAAGATTCTCTGGTCTGATGAGACAAAGATAGAACTTTTTGGCCTTAATTCTAAGTGGTATGTGTGGAGAAAACCAGGTACTGCTCATCACCTGTCCAATACAGTCCCAACAGTGAAGCATGTTGGTGGCAGCATCATGCTGTGGGGGTGTTTTTCAGCTGCAGGGACAGGACGACTGGTTGCAATCGAGGGAAAGATGAATGGGGCCAAGTACAGGGATATCCTGGACGAAAACCTTCTCCAGAATGCTCGGGACCTCAGACTGGGCCGAAGGTTTACCTTCCAACAAGCCAATGACCCTAAGCACACAGCTATAATAACAAAGGAGTGGCTTCACAACAACTCTATGACTGTTCTTGAATGGCCCAGCTAGAGCCCTGACTTAAACCTAATTGAGCATCTCTGGAGAGACCTAAAAATAGCTGTCCACCAACGTTTACCATCCAACCTGACAGAACTGGAGAGGATCTGCAAGGAGGAATGGCATAGGATCCCCAAATCCAGGTGTAAAAAACTTGTTGCATCTTTCCCAAATAGACTCATGGCTGTATTAAATCAAAAGGGTGCTTCTACTAAATACTGAGCAAAGGGTCTGAATACTTAGGACCATGTGATATTTTAGTTTTTCTTTTTTAATAAATCTGCAAAAATGTGAACAATTCTGTGTTTTTCTGTCAATATGGGGTGCTGTGTGTACATTAATGAGGAAAAAAATGAACTTAAATGATTTTAGCAAATGGCTGCAATATAACAAAGAGTGAAAAATTTAAGGGGGTCTGAATACTTTCTGTCCCCACTGTAGCTCAGTTTGGCTGGACGGCCAGCTCTAGGAAGGGTTCTGGTTGTTCCAAACATCTTCCATTTAAGGATTATGGAGCTAATATGCTCTTAGGAACCTTAAGTGCAGCAGAAATGTTTTTGTAACCTTGGCCAGATCTGTGCCTTGCCACAATTCTGTCTCTGAGCTCTTCAGGCAGTTCCTTTGACCTCATGATTCTCATTTGCACTGTGAGCTGTAAGGTCTTATATAGACAGGTGTGTGGCTTTCCTAATCAAGTCCAATCAGTATAATCAAACACAGCTGGACTCAAATGAAGGTGTAAAACCATCTCAAGAATGATCAGATGAAATGGACAGCAGCTGAGTTAAATATATGAGTGTCACAGCAAAGGGTCTGAATACTTAGGACCATGTGATATTTTGGTTTTTCTTTTTTTTTTAATAAATCTGCAAAAATGTCAACAATTCTGTGTTTTTCTGTCAATATGGGGTGCTGTGTGTACATTAATGAGGAAAAAAATGAACTTAAATGATTTTAGCAAATGGCTGCAATATAACAAAGAGTGAAAAATGTAAGGGGGTCTGAATACTTTCCGTCCTCACTGTATATATACACTAGACTGACATATATATATATATATATAAATATAAATAAATAAATAAATATATATATATATATATATATATATATATATATATATATATATATATATATATATATCAAATACCCTGCCACTAACTGAATAACCTGCCTGCTTAATCTAAATCAAGCTACAGTATCTCTCCGTCCACACCAACGACATTACACAGGGCCGCTGTGTAGGCAGCCTTATATAGTGTGGGGCGTGGACTTAGTCCCCCTGAGCCATGATTGGCAAAATGCACCCTGCCTTTGGCCAATTATGGCTCTCTTAGCAGAGGGCGCTGGTATTGACCAAAGCATGCAGGTCAGGTGCATGCTTTGGCCAATCACCATACAGCTCCGCGGAACGTCCCATAATGCACAGCGAGATCGCAGTGCATTATGGGACATTCTGCAGCACTCAAATTTGCCGCGAATGCCCTATAATGTTCGTTCTTCTGCGAGTGGGTGAACACCCGATGTTTGAATCGAACTTATGTTTGACCCGAACATCAAGCTCATCCCTAATCAGCAGCCATTGACATGGGGAAGAAAGCCAAACTGGCCTGAGCCTGTTGTTGAGCTATATGCACACAGGTACTCATTGACGGACCTCTGCTGCACGTGCAGCTGCTGCAGCATTGCCAAAGTCAAAGATAAATTTGACATTAAAGGTTGGAGATTTCACCATAAACACCAGCTCCTTGAGATTCAGAAATAATACCAGAGATAAAGTTGGAGTTTAAATGTGCAGACAATCAATAGAAATTGATATTAGAAAAATATATATAATTTTATTAAACAAACATAAAAAAGAAGACAATAAATATAAAAAAGAGCACAGAGCTATATAACAAAGAACAGAGCTCAGTGGTCGCTATACAAAAGAATAGATGCCTCTACATGTTTCACCACAATCGTGGCTTCTTATGGAGCTTTTGTAGGACTTTATTACATTACCACCCTTTAAGAAGGTCACGGTTCCAAGGAATCCTCAGAGCCCATCAAGAGCTCTAATGAGGTGTCTGTGTACCGCAAATAACCCTGTATTCGAACCCTATTGTTTCGAGAAGTTTTGACAAATTAATGGACTGACACTGGTATCCTCCCCAGGATGCACACTTCATATGCTAGCAACAAACTTCAGAAAAAATGCCACCTAAACAATTCCTTTTCTGAAAGTGCCAATGTTCCCCTGCTTGGCATCCACATGAAACCCATGGGCCAGGGAGGATCAAAACAGTCACTCTGTCCCACAGGGAACAACCCTTTTAACTTGACCTCATGAATATGCCGGCATCAGGCTAGTCAGCCGACTAGCCTGATGCCTGCATACACATACACATGTGTTTGTGTATATACGCAAAAAACTGCATATGACCACAAGAATCCCCAATGTAATTCAAACAAAATACTCTTACTTAATTACAAAATAAGAATTGGTACAGAAGTGGCGATGGACAAAAAGGCCAGGGATGGGGGTCACAAGGTTCATGATTTCCAAAACCACCTCTGGGACATAAGAAGAAAAAATAGAGCATGGATTAGGGGGTCCAAAAAGTTATATGTACCAAAATACAACTGAAAAGCCAAACTCTAGGTGGGGAATTCTTTCTTTGTGTAACAAAAACAATTTTAAAGTTGTATAATAAAATATTTTGTAATATTTTAACATGTCTACGCTCTGTGGCCGTTATAGTCCACTATTGTAGGGTACGGGGCGGAGGTCTTTCCCGAGTATTTACCTAATTTTTTTATTACATTTGCATGGTGTCTCTCCATGTTACCAGTCACTAAAGCTGAAATGGCACCTTTGACATGCTGTATCTGATAGTACAGATATTTCTCCTGCTGAATTGTACTATTTACTAAACTATTCACTCCTTCTGCATCCTTTCTAACATTGCCAGCATCACTGGTGTAATTTCCTTTGATGTAACCATCAAAAACAAACAAAATCGTATTCAAAACCCCTTAAACATTTGAACATTGATAGGATTTTACTCTTTTACAAAAGGGATCAGATGATCATCCCTATCCACCACTTACCATCACTTGAGCAAATGGGTCTTTGAATCCATTTGGGCCCCCCTGCGGTAGCTGGGTGCACTTGAACTAAATCTGCATGTAAAAGTAAGTTTTTCAGAAAGGAATTTTCTTCACATTTTTTGTTGCTAAATGAGGGACAACTTTTTTCTTTCACATAAATGCATTCACTTTAAGTTCATTCCCCAAGACAGCAAGGAGCCTTAACCAAAGAGAGAAAAATGCAGCCGTTTCAACCAATCAGGCTTCATTTACATTCCATATATTGTAGTACCTAAAGACTTACCAAAAATATCAGATCATTTAGAACACAGCATACCACAGATTTTTATGGACTGATAAGAAAATCAATAACCCATTATTATCTCAAACAATGCATCAAACTTTGACAGGCCTATATTTATTTTCAAACAGAAGATTGATAAAAAGCCAGCAGTCTGATGAGATTTAAATGCTGCATGTGGGAGAGGGCTAATAGGGAAGAAGGGGGACTGTCATTTATCTCTCAAGCTAATGCTAGATGTAGGATGCAGAAAAAAAGCCCTCAGAATAAATTGCCTAGCCTACATAGTGACTAATTTGTGTCAGAAAGTCATTAAAGAGCTGTAGATTATGGAGGGGATATAGACTTATAATTTATGCTACAAATAAGATGAATTGATTATGTAGGACTATCAATAGGCTCTACTATACATAGGAAGAATAGTGGTAAAAAGAATTGCAGGTAATTGGTGGAAGCGCTTGAGCTTTATTTAATTTTCTTTAAAAATGGTCTCTAAGAGACACTTATTAGCTTTGTGTGTAGCCAGTAGTATACCTGCTCAGCCAAGCAAATTTAATGTCGGGAAGCCTGGTAAGCAAGCAGTGATCTTATATTAAAAACATCCAGGGATCATATATGGATATAATGAATGGTAAAATAAATGGTATTTGTCTTTTATTCTGCTTGATTAAATATAAAACAGAGTTTATTTACCAGAACATATATATTTTATGTAGGTTTTCCAACATTTCCAGTATCATGAAAGCTGGCCATTTTCTATGAGTTATCAAAAAAATAATGTGATAGAAAAACATTTGTGAAAATAGACCGTAGCATATACTATAATGTGCTGCTAATTTATGGCCAAACAAAAGTTGAGACAAATCAGTTGATTTAGTAAATGCAAATAGACGGTACATTTTTTAATTTAAATTAATGAATTTGGTTTTAATCTTCAGGGAATACCTATTCAAGTGCAAGGGAAAAAAACAACAAAATGTTTGTTTGTACATGATTGGATGATAGAAATCTGTGGAGCTTTCACTTATTCAATAAGTTCTTCTTAGAACTAAGTTCTAAATTCTTGACTGCTTCCTAAAGACGTCAGCGGGATTTTCCGGTATGCAACCTCCGGCCACGTGATTACTGGTAATTGGAACACACGCCGGTTCCTGGTTACGGCAGAGCGGTGGTGCGAAGTTCCTTAGTACAATTGCGGGCTATATTGGTGCCAATCCGGCACCCTTTTATGTAAAAGGCCATCCATTTGTTTTATTGGTTTTAGTCCCTATATATGAAATACATTTACTGCACTATGCAGATTATTTTTCTCTCTTTGCTCTTATTCTGCTACATGTGAATAATTAATCAGAGGAGAAGTGTTCCACCAACCTAAGTCGGGTTTTCCTGGCTATGTGAGGAATGTTATCAAGCACTTATTGACCACTTTTAACTAAGCGGTCACTGGCGGTCTGGTGAGTGTTTAGCATCTTTACAGCTCACTGGGTGTCACTGTATGGTGTGGCGTAAATTTCCAAACTGGAAGTGGCTCATAGACTTTTAGATGGTTTGGGCAATTTTTTGGACGTTATTTTGCACTACCTTGATGGTACTTATTGGCTTGGTGTCACCACATGCATGTTTAATTGTTAATTTTTGTTGATTATTCATTTATGCCACTATAGAAGAAAACTCACCTAATATTTGGAACTTTCAGGGCTCTGAGGAATGTACAAAATGTAAACAAGGAGTATTTGTATTAATATCAAAAGTTTCTTAAAATATTATATTAAAAGAGGTTACATGAATAAAATTACAATTCATTTTATTTCATGTAATGTATTCATGTAACCTCTTTTAATATATTATTTTAAGAAACTTTTGTTACTAATAAAATACTCCTTGTTTACATTTTGTTGTTTGTACATTCCTCAGAGCCCTAAAAGTCCCAAATATAAGGAGAGTTTTCTTCTCTCAATCTACCAGGAATGTGGCCATATTTCTAGCAGAATTTGAACCTCCCTCTTTTCTCATATCCTTTATGCCACTATATGTTTATTTTTTGACACATGTTCATCAATTTATATCACATGATATATGAATTGTCATTGTTTTAATTATTTATCTGTTCGTTCTATATAATTATTTTCACACATATTTTTACATATTTAATTTGCGTTGGTTGGATTCATAGGTTCACTACTAGCACCCCCTATATTTTATTATTTATTATTTACTTAGTTTTGGTTTCACACTAGTTGGGTGGCAGCATCGTTTTTCATTAGGTTTATTTGGGTTTTTGTTAGATATTCATTCATTGTGGCACACAGGCTTATTAAATATATACATATACCAGGGCTTATTAAGACAGGATCCAATTAACCTATCCGTATGTTTTTAGAGTATGGGAGAAAACCCATGCAAAAATCCATGAAGATAGTGTCTTGACTGGGATGCAAACTTGGGACCCTAGTGCTACACGGCAGAAGTGCTGACCACAAATCCACTAGACTGGACTTTTTATCTTCCTGCAAAAAATAAAATAAAAATAGATTTTCTTTACACAATCACTCAAAGGAATTAGTTTCTCTTACCCTCCCCTTTTACTTACTTTACTGCAGAAGTGGCTGACAAGCAATCCCCATCACTTCTGAATGCCTGTAACATTCTGAACTCATCAGAGAGATTACATAGTCTATATGGCTGATTCTTTTATCACTGTTTCCTGAATAGCCTATTCAGAATTGCACCTTATCAATGACTTCTGACAGAGCAATTGATGTAATAATGTTGAGAAGATTTATCAGAATGAATTTTTAAATGAAAAATACAGCTGTTCTGATAGTGATAGAAATAATTTGCCTGAAATGTAGGCACATTGTCACTTTACAGTAATTATTAAGAATTATTTATAAAATTCCAACATTGTCCTATATAATATACGATCTTCCCTTTTCAGCATAGCTCAGGTTGGAGTATGCATTGTCATTACTGATGTGATTAAATGTGAGGCAGTAGAGTGGGGATTTCCGTGAGTTGTTTTTTTCATTTGGTATCAGCAGGAAAGCATCACCAGTTTTTTACATTCTCTGTCATTGCAGAGTTTGGAATTTGATAAGTAATAGGCAAATGCATTTCCTTCTTGAGTGGAACAGAAGCAATAAACTCCCCTCTCTCTCTCTCTCTCTCTCTCTCTCTCTCTCTCTCTCTCTCATTTAGCAGCTTGTTTTCCCCTGTAGCAATCTCAAGCTAATAGTTTCATTACTGTGTTTATCCTTAAAGTTCTCATAATAGATGAGTATTTGATGATGGTGTTTTAAATGAGTCATAGTTTAGTCCCTTTTTATTACAGATAGTCACTAACTGATATTATAAAGCAGATAAAACATGTAGGATTTAACTGAAACATCAGAATTTGTAAAGTAATAAGATTTGTATTTGAAAACAGTAACATCTTTACACAATATTTTTATATGTGAAACCTTTTGATTGTTGACCTACTACTGTGTCAGAAATTGCATCTTTGATTGTTAAGACAATTCTTGTTTCTGTGGGAGGACTTAAGATGGATAATTTGGTTGTTCGATCTTTCAGCTCCTTGCATGAGGTCTAAAGCAGGGACATGACCTGAGCCTCATGGGGCAAGTGTTTGCCAAACAAATGTTGCCAGATTAGATTTAGGTTCAGGGCCCGCTCACATTATGCATTGTGTTAACGTATGTGCAGACAAGGCGTATTGTGTTAAGACAACTTCATTTTTAATGAGCTAACATTTCACCTAAATGTATGTATAATGAGACATTTTCTTTTTTTTTAAACAGTCGCCCTACATGTGTTTTGGGGCATTGCAGTGTTGGTGCATTGCCCCCACTGTAACAGTCCATTGAGGTGACATTAAAATGAATGGCACCACAATGCACCATAGTGTGGTGTGTGAGTTGGACAACATGCCAGTGTATATGGACCCCCAAACTTTAGGTTAACAGGCTGAATATCATGTTTGTTTCTGTCAAGTATCATAACTAGAGATTAGGGGACTGGGATTAAAACCAGATTCATTACATTCAAATTATGTGGCATCACTCAGCACAGAAACAATGCATTTTCTAATTACCTGTGCCAATTATAGCTATTAGTAATTTTTCTTAGAAGCTGCCATACAGTAAATGAGGATTATTATCATTCATCACAGTCACAGTGTATTTGCTAACAGGTAGTGTTAACTACAAGCTGTTTTAAATATTAATATTTTTTTTCTCACAGAGTACTCAACATCGCCACTGTCACACATACATGCTAGCAAGCATTAGGCAGGGACTCTTTTAGGATCTGCTAGTGACCGATAGTCAAGGTTAGGAAGCAACTTTTATAGGGACAGAAGTAATAGAATTGGGCCTGCTGTGTACTGCTATGGAGACTAAAGAATGCCCCATCCAAAGATTTTCCTAAACATTTACTGGGTTCAATGCACTTTAGCTGTTGCCTTTGTTTTCCAGCAAATACTGATTATGTATTGTTTTATATTTGCCCAAAGAGTGTAACACAAAAATGAATTGTAATCGTTTCAGCCTTCAGTGACTACAAAATAAAAACTTTGTTGCAGTATTGATTGTTCAGCATTTATAAGGTATCAGGAATCTGGATAGTTAATTTCCCCACAGATAATGTGTCAAGAACAGGTATAAAATATTTTTTTACTGTTGGTTTATAAATGGATCATAACGTGTTTTCCCCAAACTTCTAACACAAAGTTCAAATTTAGTATTCTGTATTCAACCTTATGGGATGCAGTAACAATTGGCTTCCCTCTTTTTGCAGCAGCAGCAGCATTGGTCATGCAGTTACTTAAAGTGTTACTAAACCCAGTAATATGAAAATAGTTAATCTGCCCCCCCCCCCCCCCGCAGTGCCCACAGCCTATAAATCTTCTTTGTACAATAAAATGCTGCCACTATATACCTTTTGGCTGATCTGTATACCACGGTCACGTGATAAACTGAAGGGTTTGCCCGAGTCCCGAGATCTCCACTACAGCCTGTGTCCTCATGCTGTTATGGTAGACGGATCATCCGTTATTGAAGATATGACATCCCACCCACTGTGTTCTTTTTTAGTCACTGGGCATGGAGGAGAAGGAGGGACTGGGCTGTCAATTAGGATCTGTATACACACACCCAAATGTGTAATTTCAATATCATGTGACCTGAAAAGCTCAGCTCAAGCAGGAACTGTTCTCACCAGCAATAGAGACCAAACTGAGCATGTGAAGCTTTACTACACTGAGTGTGTTCTTATCTGGCCTTGCCAAGAGAGACCCTGCAAGGATGGGGAGGATCTGTGCATACAGGATAAAAGAGCCTTTTTACACAATGCAGAGGATTAACCCCTTAAGTTCCACCGCGAGTATCACAAGCATGCTATTCTGCATATACAGACTGATTTTACCGTTGTGGGTTTAGTAACACTTTAAGAACTAGTAAGGTGCTACCCAACACTTATAAATATATCTCTTTGTCAACAAAAGGATCTATTCTGTTTCAATGGCATGCTCTTTGACCCATTAAGTCCATCATTCACAATCCTTGATCATTTATTATTGATGCTACAGTGTATCAAGAAATATGCATATAATAAAAATGTATATAATTTATTCAGTTTTATGGATTCCCAGCATGCCTCATTGACCATGATCATGGTCCAGCATGTCTAATGTTTCTAACCCAACCACAGAAAAATCTCTGATAGTGGAACAGTAACCACAAGAGCACGGCGAGGTATGAGTGCCTATGATCAGTCCAGTAGTCTGTGTTGGGAGTAGCTGACACTTCCCTGGGAGGATGCCAAGAGATGGAACAGCTGACAGCAGACAGATGTTTCAGCAGAACAGGCTGGAAGCAGACAGGCTGGCATAGTTTTTTGGCTGATGACAGGCGTTGGATGCACAGCAGGAACTAGGAGCTAGACGATGGTGTGCTGGACTGAAGGAGCTGTAGCAGATTGGATAAGCAGGATGTAGGCTCAGACAAGCCAGGCCAGAAATGGGTGGGCAGATCAGGAATAGATGGTAGCCACAAAGCCACGCCTCTGATGACATCCATTAGGAAGAAACATGTCAGGCAGGTTGACATCCGCGCGCTGAATGCTGCAGCTGATGCATGCCTACTCAAACTTCTAATTGTAAGTTATTATAATAAAGTTTTTTAAATATCGTTACGGGCTTCACTATGGGTCCTTCATTTCTCTTCCTGGGTTTATGATGACTACATACTGGAAAGCCCTATCTCTGATGTGATCATTGGGAGTTATGGATATGTAAAGGAAGTTACACGGAGGTTGTTGTCTGACGAGGGGTTCCAGGGAGCTGGATTTGCTGGATGCCATTGAGAATCATCCATTCATGCTTAATCCTATTTGCCTTCTGGTAAGCAGACTACATTATCACATGGTGACGAGTGCCCTTTCTACATCTACACTGTGTCTGGGGATTTGATTCCTCCCACTCTTCAGATCTTTTTGGACTCTTTTAGCGCCGCAATATATTTTATTATGTGACTTTTTGTTTGCTATCAACAAACTTTGCTGGTCGCTTGCTTGTATTTTAGTTCAGCGCAAATTTTTTTGTTTTTTATTTCTACAGGAATAGACGATAGACAGAAGAATGGTCAGGTCACAGGCCGATGTCAGCAAAGGTGGAACAGATCAGGCAAGAACAGGAGGCAGAAGCAGAATCTGGGAACACGCCAAGGTCAGGGGAGGTAGCAGACAAGGATGGTCAGGAGCAAGTTAGGTCAAGATCAAAGGTCAGGCACAGGAATTATGAACAAATACCCAGAATGTTGTTCACCAAACAGTAATGAGCTAGTGCTGAAGCCCTGTTTAAATAGGCCACTTGGCCTAGTATTGGTGACAGGCGCGCGTGTGTGCGCCTGAAAACTCCATCTGCACTATGGAAAAGCCTTCCTTGACACTGGGAGCAATAGTGTCCCATTGTTAGTGTCAGTGGGAGAAATAGTACCTTATCATTAGTGTCAGTAAAAGGAATAATGCCCCATAATTGGTGTCAGTAGGATAGTGCCTTGTATCAGTAGGAGGAATGATGCCCCATGGGCCGGATAAAGGCAAGCGAACGGCTACATCTGGCCTTGTCTATATCCAGCCAGCTTGTTCCACGGGTCTGTTTTGCACTGTGTCTCTTATGCCCCGCACACACGGTCGGATTTTCCGATGGAAAATGTCCGATCGGAGCGTGTTGTCGGAAATTCCGACCGTGTGTGGGCTCCATCGGACATTTTCCATCGGATTTTCCAACACACAAAGTTGGAGAGCAGGAGATAAAATTTTCCGACAACAAAATCCGTTGTCGGAAATTCCTATCGTGTGTACACAAATCCGACGGACAAAGTGCCACGCATGCTCAGAATAAATAAAGAGATGAAAGCTATTGGCCACTGCCCCGTTTATAGTCCCGACGTACGTGTTTTACGTCACCGCGTATAGAACGATCGGATTTTCCGACAACTTTGTGTGACCGTGTGTATGCAAGACAAGTTTGAGCCAACATCCGTCGGAAAAAATCCTAGGATTTTGTTGTCGGAATGTCCGAACAAAGTCCGACCATGTGTACGGGGCATAAGGGTCACTTTGCAATAAAGCAAGGAAATATAAAAAAAATGTTGTAGTATATTATGTGCTTTACTAAACAAGAATGCTGTACATACAAACTACTTAACATTTTAGGACAACAATACACAACATTTAGAGTATTACAAGAGGGAGGGAGGAGAGAGGGGGAATGGCTGCAACAAAAGGTTCCAAAAAGGTGAACTTATCCTTTAAGCTTTGACAAAATAAAATCCTGGAAACTGATTGGTTTCTATGCAAAGCTACACCAGATTTTGCACTCTCCAGTTTTAGTACATCAAACCCTGTATGGGTGTGTGTGAACTCCATAGAAAGCTGTGGACAACTACTGGTGGTGGTAGTTCTCTATGGCTGGAAGTCTAAGATGCTCTTCTATGATGCTGCCTTACCCTATAGCAATCATTTAGATTTTCTCCATGGATCACCAACCACCCTACATATTTTAGTATGCTGAAGCACAATTGATTGTCCCTTAACGACCTCCTGCAGGCATTGTACAGTAATGTAAAGTGACATACTGGTATGTCACTGCCTACTTCCAGGTTTACTGCACACGCCCCCCGACCAACTACTGCTATGATTGTACACAGCGGGAGCCTGTCAGCAAGTCCTGGCCAATGATTCACAGCTGGGATATGCTGATCGGCTGTGTACATTCACAGCTCAAAGCTCTGTGTTGATGTTCAACACAGAGCTCTGTACATAGTGACTGATCTGTCAGTTTTTCCAGGTATGAGAAACATAGGGATCGGTTCTTAGAAAGCAGCACACTTTATACACATTACACATAGTTAGGCACATATTTAACCCCTTGATCGCCCTAGATGTTAACCCCTTCCCAGCCAGTGTCATTAGTACTGTGACAGTGTTTATTTTTAGCACTGATCACTGCATTAATGGCACTGGTGATCTCAGTGGCAGTCAGTTCCCCCCAGCATCAATTAGTATCAGATTGTCTGCCGCAATATTGCAGTACCTATTATAAGTCCCTGATTTCTGCCATTATTAGTATTAAAAATAAATAAATTAAACATTCCAGTATATATACCATAGTATGTAGATGCTATAACTTTCATGCAAACCAATCAATATACACTTATTGGGATTTTTGTTTACCAAAAACATGTAGCAGAATAAATTTTTACCAAAATATATACATTTTTTTTTTTTTTTTTTTTATGGAATATGTTTTATAACAGTAAAAAATAGTTTTTTTTTTTTTTTTTTTTTTAAAGCTTTCATTCTTTTTGCATTTATATCACAAAAACCCAACCCAGTGGTGATCAAAGACCACCATAAGAAAGCTCTATTTGTGTGAAAGAAATTTTATAAATCTCGTTTGAGTACAGTGTTGCATAACTGCGCAATTACTAGTTAAAGTAGCACATTGCCGAATAGCAAAAAATGGCCTGGTCATGAAGGGGGTAAAATCTTTTGGAGCTGAAGTGGTTAATGCTTTTAAAGGTAAACACCAAAACAGCCATATTTCAGCATCACATCTTACACGTAAGCTGCCTTTATTTTTCTGATTATTTATAGGCTGAATAAAAATATTTATATTAAATATTTTTTTAAATGAAGCACTCACCACCAATTTTCCTGGCAAGAAATGTGATAGTTTCATAACACTATTTAAATTGTTTACCATGCATTCTTGCTATTGGAGTATTCAACACATATTTTATTTCTGTTTAGGCATTCCCACCATGACTGCTCTATTTGACTTTAATCTGCTTGGTCTGCTGTATTTTTTTCTGTCTTCAGGTCTTGCAAACACTGCTGTGGATTATTAGCTCCAGGTGTACTATGATTCGCTTCTAGAACACAGCAGCATACGGTGAACTCTTCAATCCATTTGTGTGTAGGTGTAGACTGCATGAATAAACACACTAAGAAGGTATAGAGGGGGGAGTCAATGAGCTTAGAAACAGGCTTATAATGCAAGTTCCTGAACTCAAGACTGCAAGGCACATTGAGAGCTGTCTGTGTGGGAGGACCCCAAAGTGACAATTTACTAATCAGCCCTGGCTCTATCTCAGTCCTGTCATTTGTAAATAGTTCATCCATTATTCCAAAGTTCTTTCTGATCATTGCTGTGGCTGCTTGACATTAAAGGGAAACCCTTCACCTTCGGAGAACATTTAGCTGACAGGGATTGTCATTGTATACGGTGAGATAAAGGCTCCAATACCTGTAATAGGAAATTATACATTCATAGCTGCTTCTCTAGCCAATAGCAAACTGCAAGGGTCATGGCCATAGCTGAAATAAAATATTAATGTGTTTATTTTGCCTTTATGCTGTCAAAATTTAGGGAAACGATAGTTACAATGATGACATGTATGAAATGGAGGGAGGTGCAAAAAAAAAAAAGAAAATAAATACATTTGGGTTTAGTTTCTAAAAAATTTAACTGTAGATGATGTAGAAGATTTAATAAAAGTTAACAAAAGTTTGGCAGGAAATTATCTAAATAACAACTAAATACATTGCAACAAACATCTTGGGAAGAGACTTGTCGATAACATGTGAAGACATACAATAGACTTTAGAACTAGCAACATAAAACAAGTGTAGTCTTTCCATAATCTCACAGGACAAATTATGTCTGTTGATGTTGACATCGGTAATGTCATGAGGAAGTATTATACTTAAACATAAGAACACAGAACAGAAGAATATAAAAGTTGTTTTAAAACGGACACATTTTAGTAAATTCACATCTTTTTTTGGAGTTGGATAGAGTGGGGAAGATTTACAAGAGTTGTCAGGTTTTTATTGACGTCTGTGTTCCTGCTGGGAAGATTCACCTTTTCATTTTGTTCAGAGTGATGGGAAAAAAAAAAAAAAAATTCCCCTGTCATCAAACCCGGATAGAGAGTATATCTTTCCATGGAGACAGCTCACTTCCTGTTCTGTTTCTGAGATCGGAAGCAAAAAGAAATATCCCCAATTGACATAGATTGAAAAAAGGTTCTAAACAAAACCAGAAAAAAAAAGTTTAGCTTTAGATATACTTTTATGATTCAGTACCTTGGTGTTAAATGTATAATGCTGTTAACATTTTAGAATATTGATACTAATTGTCATTGTTGACTTCCTGCATGTGACCCTCACAGGAAATTTATATAAATCATTTGCCAACACACTTTCTTTGCCATAACTGTCTATAAAAATGATCTGTCTGTGGTGGTTTTCACTTATGCAGGTCATGGTATAGCTAGTAGTAAGTAGTCTCATTAACTGGACTTGTTCTCTAATGTTTAAGCTATTTCACTGCTGATCCAAGCAGCTTCTTTGGTTCTAATGAATGTCAGTAACATTATGCCCAGCATGCACAGCATATATAGCCACATTTATAGCCAGGGTAACTTAGTCTTCTTAGTCCAATCAACATACACTAATCGGCTACAGTTTATTAGGTACACCTGTTCAATTGCTTGGTAACACAAATTGCTAATCAGCCAATCACATGGCAGCAACTCAAGGGAAGAAAGGGGATTTAAGTGACTTTGAACATGGCATGGTTGTTGGTGCCAGACGGGCTGGTCGGAGTATTTCAAAAACTGCTGATCTACTGGGATTTTCTCGCACAACCATCTCTAGGGTTTAGTGAGAATGGTCCAAAAAAGAGAAAATATCCAGTCAGTGGCAGTTGTATGGACAAAAATGCCTTGTTGATGTCAGAGGTCAGAGGAGAATGGGCAGACTGGTTCAAGATGATAGAGGGGCAACAGTAACTCAAATAACCACTCCTTAGAACCAAGGTTTTCAGAATACCATCTCTAAATGCAACAATACATTGAACCTTGAAACAGATGGGCTACAGCAGCAGAAGACCACATCAGGTGCCTCTCTTGTCAGCTAAGAAAAGGAAACTGAGTCTACAGTTTGTACAGGCTCACCAAAATAGGACAATAGAAGATTGGAAAAACATTACCTGGTCTGATGAGTCTCAATTTCAGCTGCAAAATTCTGATGGCAGGGTCAGAATTTGGCATAAACAACATAAAAAGCATGGATCCATCCTGGGATGTATCAACGTTTCAGGCTGGTAGTGCAATGGTGTGGGGGATATTTTCTTGACACACTTTGGGCCCCTTAGTACCAATTGAGCAATTTAAATGCCACGGCCTACCTGAGTATTGTTGCTGACCATGTCCATCCCTTTATGACTACAGTGTACCCATCTTCTGATGGCTACTTCCAGCAGGATAATGCACCATGTCACAAAGCTCAAATCATTTCAAACTGGTTTCTTGAACATGACAATGAGTTCACTGTACACTGGCCTCCACAGTCACCAGATCCTAATCCAATAGAGATTTGCATCATGGATGTGCAGCTGACAAATCTGCAGCAACTGCCTAATGCTATTATGTCAATGACCAAAATCTCTGAGGAATGTTTCCAACAATTTGTTGAACCTATGCTATGAAGAATGAAGGCAGTTCTGAAGGCAAAAAGGAACACAACCCGGTACTAGCAAGGTATACCTAATAAAGTTTTTGGTGAGTGTATATCAATGTAGATGTTATTTGTCCGCAAACATCATGGGGATTGTGAAGGTTTGTGAAACCACCATGTATTAGATACATAAATAAACCATGCCATGGAGTATGGAATATGTGTTATTTATTCAAATCACTCAGCAATGTAACTCTGTATGTGATAGAGTTGATGCTGATAAACAGACTTAGAGGGGAATCTTATTTGTGCATCTTAGAGCCAACTATATAAAAACAAAAATCACCATATCTTAGCAGGTGTGGAGGCCTTTAAAACTATCTGTAACTCACTGAGAATGCAAAGTCCCAACCTCAATGAAAGGCCAGTCAACAGGCTGATGTGCTGCTAATAGATTTTATAATGAAGTAAATGTGGTGCATGCACTAGTTGGCTATTAAGTATTTGGATAAATGCTGGAGTACTCTAGGCAAATCACAAGATAAATATTCTGCAGAGGAAATATTTACTAGGCTATGATGGTTGATGAACAGTGGAGTATTAGAAGCCCCTATCCTTAAAGCTGAACTCCAGCAATTATATATTTTGCATAGCTACATTGAGCCATCTTGGTGTGGGAGGAAGAGAGCAGGCTCCCACTGTGAACACACCTCCATCTTGGCGTGGTGCCACTGGGTATTAAAGGCAGGCTGCCCTTCTTCCTGTATTCCCTTGTCATGTAAAACCACCAGCGCAGGGACATTTTTTTCCTTCCAGTGACACCACCAATGCAGGGGCATTTTTTCTTTTTTGTGCATCAAGTTAAACATTCTGGTTTCCTGTAGTGTACCACAACTATTGGAACTTTTTCAGTGCATTCCACAAATGTGAGTTACATTTTGCTCATATCTGCCACAGCAAAAAACATTCATGAGCCTAATGGCCTTATGTTGGCAGCACCATTTAAATGAATGCATCCTTTTTGTTTATAACACACATTTTTATTTCCCAAAAATTAAATTAATTCCTTTGGTGTGCAGCAGAATGTGTAACTGTTTGTAAAGAAAATTGAATCCCTTCTGTATAAGTGTCTTTCCTCATGGCGCCCTGAGAGACTAAAGGCCCGTACACACGATCATATTTTCCGAAGGGAACTGTTCCATGGAAGCCTGTTGGCAGAAAATCTGACCGTGTGTATGCTCCATCAGACAATTATTGTCGGACTTTCCGCCAACAAATGTTGGCTAGCATGTCTTCAAATTTTGAACACGCATGCTCGGAAGCAAGGACGAGCCGGAAGCGATCTGTCTTGTAAAACTAGCGTTCGTAATGGAGATATCACATTCGTGACGCGGCATAATATGGAATCTCTCAATGCAGCACATTCTCTTCTTCTTTGTAATGGTATAATAATGAAGCTGCTTTGCTGGTTATATTCACAGAGTTCTGACAAACGTATTTAATTTTTTTTCTAATGATCTCCAGAATAATATTTTTTTGTGTGTCAAGTTACCACAACACCATTATTATCTCATATTTTTAAAGATCAAAGATACAACTATGTTGGTGTCCCTTGTTCATTTTACATTGTATTTTTGAAATGTACCTGCCTACTCACAAACAAACTTGCCAAGTATTTTGCAAACAAAAATTATTTTATTCAATAGGGAGCACAAGGTCATATAAAAATCAAGAGGAAAGCAACGATGGAGAAACAGTTGGAATTGGTGAAGTGTTTGTACCCCAGGGCAGACATCTTTAGTTGCATTTCAAAATTTGTAGCCTGAGGAGTCCATTTAATAGGGAGCACAATACAGTCCTGGCATAGGCGTGCGCAGCCTATTGCATTAGGGTGTGCACCCCAAAACTCAAACACACATGCGTATGTATAATATATATATATATATATATATATATATATATATATATATATATATATATATACACACACACACACACATATACTGTATATACACACACAAATACTCACATATATGTACATAAAACCACCTATTTATGTGCCTGCCTAACCCAAGTGCCTTTGTTCAACTTTTTATTAAAAAATAATAAATGCATAGAGGTATAACTCCTCCTAGCGGCTGAAGGGTTAAAACCGGCCATGTTGCAGTGCTGCCAAAGCTCTTTGCAGGCGCTGTGCCAGCGCTGCCAATTCATTCCAATGGGCATTGGGTGGTTTAGAAGCAGTGTATACAGTGCTACCACACCACCCCAAAGATGCTGCTTGCGGGACCTTTCCTAACGTCCTGCAAGCACACTGCCCCTGTGTGAAAGCACTCAGGCTTTCACACTGAGGAGGCAGTTTTCAGGCACTTTACAGGCGCTATTTTTAGCACTAAAACGCCTGAAAAATACCCTAGTGTGAAAGGGGTCTTAAAGCGGAGTTCCACCCTAAAGTGGAACTTCCACTCATCTGATTCCTCCCCCCCTCCAGTGCCACAATTGGCACCTTTCAGGGGGGAGGGGGGTGCAGATACCTGTATAATACAGGTATCTGCACCCACTTTCGGGAATAGCTAGCTGCAGATGCCTGACCCCCCCCACCCGTTGTGGTCTGGGAAACACACAGTTCCCACAACACAATGGGGACCAGTGAAGATGCGCAGGGCGACAGTAAAGCCGCAACGCTTCACTTCCTGATTCCCTGACCGAGGATGGCGGTGGGGGCAGCTGAAAACCGAGCAATTGCTCGTCATCTGCTGCCGACATCGCGGGCGCCCTGGACAGGTAAGTGTCCATTTATTAAAAGTCAGCAGCTGCAGTATTTGTAGCTGCTGGCTTTTAATATTTTTTTTTAAGGTGGAGCTCCGCTTTAAGTTACTGGCTGTGGTCACACTCCAGCCTCCCTATCATACCATACAGGGTTAATGTCCCTGTATGGTATGTGATGATGTCATGGCTTTGGGGTGAAGGAAGAGACATTAGAGTCAGGTAAGTGAAAGAGGTTACCCCCCTCCCCTCCCCCCACACACTGCAAGGAGAGACTTTTTTACTGTCCTGGAGTTGGGCTGTATTATTATGATAAGAGTTTTTGATAGGTTAGGAATTTCTGGGACTTCAGAGGTGCTACATAGATGTATTCCATACACACACACACATATTATATGTTATTAAAAAAAATCATTTTAACAGGATATAATGTGTATGTGGAATACATTTATGTAACACCTCAGAAGTCCCCAGCATGAAAAATGCTGGGGTCAGAATGATAGTCTTTCCTGTAAGTTAACATTCAATTCAACACTCATGAGCTCTAAATTGTGTGTGATTGATGAACAAAAAACTAAAGCTATGTACCATTTTCATACACAGGAAAGTCTCAACCAAAGCCAAGAGGAGGCCGTGCCAAGCAGCCTGACTGAATGCCAGGTTCCTTCCCTTCGCCCTCCAACAAAAAGGACCAGGCAGTTCAGAAACCTGAATGAGGCCACAGCTGTATTTCTACGGCAAGCAACAAGTGTGATTAGCATGGCCCCTGATTCCCAGGAGGCTTTTGGCTGCAGGACAGGCAATAAATTAAAAGAGATAGAGGAGGACCAGCGCATTATGTGTGAAGAAATCCTTAAGGTCCTGAACAAGGGGAAGAAGGGCCAAATCACCCCTAAAATGCACCTCTGCAAATTTGACCATCCTCCTCCACCACCTCCACCAACACAACAGCCACCCCACCCACCACAGCAGCATGACTGACCGTGGCCAATGCAGCAAAAACACCCCCAACAAGGCCACTGGGTTGGGGATTTTCAGCACTATAATTTATAATTCAATTTTGGTTTAATTTGAGTGTTTTTTTTTGGTGCAGAAAATGCATTTTTGATTTAATTTCTTTAATTTGTGTTGAAGGAAGTGTTTAGAGCAATGACCTGGGTTCAGTCTGGTCTGACTAAAAATGCAGGCTATTGTAAGACCACAGCCTCGGGACATATATGTCATCTGCTGCAGCTCCCGATCTCTCGGAGTCCAGGACTCATAGGCGTGCGCACAGGGTGTGCCAGGTGTGCCTGGGCACACCCTAATGCCCAGGCACATCCAACACACCCCCAGGGCTTTTTTGCTGCTAAAATGTGTATGTGTGAGAATTCTTTTTTTCTAAATGACACTGCTGCGAGTTAGACTATTTGTCATGGATGTGTACAACTCCTGTGGGAACTGCAGCCACTGGCTGCGGAGTAATCAGTCAGTCAGCCGCATTTTCCGATGCTGACTCTGTAGTTCCGGCTACAGCATCCCTGTCAGCTGAATATCACTCCGTCGCCAGCTGTCAGAGATAAAGCCTGTAAACTCCAGAGAGCATCGGATAATTCCTGACTGCTTACTTTACAGCTGTGGCTGCAGTCCTTACAGGAGTCACCCACCATCCTATGCCCTGTGTGCCAGAAGACAGCTTGCCAAACTCCTCTCTGATACAGCATTTGGATGAAAACTGTCTCTCTCCTCCTCGGGTTCCTATCTGGCTGAGTCGGGGCTTTCACAGCTCCAGTACAGGTGGGAGGAGCAGGAAGAGATCATCACAGAGTGCACCCTCGATCTCTTTCCTCCTGTCCAGCACACAGCACAGCTCTCCCTGGGGTTGATGGAAGAGCTCAGAGGACACATAGCAGCCTTTTACCTGTGAGACCTGTGAGTACTGACCTTCTCTGCCTTCCACTATACAATTCTATGCACTTTGCAGAACAGGTTTACTGAAAGAGAAAGTAACATTCTTGAACAGGTTAGGAATTCCTGGGACTTCTGAGGTGTTACATAAATGTATTCCACATACACATTATATCCTGTTAAAATGATTTTTTTTAATAACATATAATATGTGTGTGTGTGTATGGAATACATCTATGTAGCACCTCTGAAGTCCCAGAAATTCCTAACCTATCAAAAACTCTTATCATAATAATACAGCCCAACTCCAGGACAGTAAAAAAGTCTCTCCTTGCAGTGTGTGGGGGGAGGGGAGGGGGGTAACCTCTTTCACTTACCTGACTCTAATGTCTCTTCCTTCACCCCAAAGCCATGACATCATCACATACCATACAGGGACATTAGCCCTGTATGGTATGATAGGGAGGCTGGAGTGTGACCACAGCCAGTAACTTAAAGCGGAGCTCCACCTTAAAAAAAAATATTAAAAGCCAGCAGCTACAAATACTGCAGCTGCTGACTTTTAATAAATGGACACTTACCTGTCCAGGGCGCCCGCGATGTCGGCAGCAGAGGACGAGCAATTGCTCGGTTTTCAGCTGCCCCCACCGCCATCCTCGGTCAGGGAATCAGGAAGTGAAGCGTTGCGGCTTTACTGTCGCCCTGCGCATCTTCACTGGTCCCCATTGTGTTGTGGGAACTGTGTGTTTCCCAGACCACAACGGGTGGGGGGGGGTCAGGCATCTGCAGCTAGCTATTCCCGAAAGTGGGTGCAGATACCTGTATTATACAGGTATCTGCACCCCCCTCCCCCCTGAAAGGTGCCAATTGTGGCACTGGAGGGGGGGAGGAATCAGATGAGTGGAAGTTCCACTTTAGGGTGGAACTCCGCTTTAAGACCCCTTTCACACTAGGGTATTTTTCAGGCGTTTTAGTGCTAAAAATAGCGCCTGTAAAGTGCCTGAAAACTGCCTCCTCAGTGTGAAAGCCTGAGTGCTTTCACACAGGGGCAGTGTGCTTGCAGGACGTTAGGAAAGGTCCCGCAAGCAGCATCTTTGGGGTGGTGTGGTAGCGCTGTATACACTGCTTCTAAACCACCCAATGCCCATTGGAATGAATTGGCAGCGCTGGCACAGCGCCTGCAAAGAGCTTTGGCAGCACCGCAACATGGCCGGTTTTAACCCTTTAGCCGCTAGCAGGAGTTATACCTCTATGCATTTATTATTTTTTAATAAAAAGTTGAACAAAGGCACTTGGGTTAGGCAGGCACATAAATAGGTGGTTTTATGTACATATATGTGAGTATTTGTGTGTGTATATACAGTATATGTGTGTGTGTGTGTGTGTATATATATATATATATATATATATATATATATATTATACATACGCATGTGTGTTTGAGTTTTGGGGTGCACACCCTAATGCAATAGGCTGCGCACGCCTATGGTCTAGATGTGTTTAAAACTATAAAGAAATGCCACTTGATTCAGTGTAAGGAGAGGACACTCAGCAGCTGTTTATGCATGTAGATGCAGGAGCTCTAGTGTGGGACACCATAACCCCTTGTTATGGTGTCCCGCACAGGTGCTCCAGTGAATACTACGGGTTTCTCCATGTGTGAAACTTACACAAAACAGGTAAGTATTCTAGCTTCTGAAAGGGAAAAAAAATCATGTATTCAGCTTGGAACTTTGCCAAAATAGACAATTGGAAGACACTTCCAAGCAATGTTTCATATTACTATTTCTAGCCTAACATATCTGTCTGCTAAGTATACCTTTTTTGTATTCACATAGGGAAGAAAAGAAGAGGGACATCTGAGGACACCAGTAACCCCACACCTACTGAAGAAAGGCAACTCACCCCACACCCTGAAGATGTTGATGCTGATGTGCAGGAAGTGCTGGGTGAAGTTGTAGAAATGGCATTGACCACAGGTCAGTGTCTGAGACCACAGCTTCAGGTAATAGATGGATGCCTGCATATTTTTAATACATGGTGTGTTTTTTTATTTTTAGGTGCTGTGGAAGTTGTGGAAGAAGAAACTCACTTCAGCAGTGCAAGTGCACAAATCCTGATCAGTGATATCATGGTTTGTAATTGTGATTTGGAACAATAGAAACAAAACATCCACGATGTTCAAGAAAGACTGAGCAACATCATCGATATTTTAGGGAAAATCTAAACAAAAATAAAATTTTATAGTTGTCGTTATGTTGTACGTGTTTTTGCAGTTTTAAATGAATTGCAAAGCCAAATTTTGAAGATGTACACAGTGTGTCAACATGTGCTATCTCCCATCATAGGATATCAATGTACGCGTTTTGTGGGTGCAACCCCTTCCTCCAAACAAAAGTAGGTGAGAAGAAGGGGTTGCACCCCCGAAACACGTCCATTGCTCCCCCATGATGGGAGCTAGCACATGTTGACACACTGGGGCTTATTTAAAAAAGGCAAAACCACTTTGCACTACAAGTGCAATGCAAGTGCACTTGAAAGTGCACTTGTAGAGCAAAGTGGATTGGCCTTTCTGAAATAAGCCCCAGTGTGTCAACATGTGCTAGCTCCCATAATGGGGGATCAATGGACGTGTTTCGGGGGTGCAACTCCTTCCTCTCACCTACTTTAGCTTGGAGGAAGGGGTTGCACCCACAAAACGCATACATTGATATTGCATGATGGGAGATAGCACATGTTGACACACTGTGTGTTTTGTGGCTTTGGCAAAATAGATGTAGGGAAAAGACACACATTTTAGGCATGGGATCATGAGGGAAATCCAAATTTTGAGTCCCAATTTGTGTGCATCTTCAAAATGTGGCTTTTAGAGGGGTGAGATCACCCCATCTGATGAAGGCAAGATCAACACAGTTTTGACATACTAATGTCTCATATGGCCTTCACTTTAGCAAAGTCGAACTTTGTAAGTTCCTGAGTTGGGGATGTGTATGTTATGTTTTAAACATGTCTGTTTAGCCCCTAAAAAGGCAAATGAATGTCAAACATACATGACATGTTATAAACCAAGATGTTGGTTTGTTCAAAAACCATTTAAAACGTAAATGTGCTTGGAGTAAAATGTTTTACACTCAACAATGTGTGGCTTCTTATTTCAATGCTCAATAACAGTGTATTTGTTAGGTTGGTGTAGTTACAGTGACAATGTGCTGTACAATGTGCCAAAATCTGTGTGCGCATGCGCGGGAGCTCCGTAATGGCTGCTTGAGCCAGGAGCTCCGCATCCCCCCTGCCCCACGAGCTTCATAGTGGGCACAGCACCACCCGATACTGGCCCCTCATCCGTCACCAGGAACCCTCCAGGAGTCCCCCTGGATGTCCAGACTGGCCACCAGACGCGACCTTGGGCTGGAATTCGACAAACTAGGCCGGGATGGGTGTACCAAGATGGGCGCCGCCACCTCCACACAGCCACACGCGGCCTCCGGGGAAAGGAAGCTGGAGCAGAGGCAAGTTATAGCACCAGCGATCCTCACATATTCCCAGGTGACCCATGGAACCCCACAATACCCCCAGGCTCCCTCTCCAGCCTCCACAGAATCCCTACTAGGCCACACCATGAATGACTATGCCCTGTCCCCAGCCAGGCCTACTCCACCATTCCAGCATGCTACTCCCTCCCCCAGCCTGCCTGACCAGGACCCATACTCCCTGCAGGAGGACCTATTCCTCAAACTTTCTGCCCTCCTGGAGAGAGGATTGGCCAACACAGCCGCCCAAATCACAAGAGACATTAAATCTGACTTCACTAATCTAGGTTCCAGGCCATAGAAAGTAAACTGGACATTACTGTCTCCCACAGTAATCAAAACGCAGCCCATATCCAGGTTCTACAGGACCAGCTTAACACTGCCCTGTCCAGGACTGATGACCTCGAAAATAGGTCCAGGAGATATAACCTTAGGATCCGAGGCCTCCCTGAGAACATCATGGATATCCTATTCGCGGTACAAGACCTCATTAAGGAGCTTTCACCCAGCACACCCCCCCACCGCCTAGAGTTGGACAGAGCTCACAGGGCCCTAGGACCCCCCCAGAAAGGATGGCTCCCGAGGGATGTCATTGTGAAGCCACACATCTACTCCATTAAGGAGGAAGTCATGAGACAATCCTGCCTCAAGCAGCAAGTCACTTGCTGAGGCCACTGAATACAAATCTTCACAGATTTGTCCCCCTCTACCATCCAAAAAAGGCGAGCTCTCATACCGCTTCTCACAGTCCTTGCCCAACAGGACATGAAGTACCGCTGGGCCTTCCTCTTTGCAGTAAAATTCGCCATCCAGGGCAAAGCTTATGCCTTCTCCAGCTTACTGGAAGGAGAGAAACTTTTCCTTCATCTCAAGTTGATATTGCAGGAAGCACCCATGGATGTCATCGGCGAGCTCCGCCAAGAGACCATCCCTAACAAGTCCTGTCTCCCCCCCTTTGGAACACAGGGAAAACCAAGAAATCCAAAGACTGCAGGCCCCCATAAGACGGATGATCAACCCTTCCTTCTCTTCGCCCCCACTCGGGCACCCCACTCTGGGACTGTAGTCCCCGTTGTTGATGGAGCTCCGGGCTCCTGCCCTAAGCCATTGTTAGGATGGCCCTTTTATGTTTGCCTCCAGGAAAACTTTTTTTTTCTCTTCTTCGTTTTCTTGTTTTGGTTCTCTTTTTTCACTGTTCACAAGCATCCTAAAAGACTTTGCGGAGTTCACCCTAAAAGGACAGCATGAAATGCCCTAGATGACCTTAGGATCTTGGACCTCTATTAAGAGACCTCAACGTTAGTTCAGGAACTCTCCCGGAGATACCAGGACACGGTAAGCCATCCTGGCTGGAGGTTTCTTGAGATGCTTACTTCCAGGATCTTCTCGATTGCCATATGTGCAATATTACCTCTTCTAAAGTTTTTGCCAACTGTTACTGTTATCTGTGTTAGTTTATATTTTTGGTCCACATAGATGCAAGGGTCAGGGGTGACACCCTTGTGCCTCCACCCATTCCTTAGAAGTGGGTTTTCGCCTCTGCGGAATGGGTCGTCGGCCCTCACTTAGAGGTTACCAATGCCTTTTGTTGGGTATCTGGCAGGACTATTCCTCACCAAACGCCTTCAGTCTTCTCGGAAGACTTTGTTTCATGTTTTATTTGTTCTCCTTTTTCTCCCCCTCCCTAACCTCTTTTCTTTCTTGAGCCAGTCCGCAGGTTGTGTATGGTCTAAGACCCCGGACCCGGAGTGAGACCAGCCCTACTCTCTTCTCTGGCCCCGCCGGGAGAGCACATCAAAGGGTAAGTGACAGTCGCTGCAGTAGCTTTCCACCCCTCTGTCCCAATGACTGACTTAAACCCAACTGGAAAGGATCTCAGGGTAGCCACACACAACACTCAGGGGCTAAACTCCCCCAGGAAATGGAGAATAGCTTTTGAAAACTATCACTCCCTGAAAATAGATATCGTCTTGATCCAAGAGACACATTTTCCATTTCAATACAACCCCAAATTCCTCCACTCACATTACCCAACATTTTACCTAACGAATGCAGCAAACAAGACTAACGGGGTCGCGGCCCTTTTCTCAAAGAACTGCAAATTCAACCACATCTCAACACACAGAGACCCCGAAGGCAGATATATCCTTGTCAAAGGCTCCATCGAAGGCAACATATATTCAATAATCTCCTACTATGCCCCCAATAAAGGTCAAACTAAATGTTTTCAAGTTCTCCTTAAAACCCTGCTCCCCCTTGTAGAGGGCAAGGTCATCTTTGGAGGGGACTCAAATGTGGCCTTCGACCAGGGGCATGACAAGTCTAGACCCCCTAAGACCCAGCTAACATGCCCCACTAAGGCTAGCTTGAACCTAGCAAGATCCCTTCATGCCCATGGCCTGGTTGACATTTGGAGAGAGTTGAACCCCTCGGAAAGGGATTACACCCACTAGTCCTATGCCAGGATAGATCACATCCTTGTGCCCCCCAACCTTATCCCTTCAACGCACAAAGCAACCATCATTGACACTGCTTGGTCTAACCACTCCCTGGTCCGCCTCACCTCGCGAAACACCCTCACTAGGACGTCTGGGACACACTGGCATCGTAATGAATCCATCCTGAGTGATCCCATCAATACCACAGACATAAATAACTCCCTAAAGGAATACTTCCTTCTTAACAATGTAGAAAACATCTCCCCCGAGTTACTCTGGGCAGCCCATAAAGTAGCTATCAGGGGCAAAATAATCAGCATAGCGACCCGACTCAAAAAAGAGAGGCTGATAGACATTAAAAACTTAGAAAACAAATTTGCAGCTCTGAAAACCCAACACAAGAAGTGCCCTTCCAAAACCCTAGTGGAACAACTGGATGCTACCAGGCTAGAACTTAACTCCCACAGCAAAAGCAGAGAAACATATCCGCTGGAGTGGAGCAAAATTCTACCACCAAAAGACAAAATTGGCTCTACGCCAGCTTCCAACCTCTCCCTGCGTTTTCACACCCACTCCCTGCCCAAGATCAGAGTCACAGGACAACCCCCCTCAGCCAACCCCAATAAGATACTTGAAACATTCCAAGAGTTTTACTCCAAACTCTATAGCTCGACCCACACAGACAAAGGCCCAGAGATTTCCAGCTTTATCCAGGATCTCCCAATCTCAACACTCTCGTCTGACCATAGGGATGTTCTGGAGGTGGAATTCTCTGTTGAGGAGATAAAGGAGGTCATAAAGAACCTCAGAACAGGTTCAGCCCCTGGACCTGATGGACTTTCTGTACCATACTACAAGGCTTTTGCAGACACACTAGCACCTTTCATGGCAAAATTTTTTTGATACAAAAGCTAAGGGTTCTTCTTTAGATCCTCAATACCGCCTACATAACCGTAATCCCTAAACTAAACAAGAAACCGGAGGAGGTTGAGAACTATAGACCCATCTCCCTCATAAACAACAACCTCAAGATATTGACGAAAATTTTAGCCAACCACCTTGCCTCCTTCATTGCTAGATACATCCATAAGGACCAAGTAGGGTTTATCCTGGGCAGACAGGGGCCAGACCAAATTAGGAGGGCCATTGATGTAGTCTCCCTTCTTCAATCGGGTTGGGACGGAGGCCCCAAACAAGAAGGGATGCTTCTATCCCTGGACTTACACAAGGCGTTTCACTCCGTCGAATGGCCCTACATATTCACTCTCATGGAACAATTGGGTTTCAGTCAACATTTCTTACATTTTACACTCCCTTTATTCCACCCCAAAAGCAATTATTCGCTCTAAGAACATTACTCGAAACCGTTTAGTATTTCCAAGGGCACCAGACAGGGATGCCCCCTTTCCCCCTTAATCTTTGCCATCGCCATTGAGACACTGGAGATAGCCATACGCTCCAACCCCAACATTCAAGGAGTCTCGTGTGGAGCCCAGACCCATAAATGCGGCTTCTTCGCAGACTATATGCTGATTTTCATAACATCCCCCATCACATCTCTCCCCAACCTCTGCAAAACTTTAAAAGATTTCACAAAGGTTTCAGGCCTTCGGGTAAACTACGCCAAATTCCACACACTCAACATCTCACTAAAACCAGACACAGTAGTGACACTACAGAGCGACTTTGATTTTAGGTGGAAAGACACCTCCTTAGAATACTTAGGGACCAATCTCACTGCTAAAATAGATCACCTGTATTCAGCAAACTTTCCACCTACTTATCAGAAGCTTGAGTCGGACCTGAAAAATTGGGCTAGGGGTGAGCTATCCTGGCTAGGTAAGATACATTCCATAAAAATGACATTCCTTCCCCGACTGCTATACTTGTTTAGAGCTATCCTGATTAACATCAGTAAAGACCACCTGCAACCCCTTCAAAGGAAAGTAACCAAGTTCATTTGGGGGGAGCAGGGCATAGGTTACCCCGGAACACCCTTTTCAGACTTAAAAATAAGAGGGGGCTGGGTCTACCAAGACTGCTTTGGTATTTCCAGGCGGCACCACTTGCTCAACTCTCCAACTCTCCACGGTGTATTCCAAATCGGAAAAATCTGACTGGATACAAATAGAGAGACAGGCTGCCCCCACATGCACCTTAGATTACTTACTATGGATCCCCTCAAGGGACCGACCCCCCCATACTTTTACCTATCCTCTCGCAATCCCTGACCCTATGGGACAGGCTGAAAACCGAGACCTCCCTAACCTCTGAATGCCGTCCCCTAGCCCACATCATTTTCAACAACCCAGACTTCACCCCTGGTGGAGACATCAAATCCTTCAAATGGTGGTTGGACAAGGGGTTGTTTCGAAACTGATACTTTTTTACGGCCTCAGGACCAATAACTCTGAAATTCTGTGAGAGGCAGCTTGAGATCCCAACCTCGGAACACTTCAGGCTTAGCCAGATACAACACTTTCTCCACAGAATTTGGAAAGGGAAACCCATTCCACCCTGCTTCACAGCCTACAAATTATGGTGCGGACAAGCCACAGAACAGAGGGGTAGAATCTCTGTTATCTACCAGTCACTTACCCGGTGGATCTGCAAAGCCCCATTTATGACTGCTTGGGAAAATGATCTTCAAATACAATGGGATCTGAACACATGGCTGACCTCCTTTTCTAGAGCCTACAAGGGGATAAGGAATGTTTCCCTAATTGAAGCTAACCTCAAAGTGATGACCAGATGGTACCTCACCCCTGCCAAATTAGCCCTTATGTATCCCTCCGCGAACCCTCACTGCTTCAGAGGATGCGAAATTGTGGGTTCTATGGCCCACATTCGGTGGGAATGTCCCAAAATTAGGCCTTTCTGGAAAAGAATGTTCAACCTAATCCTAAAAGTGGCAGACCTTCAGGTCTCAAGAACCCCTGCTGTAGCCCTCCTTAATGCTTCCATCCCCAAGACTCAAAAATTCACCCGGAATTTAATCCACTTCATTCTATTGGGTGCCAAGTTGACAATAGCCAAGGCTTGGAAACAACCCAAGGTTTCCTTTTTAGCTGCCAAACGCAAAATCTCATGGATCATGTCCCAGGAAAAATTGACCAGTGTTTTGCTTGACTCAAAAGACCAGTTTGAATCCACCTGGGAGTCCTGGGCCTATTATATGGGCATTGCTCTCTGCCCTGGGGATACCGGCATAACAAACTCGCAGCTACTCCCTATGGTCGGCTCATGCCCTGTTGACTGGCTCCTCCTCTTCTTCTTCTCTTCCCTTTTCTGTTCTGTTCCTCCCTCCCCCTCACGTATACAATATGGCCCTCCACTGCAACCAAAATGACCTTGTATACTAGTTACTTTTGGGTAATTGGGTCAAAGGCCCCCCCGAAGTACATAGGCTAGGTACCTAAACTACTTTTATAAATCACAAAACTCATAGTCTATCTTTGGTGACGGTCACACTCCGGGAGCCCAGGGGTGGCTGTCCAGGCACAGTATGTTCCCATTTGGGGTGCCGGGACGGCCTCTCCGGGATCCTGGTAACGTAGCTGCATGAGTTCTTGGCCGTGATTGCATTATGATTCTTAGCCCTATCACACCACTATTGTTTTTCTCTTCTGTAATATAGAGGCTCGTTTATTGCCTCGTGAGAAATTTGTATTCCATGTATGTCTATTTGTAAATGAATAAAAATCTTTGAAAGAAAAAAAAAGAAAAATGTGCCAAAATCAGGCCAGTTAAGGGACTTTAATTAATTTCAGGAGTTAAAAAGGATGAATATTTTTATCATTAATGCATTACATACATTAACAATAATAACATTGTGTGTGTGTAGCTGACTCACAGCACAACATAATAGTTAGCTAAAGAAGAGATTGTCACCTCATGTATCAAATAAGTTACGTTTGCATTATTGAAGAAAATGGCCAAAATTAAAAGGCCATTTGAGAACCTAGGAGACAGATAAGAAACACAAACAGTAATTCAAATGAAATATGAGTTTAGTTTTCAAAAAAAGGTTTATTGGACATCCGCCACATTTTGCTGTAAAGCAATTGCCCCTCTACCCAAAAAGTAATCCACATATTTTTGTCTGACTTTGTGAGCACTTTGGGTGGGTAAGCCAGCACGGCCACTTTCTAGACCTGTCATCACTGCTGTTTCTGCTGCAAAGTCGGCCTCAGTCGAAACTGAGGCCAGATAGCTGGCTGCAGTCTTCCTTAAATAGTTGTGTGGAATGCAGCACAACACTACATGGTTGAGTTTATATTCTGCGAGGTTCATCGCTGTCAGGAAAATCCAGAAGCGACTTGCCATGATGCCAAAGGCATTCTCCACCACCCTACTGGCATGAGACAGCTGGTAATTGAAAATTCTCTGCTCTGGGGTCAGGTTCCTCATGGGGAATGGCTTCACGAGGTGTTCCCCCAGAGCAAAGGCCTCATCGGCTACAAAAACAAACTTGAGGCCCTCCACATTCTCCTCAGGAGTTGGCAACTGCAAGATGCCATTTGTAGCCACCGGTAAAACTCTGTCTGAGCTATAACTCCTCCCTCAGAGTTTCGGCCGTTCTTGCCAATGTTCAGGTATAAGAACTCGGAATTGGCCAACACCACCACCAACATGACAATACTACAAAAGCCCTTGTAGTTATAGTAAAAAGAGCCCGAGTTAGGTGGTGGGACAATCCTCACATGCTTCCCATCAATAGCACCACCACAATTGTGAAAATCCCACTGATGGTGAAATTGGGAAGCCACAGTCTGCCATTCCTGTGGGTTTGAAGGAAACTGTGGAGTCAAACAAGAAAAAAAATTAGTACTTTTGCACATAACATTGCAAGCAGATTAGACACAAACATTCTTGGCCAACATAAGTATAACATTTATTGAAATGAGTATTTAAAGACAAAAGTATAAGGTCAATTTATCAGATTCCTCACCCCCTCTGGTGGCCCATTGGAAAAAATGTATGGTGGGGGGATGGATAGATGTTTTGGACAGGTAACCCTCTCCACTTCATTGAGAGCTGAATGCATAAATAATGCGTGTTACTTTGGCCAGCCCCTCCTTACTTACACTATTGACAGTCCACTGGACAGGTAAGAAGTGTCATAATCCAAAAATATGGATACACACTGTCCAAATTGAAGCACATTTTTACATTCAGAAATTACCTATCAAGATAATAGAAGAACAAAACTTTCAACAGTACCATTTGAAAGTATTCAGGCAGGCCCTTGCACTACATGCTTTGGTGAATCCATCCATAAAGTCAGCAGATGGTATCGGTTGACTTAGCCGTTGGGAGGGGAGGGAGGGTTCAAAATGAGTTTGGCCCCCAAAAATAGCCTCTTGCACTCTGCCTGAATTTGAGAACAACAATAACATTTGTACACATTTTAGGGGGTGTTTAGGGTAAGCACTAAAATGTAGCTGACAAAATACATTGTTAATTTACTAGGCTAGGTGTGTATGGGCCCAGGATAGCATGCTGGGGAGGATAGTGAAGGCAAATATGTATGAAGGACAAAAAAGAAGCATTAAAAGCTTACAGCATGCATGAGGACAAAGAGGACATTCACAGCATATTACAATAATGGTAATTATGGAATGAAGAAATTAATACAATACATTAGCAAACATTCAATATATAGAATGTGATGTTAAAGGCTAAAACTTACCCAAATATAGTCCTTCTGTAGGACTTGGATGATGGCAGAACAGGTCTAATAATTATTCCCAGAGCCTAGGGGGAGATCCCAGTTGTGAACTTAAAGCGGGGTTCCACCCAAATTTTGAACATTATCTCTATGCATTCTCTTCCTTGCCTAGATGCTGACATGCTGTGTAAAAAAATTTAAATCGCCGTAATTACCTTTTTTTTTCTAATCTTCTTAGCACTTCCTGGTTTTCCTCCCATGGGAGTAGGCGTGTTTCTAGCCTCTCCCAGACCTCCCACAGTCCCCTGGGAGCTAGTCTCAGGCTTCCCAGCATGCATTGTGCAACAGCGTCATCACAACATTTCGATGAATGCTGGGAGCACAGCATTCACAGCATCCAGGAAATACATGCTTGTGGGTTTCAAATGCCCACAATGAAGATGGAAACCGCCTTCAGTGAATTTTATAAGTTATTCTTTACAACGAAATCGGACACAGGCGGACTTATTACACAGAACATGTGAGTAGATAATCATGAGAAGAAAAGTTTGTGAATGAACTCCAAAAAAAAAAAATGATAGATACTTGGACCCCCGCTTTAAGGTCCTGGATACTTCTCCCCATAGCCAAGTACCACAAGATGGCGATGAGCCTTTGTTCAGGAGTGATGGATAGCTGCATGCATGTGTCCTGCTTAGTAATATAGGGGGACAGCAAAGCCAATAGACGGTGAAAGCAAGGGTCCGTCATCCAGAGATAATTCCTGAAATCATCAGGATTATTCTCCTGGAGCTCCCGCAACAAAGGCATATGACAGAATTGGTCACGATTAAGCAACCAATTCTTGGTCCAAGAACTCCTCCTCCCCCTGTTCCTGGACCGGACTTGGGTCAAAGCAAGAACTCCAAGCGCAACAATAGCACGATCTCTCCGACGAGAACGCCACATGGCTAGTATATGAATGGCCGTTCAGAAAGAACTGACAGAACGCACTGAAAATCAGAAAGTGCCTGACAAACACGACCTGAAAATCAGAAACGACCTTACAAGCACGCACTGAAAATCAGAAGTGGACCAAAAAGAACGCACTGAAAAACAGAAACGAACTGACAAGCACAACCTGAAAAACAGAAACGAACTGACAAGCACGAGGCTGAAAAGCGTGAATCGACACTCACCAAACTTCTACTAACACGAGATTAGCAGAAGGAGCCCAAAGGGTAGCGCATGGCTAGTGAACTTTCTTTTTATCGGCTCGTAGTACGTCTAGTATGTCACTACGTTCGTAACTGTTGGACAACATTTGTGTGGCCGTGTGTATGCAAGACAAGTATGAGCCAACGTGCCTTGGACAAAATTCCATGGTTTTGTTGGTGGAAAGTCCGATCGTGTGTACGAGGCATTACTCTTTTTTTCTTTTGAGCTTTTGTATTTATGTACCTTTGCTACCTGCAGTTGCAGGCTGTTATGTTCCAAAATACTTAATAAAAATATATTGGAAAAAAAAAAAGAAGAAAATTTAATGACATTTAATGATTTTGAGGATGCACAATTAAAGCTGAACTCCAAGTTTACATTTGGTCGGGCACACTTGTGCAGGTTTCTTTTCTGTATTGCTTACGTACACTTATGCCTCGTACACACGATCGGACTTTCCGACAACAAAACCGTGGAACTTTGTCCGAAGGGTGTTGGCTCAAAACTTGTCTTCTTACACACGGGCACACAAATGTTGGCCAACAATTACGAACGTAGTGACGTACTAGATGTACTACGTGTTTTTTCAGCTCTTTAGCACCACCCTTTGGGCTCCTTCTGCTAATTTCGTGTTAGTAGAAGTTTGGTGAGTGTTGATTCGCGCTTTTCTTTTCGCATTTTTCATTTAGCGCTTTTCAGTTTGTTTATGAACGGACGTTCATCAACCAGACATGTTGCGGAATTGGAGGAGATAACATGTCATTTATTATTGGCCTTGGAGTTATTGCTTTGACATTATTTTTTTGGTTGAATAATTATTTGATTTGGTATATTTTCTATATGTATGGATGCATAGAATGCACGGTTTGGTTAAGTTCTATTGGCAGATAGCATGTTTTTTGTTTTTTTTAATGTACAACAAAAAATTGTGGAGAATAATACTTGGCTATGTGTTTTACTTCAAATGATAGTATGGGAGTAGGCAGTTACATTTTAAAAAATACAATGTAAAATTGACAAGGGACACCAACATAGTTGTATCTTTGATCTTAAAAACTACGGGATAATGGTTTTGTGGTAACTTGTACAAATAAAAAAAAAAAAAAACATACTAATATTATTCTTGATATCACTAGGAAAAAAAAAGCTTTTGAAAATGTGTTTGCAATAACTCCATCAGTATCACCAGCAAAGCAGCTTCATTATTATCCCATTAAAGAAGAAGAGAATTGTGTGCTGCATTTGGAGATTTCATCATTTGCTACATCACGAATGTTAATTCTCCATTACAAACGCTAGTTTACAAGACCGACCGCTTCCGTTTCCGAGCTTGCGTGTTTGTACTTTGGACTTTTGTACACACGATCGGAAATTCCGACAACACACATTTGTTGGCGGGAAATTTGAAGACATGCTAGCCAACATTTGTTGGCGGAAAGTCCGACAACAATTGTCCGATGGAGCATACACACGGTCAGATTTTCCGCCAACAGCCTGACATCCAACATTTCCCATCACAAAATCCGATCATGTGTATGGGGCTTTACACTGTGTGCAAAACAGGTTGCAGCAAGTCAGATAGAGCTCACCCAAAATTAGTGGCTGGGGGACGTCTAGGCTCATCTAGCACTTTTCTCCCCAGCCCTACTATCCTTGGTCTGCCTCTTTAATTTATCAGATACCATTATTTATTCAGTTCTACCAATCATGGAAGCTCAGCATCACATGCAAATGCAGCTTTCCTAGGAAGACCGATTCATTCACACTGGCATCCACCCATCTAGGCATTTTGATAATCACATAACTCTTCCCAAAAGCCAGCTCACTGCTTGCATCAGAGATGAGGGCTCTTAAAAAAAAGGGCAGATTTTTATCCACATCAGTAATAGATTTGTATCAAGATAATTATCTACCTTTGCTAAATAAAATTAAACAAGATCTGAAGGGATACCTTGCTGATAGATTGTCCTGGTTCAGTAGGATAAATGTAATTAAAATGGTGACCCTCCCAAAAGCCCTGTATATTTTTCAAACCCTCCCGATAAACATTCCGGGAGCTTATTTTAACCTCTTGCTTACTGGGCACTTAAACCCCCCCCCCCTCCTGCCCAGACCAATTTTCAGCTTTCAGCGCTGTCACACTTTGAATGACAATTGCACGGTCCTGCTACACTGTACTCAAATGAAATTTTTTAAATTTTTTTCACACAAATGGAGCTTTTTTTGGTGGTATTTAATCACCACTTGGGTTTTTATTTTTTGCTAAAAAAAAACCATGTTTCATAGTTTGTGATAAAATTTTGCAAACGGGTAACTTTTCTCCTTCATTGATATTTGCTGATGAGGCTGCATTGATGGGCAGTGATGGGCTGCACTGATGGGCACTGGTGGGCTGCACTGATAGGCACTGATAAGATGGCACTGATGGGCACTGATAAGACGGCACTGATGGGCCCTGATGGGTGGCACTGATAGATAACACTGATAGATAACACTGATGGACACTGATAGGTGGCACTGATGGGCACTGGTAGGTGGCAATGATGGGCACTGGTAGGTGGTATTGATAGGCAGCACTGGTGATGAGGCACTGATTGGTGACATTTTATAGGTGGCACCATAGGCACTGATAGGTGACACTGTGGGCACTGATAAATGACACTGTTGGCAATGATGGGTGGTACTCTGGGCACTGGTAGGTGGCACTGTTGGGCACTGGTAGGTGGCACAGGTTGGCACAGAAGCCTCTGCAGAGGCTCTGCATGATCCGGACTGATGTCCCTCTCACAGCCGCCGGTGATCAGCTTTTTTTTTTACTCACGCTACCAGCTTGAGGAGAAAAAATAGCCGATTGGGAGCGCATGCGCGGCAGCCTCATGAGCGGACATGCGTTCTGAGAGCTCCGCTCCACTCCGGCCTACGATCCCCGCCACAGCTATAAACAGCAGCGGAAACCGGACCATCGCACCTTCCCAGTACCGTCAGGAGTCCTGAGGGACCCCCTTGCATGACCGGGGGCTCGGTAAGATGGGACCTTTCCTGGTTTCTTTACTCCGGACCGCGGACCGCGGCCTTCACAAACATGGCGGCGGCCGGCGCCACTCGAGGCTCCTCAGGGAATCCGGAGGCATCCCTGGAAGACTTTCCACCCCTGCCCTCCCCCAGTGCCACGATGAAACAACAAACTGTGAGTAACTCCCAGGATGGGTTATTATCAGGATCCCCCACGAATTCATTAGGCTGTTGCCCAATGGAAGTACCCTCCCTATCCCAGATGGAGGAGAGCGGCCCCATATCCATACCCAACCCTCAGAATGAGCCCTCTTCTCCCATCCCTGCCGACTTTGCAGCCCTGATGGACACATTCTCTGAAATGCTGACCAGAGGTTTAGCACACAATGCCTCACAAATCACCACTACCATACAGGCTGACCTGCAGCAGCTGGGAGCACGCATTGAAGCAATCGAATCAAAGACTGATCAAATTGCTGCAGTTGCCAACCAGAACACTGATAGGATCCAAGAATTACACGACCAACTGGACATGGCATACTCAAAACTCGATGACCTCGAGAACAGGTCTCGCAGATACAATTTTAGGCTAAGAGGCCTTCCAGAATCTTTTAAGGACACAGACAAAATCGTCCGCTCTTTTATCAAACACTTAATTCCGGACATTCCAGATTACAGGCTGGAACTGGACCGGGCACATAGGGCTTTGCAACCTCCACGCCAAGACGGCCTACCCAGAGACATTGTGGTTAAACCCCATTTCGTCAGAGTCAAAGAAGAAGTCATGCACAGAGCTAGAGAATCTGAAAATCTCTCCTTCCAGGGACTTCCGATTCAAATTTTTGCAGACCTTTCCCCCTTCACGATTCAGAGACGGAGATCTTTAAAGCCTCTTTTGAATATCCTATCGCAAAAATCGATCGCCTACAGATGGTCGTTCCCCTTTCGCCTCAACTTTGCCCACCTAAACAAGTCCTACAGCTTCACAAATTTCGGAGAGGGGGAACGTTTGCTGCTGCAACTGGGCCTCATATCTCACTCGCCAACATCCTCTTCTGCTATGGATTCCAGAACACCTCAGTCTGCGAAGAGACCACCACCCTCGAGCCCCATCCAACCCTTATGGCATAAACAACAAGCCAAGAGATCCAAAGATGGACGCCCTCCTTAACGGAATGTCTGCTATCAACAGTGCCTTCTCCTCCCCAGGATTCCCTGGTCAACCTTCTGGCAATGGGACGCTGACCTCCCAAGCCCCCGTTCTCCTTTGGCTGGCTTTTTGTCAGATCTTGTCTTGATGCTGAGACGTTTGCTTTTTGTTTTCTGCTGCTCCGGCTCTCTCAGGACTCCTACAAGTTTGCTTTTTTTGTGGTTCTATTCTCTGTTTTTCTCTAAGGCGGTTTGGCCGGAGTGGCTGCACTTCGCCTCCACGAGTTTCTGAGTGGCATTTTCCCCCACTCAGAAACACCTTCATAGCCCCTTTACGGGGTTCCCGTTTTTGGGAAAACCTTTTTCTTTTTTTTTTTCTTTTTTTCCCTAGGGGGTGGCGGTCTGCCAACCCCCCTGTTAGGGTTCTTGGTTTGTTATCTAATTACACTAAGAATGTATGATCGCTTACATCATCTGTTTTACATTGTTATTAATATGTCTTGTCTCTCTTTCTCAGGGTCGATCCCCCCCAACTTTCTACCCTCCCCATCTCACCTACTCCCGGTGTCACTCAGAGGCCTAACTTTCTTGCTATTTCCCGGTTACCAAAACCTTCAGGCAGCGGAGGCTTGGATACGAGCACGAATCTGGAGGTCTCAGGTAGGCTCCTTCTATGTGAAGCGCACATCCCCCCCTCTGGTCCATGAACCCTGACACACATGCTCCTCCCTCCCAAATCTGTATAGCCACGCATAATGTACAGGGCATGAATTCCCCTGTCAAACGACGCAAATTATTTAATCATTATAATTCAGAAAAAATTGCAGTTCTCCTATTGCAAGAAACTCACTTCCCAGCCTCATATAACCCCTCCTTTTTGCACGATTATTACACGCAGTTTTTTCTTTCCAATGCTGAAAATAAGTCTAAAGGGGTAGCCATCTGTTTTGCAAAACACCTTAAATTTTCCCCCTCCGAAGTAATTAAAGATCAGGCGGGCAGGTTTCTACTGGTAAAAGGGACGATTGAGGGTTTATTATATTCCTTTATCTCTTACTATGCCCCAAACAAAGGCCAGGCTTCCTTTTTTTCCACTATGTTGTCCACTTTAGGCCCAAAACTCGAGGGGAAGATAATAATGGGAGGAGACACGAATCTCCCTTTTGACATTTCCCTAGATAAATCAGGGTCGGGACCCTCTCGATCCAAAAAACCCCCAAAGCAAAATACTAAAATAGCTTCCGCTCTGTATTCTCTGGGCCTGGTGGACATATGGATAGAAATGAACCCTAGGTCCAAAGACTTTACCCATTATTCCACCCCCCATCATCTCTACACCAGAATCGACCATATATTTATACAATCCCAAAATATCCCCAGTGTTAAAAGAGCAGTTATTAGAGACTCCCCCATTTCAGACCACTCTTTGGTTCTCCTATACCTACAGCAATCTCCTAACCAGGGAAGCAAATTCATCTGGCGCCTCAATGAAGGGCTCCTTAGTGACCCAATACAATGCTTGATTATAACTAAAGAGATTCAGGAATATTTTAGCTTAAATGACACGGGAGAAGTTTCTCCGGAAACGCTGTGGGCGGCCCATAAGGCGGTTCTCAGAGGGAAGATTATTCAAATCTCTTCCAACCTTAAAAAGGAACGCAAGGCTGACACTGATAATCTTCGTTTAAGATTTCACTCCTTGTCTAGAGCAAATAAGAAGAATCCCACTAGGGATTCGCTTGAGGCGCTCGAAAATGCCCGGACATCTTTGAACCTGGCCCTCACCTCCGAAGCTGAGAAACAGCTCCGGTGGTCAGGTGCACGCTTTTACCACCAGACTGACAAGATAGGTACTAAACTAGCCACCAAATTATCCCCAAGACCTCGTTCAGCTGCCTTCCCCAAAATCCGCACTCTTTCGGGCGTACTCTCTCAAAACCCTAAAAGTATAATGGAAACATTCCACAATTTTTACACTTCACTATACAAACAAGAACAATTAACACCGGACCACTCTATATCGGACTTCCTAAATAGCTTATCACTCCCCAAATTAGCGTCGGAACACTCAGACCTTCTGGAAGATCCTATTTCAGAAGTAGAGGTACTTGGGGTGATCAAACACCTGAAACAAACCTCAGCCCCGGGACCTGACGGCTTTTCCGCGGGTTATTACAAAAAATTCGGACCTATCTTAACACCGTACTTGACCAAATTTTTTAACTCACTCGGGTCCGGCTCTCCCCTGGATAAAGCCCTCAATCTTGCCTTCATTTCGGTCATTCCGAAGTCTGGCAAAGATTCGACCATGGTCTCCAATTACCGTCCTATCTCCTTAATCAACAATGATCTAAAAATATTAACTAAAGTTCTTTCCAATCGGTTAGCTTCTTGCATAGCCACCTATATCAACAAGGACCAAGTGGGCTTTATCCCGGGGAGACAAGGACCTGATCAGATCAGGAGAGCAATTAACATTATCTCTCTCCTCAAATCTCAATGGGATGGGGGCCCATCGCAACACGGCTATTTGTTATCCATAGATTTGCAAAAGGCTTTTGACACAGTCACCTGGCCCTACTTATTCCATGTACTAGAATGCTGGGGATTTGGTCAACGGTTCATGAACATCCTTAGAGCCTTGTACTCCGGCCCCACTGCACAGGTCAGACTACAGGGCTACTACTCTGAGCCTATTACTATAGAAAGGGGTACTAGACAGGGGTGCCCGCTCTCCCCCCTCCTGTTTGCCATAGCCATGGAATCCTTGGCTATCGCAATTAGAACTCACCCTGACATCAAAGGAGTGGTATGTGGTAAAAGCGAGCACAAATGCGCCCTTTTTGCCGACGATTTGTTGCTTTTCGTGATCTCCCCCCTAATCTCTACTCCTAATATCTTCGCCTTGCTAGATAAGTTCGGGGAGATATCAGGACTGCGAGTTAATGTAGCCAAATCTTCTGCCCTGAACATCTCGGTCCCTCCTAATGTTCTAAGTAGCCTTCAAGACCACTTTCCGTTTTCCTGGAACGAGGTCTCCCTTCCATACCTAGGGGTCAATCTTACAGCAAATGTAGCCTCTCTCTACTCAGCCAACTACTCTGCCACCTTTCGTAAATTGATTTCGGACCTATCCATTTGGGACAATCATAATTTATCTTGGCTGGGCCGTATTAATGCAGTCAAAATGACCCTCCTGCCCCGTATCCTTTACTTATTCAGATTTCTGCCCATCCCTATCCATAAATCGCAAGTTCACCTACTCCAATCCAAAATCGTAAAATTCATCTGGGGAACGAGGGGAAGTCGCTGCTCACAACACGTTCTATTCCGCCCCAAATCACAAGGGGGTCTAGCTCTACCCGACATTTGGTGGTACTATCAGGCAGCCCAATTGGCCCAGATCTCCATTGTATACTCAAAGGGCCAGAAACCTGATTGGGTATCAATGGAACGACTTGCAGTCCCTCGTCACACGATTGACTTTTTACTCTGGTCCCCCTCTAAATTGAGACCACCCATTCTAGCCCCCACACTATCACACTCTCTTGCACTGTGTGACCGACTTTATAGAAATCCCTCCCTGATTTCCCCCCTTAAACCCCTGACACATATCTTTCATAACCCGGACTTCCCACCTGGTATGAACATTTTAGCGTTCGGTTGGTGGTTGAATAAAGGCTTACTCAGGATAGGGAACTATTTCTCCTCCTCAGGCCCACTCTCCTTGGAGTTCTGCACAAGTAAGCTTGAAATGCCCTCGGCCGAACGTTTTCGCTTTATGCAGATCCACAATTTCCTTCACTCCATTTGGCCAAATAAACCAGAACCCCCCTCAATAACTAACTATGAATCATGGTGTGTGGATACAGTGGATCAGAGAGGGGGGATCTCCATCATATATGCATCACTTGCCTCTGCAGTCTCCAAGCCTCCATACGCCTTATGCTGGGAAAAAGACCTTGATTTCTCCTGGGATAGTGACCAATGGTTTTACTGCTTTCTTCGTTCATTTAAGGGTATCCTTAATGTTTCCCTCATGGAGGGCAGCATTAAGGTGCTCATGAGATGGTACAGGGTACCCTATCTTCTGGCTAAGATATATCCAGATGCATCCCCGCTGTGCTTCCGGGGCTGCAATCACACAGGGACTCTGCTCCACGTTTGGTGGACATGTCCACGGATAAGGAGATTATGGAACAAAGTATTTTCAGTCATCCGCAAAATATCCTCTGCCCAGATTCCTCAAATTCCAGAAATAGCCCTTTTGAATCTGAAAGTAGATAAGGTTGATAAATATACCCAACAACTGATCTTCTACATTCTACTGGGCACCAAAATAACGATAGCCTCTTGCTGGAAAAAACACAGAGTCCCATTCGCAGCGGTGAAGCATAAAATTTCCTGGATTATGGCACAAGAAAAGATAGTTAGTATTATCCAAGATAAGGTTAATAAATTTGAGTTGACCTGGGAACCTTGGGCCAATTTCTGTCATATTTCATTACGCCCTGGCACCACCCTTCCAGGGCATCAGGCTCTCTGAGTGACTCCGCTGCCATTCCTCATCAAGCGCGATAGTACCCCCTCCCCCTTGCTTCTCATCTCATTTATCTTCCCCCTACCCTCTCCCCTTAGTACCCCTGACCCTCTGATTGTTCTCCTTGGTAAAATGTTATCTCCTGACATGTCGTTAGATTATTTGGGCACCTCCTTTGTGCCCATTTTTTGGATGGACAAGTTATTGCCCTAAATACCCCAGGGTCCCTGGCCCCAGGGGCTGCACGTCTGTTCATATTAGTCCCGTTATGGAGAAATCTTTGGTCCTATGTTGGTTTTACCACCCGTATTTAATCACTAACGGGACAGGACATTACTCTTTACTACATTTAGCTTTTGAGACTGGGTTACCCTCTATGGGCAAGAATCGCCAGTGGGTGGGGGATCCGGGGGGGGAGTGGCCTCAAACCCGCAGTAAGTTCCCATATGGGGCGGGTGGCGGGCATCTCTTCTGATCCCTGATCCCTTGTATACATTGGATTTAAGTCTCCCTTACTCTTTACAACCACGCCTTACTTAACCTGGTAAAGGAGTTTTACATGACCCCTGTTGGGTTCTGGTTTGACAGACTATTCATTTGTTATTGTCCTAGCGCCAGAGGCATATCTATCCTTTTGTATTATTTTATTTTATAATTTGGATATACTTTACACTGTAACACAGCTTCATGCGGGCAGTGCCTTTTCTCTTACCTCTTGCATTAAGAGGCTTCCCCTCGAATTAATTTGCTCCTTATGTACTTCTGTAACCTCCTACCATGTAATGCCTTATACAACCGTTCTGTTAAAATTTTTTTTTGTGTGTTACCACCAATAAAAATTTATTGAAAGAAAAAATAGCCGATTAGTGGCTCTGTTTACATCACATGATCAGCTATCATTGGCTGACAGCTGATCACGTGGTAAGGGGTCAGGATGGACCCCTTACTCTGATCTGTGATCAGCCAAGTCTCATAGACTCACTGATCACAGAGCGAGTCCGCGCTGTAGACATCTTTGGGCTATAGCGCGGACGGGAGGTGATTAAAACCCTTAGGTTATTATTGAAGAGATTTATATGGAAGCATAGAGGCCCTCGTATCGCTCATAAAATACTGATTAGAACAAAATCAACTTGGGGTTTATTTCTTCCAGATTTTGAGAAGTATCATGAAGCAGCAGTGTTGCGGAGAATAATAGATTGGGTACATGGTGCTTCCCATAAAAATGGGTGTCACTGAGGGAAAATATAAGCAAATCATCCTTGGGCCAGATAATCTGGCTGCCGAGGCAGTACAGAGGTCTTTCTAAGGATTTAGTTCCAATTACAGTAGAAACCCTAAGGTCTTGGGATAACCTACTTAAAAGTATGTTATGGCAACATATTAGTCCTTTAATGCCTCTTTCAGGTACAAAATACTTTCTGCCGGGGAAGGAGAATAAGATGTATTTAAAATGGACCTTTACAAATTGCCTGAGATTAAAGGACGTTCTGAATGGGAACACCCTTTGCTCAATAATCAGAATTATGAGATAGATATGGCTCTTCACTATGGGATATTTGGAGATATAGACAACTCCAACATTTTGTGGATGACCTCCCAAAACCTTTTCACTCTGTTAGTAAGCACAGTGCACATGCGCCGATGATGTCGGCAGCAGTGCATATACTGAATATCTCCTAAACTGTACAAGTTTAGGAGATACTCAAGGTACCTTCAGGTAAGCCTTGTTATAGGCTTAACTGTAGGTAAAAGTGGTGTAATAGGGTTTACAACCACTTTAACTAAGTGGTACTATGTTCCATCAAAACTACATAAGATCAATTCTGATGCTTCACCTCTGTGTTGGAGGGATTGTGGGGACGAGGGAACACATGCCCATATATGGTGGCATTGCCCTTTGATTCAGCCATATTGGAAAGAAGTATTGTACTTAATTAAGAAAAAACAGTAATGTTGAAATTAGGCAAGATCCTTGGCATTGACAGTTAAATACAGCGAAAGCTCTAATCCCAAAACATTGGAAATTAAAGAAAATACAGACAATTAAAGAATGTTTAGGTAAGTAGATATAATTAGGTTAACCCCTTGCCGACCGCCCACCATCGAATGTGAACCAGAGCTTAAAGCCCTACCCATTGGAAATTAAAGAAAATACAGACAATTAAAGACTGTTTAGGTAAGTAGATATAACTAGGTTAACCCCTTGCCGACCGCCCACCATCGAATGTGAACCAGAGCTTAAAGCCCTACTGGGTGTTTTACCTGCTAAAGGACAGTACTGATTTATTGATTTTAAATATGATATTTGCTCTTCATGACAAATGCTTTTTTTCTAATTATTTGGAAATTATTATAATGGAAGAGTTGTTATTTTAAATAAAAATGATGGAGAAATTGTATTTCCTTCCTAGTCATGACTCATTAATACACAAGAATGTAGATGAGGGGTGGTTTTCATTTTTTTGACCAAATACAACAGAAATGTTCTAACTACGAACTGACCAAGCCCTTTCAGGAATGTGTGCAATCTTCCTTATCTATTTTCCAGGGGTTATGATTGGTCATTACTACTGATTATTCCAGTATATACCACAGCCAAAACCGGAATAAGTTGGTTTCTCACCAGGGCTGCTACAAGCACGCGTCTGGTTTGATCATCTGCCAAGCTGTTGGAAATGGGTGGGATTCCTTGGCAAAAGGCATCTACAGTATCTCACAAAAGTGAGTACATCCCTCACACTTTTGTAAATATTTTATTATATCTTTTCATGTGACAACACTGAAGAAATTACACTTTGCTACAATTTAAAGTAGTGAGTCTACAGCTTGTATAACAGTGTAAATTTGCTGTTCCCTCAAAATAACTCAACACACAGCCATTAATGTGTAAACCGCCAGTAACAAAAGTGAGTACACCCCTAAGTGAAAATTTCCACATTGGCCCCACTTAGCCATTTTCCCTCCCCGGTATCATGTGACTTGTTAGTGTTGCAAGGTCTCAGGTGTGAATGGGGAGCAGGTGTGTTAAATTTGGTTTATTGCTCTCACTCTCTTATACTGGTCACTATACGTTTAACATGGCACCTCATGGCAAAGAACTCCCTGAGGATCTGAAAAAAAGAATTGTTGCTCTACATAAAGATGGCCTAGGCTATAAGAAGATTACCAAGACCCTGAAACTGAGCTGCAGTACGGTGGCCAAGACCATACAGCGGTTTAACAGGACAGGTCCCACTCAAAACAGGCCTCGCCATGGTCGACCAAAGAAGTTGAGTGCGCGTGCTCAGCATCATATCCAGAGGTTGTCTTTGGGAAATAGACGTATGAGTGCTGCCAGCATTGCAGCAGAGGTTTAAGGGGTTGGGGGGTCAGCCTGTCAGTGCTCAGACCATACGCCGCTCACTGCATCAAATTGATCAGCATGGCTGTTGTCCCAGATGGAAGCCTCTTCTAAAGATGATGCACAAGAAAGCCCGCAAACAGTTTGCTGAAGACAAGCAGACTAAGGACATGGATTACTGGAACCATGTCCTGTGGTCTGATGAGATCAAGATAAACTTATTTGGTTCAGATGGTGTCAAGCATGTATGGCGGCAACCAGGTAAGGAGTACAAAGTGTGTCTTACCTACAGTCAAGCATGGTGGTGGGAGTGTCATGGTCTGGGGCTGCATGAGTGCTGCCGGCACTGGGGAGCTACAGTTCATTGAGGGAACCATGAATGCCAACATGAACTGTGACATACTGAAGCAAAGCATGATCCCCTCCCTTCGGGGACTGGGCCACAGGGCAATATTCCAACATAACGACTTCAAACACACCTCCAAGACGACCATTGCCTTGCTAAAGTAGCTGAGGGTAAAGGTGATGGACTGGCCAAACATGTCTCCAGACCTAAACCCTATTGAGCATCTGTGGGGCATCCTCAAACAGAAGTGGAGGAGCTCAAGGTCACCAACATCCACCTGCTCCGTGATGTCATCATGGAGGAGTAGAAGAGGACTCCAGTGGCAACCTGTGAAGCTCTGGTGAACTCCATGCCCAAGAGTTTTAAGGCAGTGATGGGAAATAATGGTGGCCACACAAAATGTTGACACTTTGGGCCCAATTTGGACATTTTCACTTAGGGGTGTACTCACTTTTGTTGCCAGCGGTTTAGACATTAATGGCTTTTTGTTGATTTATTTTGATGGAAGAGCAAATTTACACTGTTATACAAGCTGTACACTTACTACTTTACATTGTAGCAAAGTGTCATTTCTTCAGTGTCACATGAAAAGATATAATAAAATATTTACAAAAATGTGAGGGGTGTACTCACTTTTGTGAGATACTGTATATCATACTTGCAGCTATGTTTCTTGTTATATTTTTCCAACATCATTACATTTTGTTACTTCTATCTGCCATTACTTATTAAATATTATATACAGTTTGGTTTTACAGGCAAGTGTTTGTGTAATCTATCTTTGTACATCTTGAAATAAACCACAAAGACATAAACTATGAAGTAACCATGATAAAACAGATGCAATGTCATATTATATAATCTATCGATCTAAAAATTATATTCATTGTTGCCTGATTTACATGGCTTTCACAGTATTCCAACATCCTGCACAGTTGGTGTAAATATTGTTTACAGTTATTTTATGTCATCCTAATAGATATTGTTAGGTTTATTTAGGTTTTGTGTAGATTTCTTTCTTATACTGTATTATGTAAAACAGTAACCATGCTTCCAACCACTTCATCTAACAACATTTTTAATTTGTTGCATATCAAAGATATTATGATGGGACAAATTGGCAACCAGACAGAATGACTATGGAAGAGATAAGCAGATGATGGAGAAAGACTAAGATATTCTCTGTACTCATAATTGCAATTATTACAAATAACTGCTGAAAATTGCTCCAAAATGGAGTCTGGGATGAGAGTAGCATTAGTGAGAAAATGAGTGTTATTTTAATAAAAAAAGCTATCTTTATAAAAAGGCCATCAGTATAATGGAGACCTACTTAAGGCTATGACAGGTGTTCAACCAACTGGGTCATACTTCTGTACTGCTTTGATACATACATTTGTTTGTTACAAAAAATTTTTTAAATGCGTTGTCTAAAAAATGCATTGTCTGATGTGTTGTACATGAGATACTATAAGTGCTTCTTATGGTTTCTCAAGACCTGTGTCTAGCTTTATAGCTTTATTCTTCAGCATAGAGAAAGCAAAATGATTATTAGGAATGCATTAGGATATATGTTTTTGATATGCTGAATATCCCAAACAACACGAATCACAGAGGAATGGCACTTCATTGTTTTCTTTCTTTTCTGCATTAATCTCCTATAGTAAATGTAGTATAATATTGTAGCATATAATGGAAAATACTGTACATGTGTAGTTTATGTTCAGTGAGAACTACATGCTATAGAGATTAGTAGAGCCAGACGTACAGGTAGATGAATTTATAAGCAATTTTCAACTTTTTCTGTAATGTCAAGTTTGGCCAAGCTCTTTCCATCTCCCAAATCTTCCAGTTGATGCAATAATATTCTAGATCAGTGGTTCTCAACTAAGGCCCGATTTACACTTGTGTAGGTTGCAGTTTGCATATTGCAGGTGCAGTTTGCATTTTTTTGTCCAAAATGTATACTGCTACATATCTTTGGTAAAAATAACCTAAATGAGTGTATATTAGTTGGTCTTTGTGAACGTTAGAGAGTCTACAAGCTATGGCGCCAATCGCTAAAAATTGATCACACCTGATATACTGACAGCTGCTTTTCTTGAGACACTAACAAGCCAGGAAAGCACAAATGCCCCCCAAATTACCCCTTTTTTGGAAAGTAGACATTCCAAGGTATTTAGTATGAGGCATGGTGAGTTTTTTTTAAAGTTGTAATTTTCCCCACAATTCTTTGCAAAATGAAGATTTTTTTTCACAAAATTGTCATTAACAACAGGCTATTTCTCTCACATGGCATATGCATACTTGCAACTACACCCCAAAACACATTCTGCTACTCCTCCTGAGTATGGTGATACCACATGTGTGAGACTTTTACACAGCCTGGCGACATACAGATGCCCAACATGCAGGGAGGATCATCAGGTGTTCTAGGAGCATAAATTACACTTCTAACTTGTTGACTACCTATTATACTTTTGAATGCCCTGGAGCACCAGGACAACGGAAACACCCACAAAATGACCCCATTTTGAAAAGCAAACACCCCAATGTATAATCTATGGGGCATAATGAGTCTTTTGAACAGTTCATTATTTTCCAGAAGTTTTTAGAAAATGTGGGAAAAAAAATGAAAACCCATTTTTTTTTACACAAAGTTGTCCATTCATATCATGTAAAAAGCAAAAATGACAACCCCAAAATACATTTTGCCACTGCTCCTGAGTATGGCGATACCACATGTGTGAGACTTTTACACAGCCTGGCCACATACAGAGGCCCAACATTGCAGTAGCACCTCCAGGCATTCTAGGAGCATAAATTACACATCTCATTTCTCAATCACCTATTACACTTTTGAAGGCCCTGGAGCACCAGGACAATGGAAACGCCCACAAAATGACTGTTTTGAAAAGCATACACACCAATGTATAATCTTAGAGGCATAATGAGTCTTTGAACAGTTCATTTTTTTCCCAGAAGTTTTTGGAAAATGTGTAAAAGAAAATTAAAACATTCTTTTTACATAAAGTTGTCCATTTATAACATATTTCCAACACATAGCATGTACATATCAAAAATGACATCCCGAAATACATTCTTCTACTCCTCCTGAGTATGACGATACCACATGTGTGAGACTTTTACACAGTCTGGCCACATACAGAGGCCAACATGCAAGGAACACCATCAGGTGTTCTAGGGACACATAGCATGCACATACCAAGAATTAGACCCCAAAATACATTCTGCTGATTACCTGTGGTTTTAGTAGTACAGTTGTCCACAGGAGGATAGCACTGGTCCAGGCAGCAGGCAGGGACTTGGTCAGCAACAGCGAACGCAATTGTCCAGGCAACGGGCAGGAATACTGTCCATAGTCAGAGTCGGAATCCGAATTTGAAGAGGATTCTGAAGCAGAGAGCTCCCCGTTGCTCTCGTCAGCCACTAGAATATTGTATGCCTCCTCAGCTGTAATTTTTTTAGACATAGTTGTTGGTGGTGATGGGCCTACACAGATGTGTGCTGATAAGCCTGCACTGATGGGCACTGATGAGCCTGCACAGATGGGTGCTAAAAAGCCTGCACTGATGGGCACTGATGAGCCTTCACAGATGGGTGCTGATAAGCCTGCACTGATGGGCACTGATGAGGCAGCACAGATGTGCACTGATAAGCAGCACTAATTAGCTGCACTGATGGGCACTGATGAAACAGTAGGCACTGTTGACATGTGACACTGATGGCACTTCTGACACTGTGGCACTGATGACAGATGGCACTGATGACAGATGGCACTGATGGGCGCTGTGACACTGATGGGCACTGTAACAGTTATGGGCACTGTGCCACTGATGAGCACTGTAACAGTTATGGGCACTGTGACACTGATGAGTACTGTAACAGTTATGGGCACTGTGACACTGATGACATGTGACACTGATGAGCACTGTAAAATTTATGGGCACTGTGACACTGATGAGCATTGTAGGCACTGATGACACGTGACACTGATGGCACTTCTGACACTGATGACAGATGGCACTGATGGGCACTGGGGCAATGTAGACAGATGGCACTGATGACAGATGGCACCGTGGGACTGTAACAGTGATGGGCACTGTGACACCAATGGGCACTATCTGGGCACTGTAAATTCTCAGATTAGATCACTCACTCACAGATCTGCAGCACAGGTCACTCTCCCTCCTCACATGCGATCTCTGTGTGAGGAGGGAGAGCCATCAATGAGAGATGATCTCATATGTTTACATTTGAGATCATCTCTCATTGGACACACCGGTCATGTGGTAAATGGGCGCTGTGATTGGCCATTTATCACTATCTATGATCAACTGTGTCCAAGGGACTTGGCCATCACAGATTTGCCCTCCAGGCAGTTAAGGCCCGTCTTTCGGTTATAGCATGGGCGGGGAGTGGTTAAACTGAGGAAGTGGCAATTTAAAGCCACAAAACATCTTTTATTTGGTAAAATAAGAAGAAGCAGATAACTTGTGCCTATTCTCAAAAAAAACACGTTGGGTGCCTCTGCTGATCAGACTACCGATGGCCTTTTTTTGCACTGATTCCTCTTATCAAGAGTATAGAGGTGAATGTGAATGGACAACAGGATTCAAAGGAGAAGTCCAGCCAAACACTAAAATCACTACATCTATAGACATTCACGATCTAACACTAGCCTATCTAGCCCTGTAAAGAAGAAATCAGTATACATGTCTTTTCTGAAGCCACTACGGTCCAGTCCCATGCTGAGCTGTCACCCGCGGCTTTGCTGTGGCACCAGAGGAGGCAGCCGACAGCAGAAACCCCACAGTAATTCTATAGGTGACGTCACTTTCCATTCATTTCACAGCCGTTGTCGGCTGTGTCCTCTGCACAGCTTCCGCCGCTGGAGACAGGACTGGATCGGCTTCAAAAAAGGTATGTATACTGATTTCTTCTTTACAGGGTTAAATAGGTTAGTGTTAGATCGTGGCTGTCTATAGATGTAGCGATTTTAGTGTTAGACTGGACTTCTCCTTTGATTACACATTTCCCAAAGGTCCTGTTTGTATGTTATGCATTTCTGATGTTCTTACAGTCAAAATTGAAAATAAAGCCTTGAGATGCATACAGGACTATTCTAGTTATTTTATTATAGGTATTTATATAGAGCCAACAATTTACACAGTGCTTTACATTCACATCAGTCCCTGCCCTCAAGGAGCTTACAATCTAAGGTCCCTATCTCATATACTGTACATACATATTTGGGCCAGTTTAGACAGGAGCCAATTACATTACCAATATATTATATATCCATCCATGCAGTTGGTGTCCTAACCAGGATTCAGACTGGGATCCTAGTGCTGCAAGGCAGGAGTTCTAACCACTAAACCGCTGTGCTGCCATTTACATCTTTTTCTCTATAATCTGGTGAACTGGGAGCTGTTTTTAGATACCTATTGGTAACATAGGAAAGGTGTTCCTAAACACATGCACTGTGGGCTCTTTTCTGTCTCCCATGTAGTGAAACTTGATGTACCAAAGCATCAGTGCTAAAGGCAATGCTTTCAAAGCTCTAAACTAATCGGTAATACACAGATATGTAGCAAACTCTTTAGGTTAGAAGAAACACCCGTTGCATCTAACTAAGATCATGGTTAGGTTTATTGACTTTCCTACACAGCTGCAGTACTTGCTGAATATCATTAGCAGTCTGGATTTTTTTGTATATGTATTTTATGTCTGTATGGGATGCATTGGGGGTTATTTACTAAAGGCAAATCCACTTTGCACTACAAGTGCAAAGTGCACTTGAAATTGCACTGAAAGTGCACTTGGAAGTGCAGTCGCTGTAGATCCGAGGGAGACATGCAAGGAAAATAGAAAACGTGCACTTTCAGTGCAATCTCAAGGGCACTTTGCAGTTTTTTGTTTGCACTTGTAGTGCAAAGTGGATTTGCCTTTTGTAAATAACCCCCATCGCTGCAACTAACAAAGAAAAACAGTTCTAGTGTCCATGTGAATAACATTAATTATATTTTGCATCAAGCAAGGCACAGTCTGTTAAACTAATTTATTTCATACTCTGCTTGCTTACTTGATATTCTATCACCCCCTGCTGAAATCTGCTTTTACTCTGTTGTTAACACACTCATCCCTTCCTCTGTTTTACAAACCTTTGTTTACCTCTTAATTAAAATAATAACATAATGTAGAAATTCTTTGCAGCCTCACACTGGACTGAGCTTGGTCTAATTTCAGCATGGTGAGTCGCTTCCCTCCTTCTGAGATTAATCTATCATGCCATAATTTGCTATGTTACCTTTCAAATGTGTCCTTTGCCTCATAACATCTCTCTGCTGAAACTTTGATAAGTAATTAAATATTTCCTACACTAGAATTGCTCAGCCAACATAATCATCAACCCATAGTCAATAAAGTTGGTCATTCAACTATGCATTAATACCCTAATGAGATTAATCAGTATCACAGAAGCACAGAGCATTCAATAAAGGTTGTCTCTAAAGCTAGGGGTTGATTTACTAAAGGCAAATAGACTGTGCACTTTGCAGAGTGCAGTTGCCCTCTGCAAGTGCAATTGCTCCAGAGCTTAGTAAATGAGGTAAGGCTTGACTTTGCAAAGAGTACCCAATCCTGTGCAAGGAAAATTAAAAAAAAGCATTTTTGCTTGCACATGATTGGATGATGGAAGTCAGCAGAGCTTCTGCTCATTTACTAAGCTCTGGAGCAACTGCTCTTGCAGAGGGCAACTGCACTTTGCAAAGTGCACAGTCTTTTTCCCTTTAGTAAATCAACCCCATAGTGTAATAAATGTACATGCTTTCATGCTACGTGAACATACTGTTATTTTAAACTTTTAGGCAAAACATCGCTGTATAGTTCAAGTGTAGTTAAATTATTTAAAAAAAATATAGAAATGTTTCCCACACTTAAAGGTTCATAACTATGGTGGATGGTCTTGCTGGCTAGCAGAAAGATGTAAACTGCCTGTTGTTATCAGGATATGTTAAGGGTTGTGCCTTATGATAAAGGATTGTAGTATATATGACGTGATAAAGGATTATAGTATATATGATGTGAAACCATGACAATCTGGGGCAGTAAAGAGCTTTTAAAGCAGGCGTTTTAAAAGAAACAGTAAGATTAACTGAGAGAACTAAATATACCGAAGGCCGCAGGGATGTAAAGAACAATTGCATTCTGGAAGCTGAAAAAAAGGAAAAAAGGCAGGCAGAGGGTATTTCCCTATTACTGATTTACGATGCCTTGTTCTGCAAAGTGTCTCTGTGTGAAGGCAGCCATTATGGTTGAGGCAGGGCTTTGCTTCCTCCTGTCAGACCTCCAGTAAGGAGAACAATGAGCGGCACAGTAATGGGATCATTGAATCTCAATCCAACTCTCCTAGGAGGACTAGGCAGCAGTGCCTTTAGATCTCACATTAGAGGTTTACAGATACGAGGTTGTAAGCACAGGAGTGCCTAGGCACCCTCACTAATAATTCTAGATGTTCCCTATAACAAAGCAAATCTTCACTTTTTGCATTCTGGTCTTCTTTAACCACTTGCTGACCACCCACCGTCATTGTACGTCAGCTATTTAAAGTGAAATACTGTTGTTATGGCAGCAGATATCTGCCATAACCCCGGTATCCTCTTCAACGGCGGACAGTCCTCTTTCAGGTAAAGGTGGTCTCTGCTGCTGATTCACTGCCAGACCACTTTTATTGGGGGCGGGAAAGGGCACCCCCCTACCGGCACGCTCCGGTCATCTCTGTCGCCTACTGGAGCCGTCGGTAGCGGTGGAAAAGATTGCGTCCTTTCCCCTATGAGGCTGGATGCCGAGTGAGGGAAAGATGGCCCCCGCTTGGCTCCTTGCCATTGGATGATAGAAACGACGTCAAACGTCACTTCTGCCCAACGGTCTTGCAAAAAACATTTATTTTTATTTTTTTATTGCATGTAAGTGTAAATGTGAGATCTGTGGTCTTTTTGACCCCAGATCTTACATTTAAGAGGTCCTGTCATGCTTTTTTCTATTACAAGGGATGTTTACATTCCTTGTAATAGGAATAAAAGTGACCCAATTTTTTTTTAAAGGACAGTGTAAAAAAAAGTAAAATAAATAAGAATTTTTTTTTTTTTAAAGCACCCCGTCCCGCCGAGCTTGTGGCAGAAGCGAATGCATACGTAAGTTGCGTCCGCATATGAAAACGGTGTTCAAACTGCACATTTGAAGTATGGCCATGATTGTTATGCCCCGTACACATGGTCGGATTTTGCGACGGAAAATGTGTGATAGGACCTTGCTGTTGGAAATTCCGACCGTGTGTAGGCTCCATCACACATTTTCCATCGGATTTTCCGACACACAAAGTTTGAGAGCAGTCTATAAAATTTTCCGACAACAAAATCCGTTGTCGGAATTTCCGATCGTGTGTACACAAATCCGACGCACAAAGTGCCACGCATGCTCAGAATAAAGAAAGAGATAAAAGCTATTGGCTACTGTCCCGTTTAGAGTCCCGACATATGTGTTTTACATCACCGCGTTCAGAACGATCGGATTTTCCGACAACTTTGTGTGATCATGTGTATGCAAGACAAGTTTGAGCCAACATCCGTCGGAAAAAATCCTAGGATTTTGTTGTAAGAATGTCCGATCAATGTCCAACCGTGTGCACAGGGCATAAGAGCGAGAGCAATAATTCTAGCACTAGACCTTCTCTACAACTCAAAACTGGTAACCTGTAGACATTTTTAAACATTGCCTATGGATATTTTTAAGGGTCAAAGTTTGTCGCCATTCCACGAGCGGGTACAATTCTGAAGCCTAACATGTTGGGTATCAAGTTACTTGGCGTAACATTATCTTTCACAATAAAAAAAAAAAAATTGGGCTAACTTTACTGTTGCAAGGTTTGGAACAAGAGAATCTGGATGGCGCACACTGGATGAAGTTGAAAATTCTTCTTTATTGTAAAAATGGGATCATCAAAAATACAGGACAATCAAGCAGATGGTACAGACACACTGACGCGTTTCGCACTCTAGTTTGAGTCTGTACCATCTGCCTGATTGTCCTGTATTTTTGATGATCCCATTTTTACAATAAAGAAGAATTTTCAACTTCATCCAGTGTGCGGCATCCAGATTCTCTTGTTCCAAACCTTGCTTCAATTTGCATTTAGCCAGCACCTGGGACTCCCCTCCTCTGAAGGATCTACTCAACACACACCTGGGAGCAAGTCTACCTGAGCGGTGAACCACCTTCCCTAACTTTACTGTTGTCTTATTTTTTAATTAAAAAAGTGTATATTTTTCTCAAAAAATTGCGCTTGCAAGACCGCTGTGCAAATACGGTGTGACATAAAGTATTGCAATGACTGCCATTTTATTCTCTAGGGTGTCTGAAATATATATAAACTAACAACACAATTTTATATAAAACAATATTTATTTGAACTCATTAAAAGAAATGTTGGAATAAGGGTCCTTTCACACTGGGGCGGTTTGCAGGCGCTATTGCGCTAATAATAGCGCCTGCAAACCGACCCGAAAGTTCCGCTGCTTTCATTCCAGTGTGAAAGCCCCGAGGGCTTTCACACTGGAGCGATGCGCTGGCAGGACGGTAAAAAAAGTCCTGCTAGCAGCATCTTCGGAGCGGTGAAGGAGCGGAGTGTATACCGCTCCTTCACCACTCCTGCCCATTGAAATCAATGGGACGGCGCGGCTATACCGAGGAGGTGCTTTGCGGTGTTTTTTAACCATTTCTTACAATAGCGGCGCTTTACCACCGACGCCGCCGCCCACCCCAGTGTGAAAGGGCTCTTATGCATAACAACCACATATATGTTACAAACGCTGTAGTACATAATATTAAAAATGATACAGATGCATAAGTAGAGTAGATGCTGATATATCCACCTAGTCTGCGTCTAACACGTTTCACAGTCCACAACTGCTTCATCAGGGACACAGTGGAAGCATCTGAAAAGTTGGAAAATATTTTTACAGTACAAACATCATTACAATTTTGATATAACAGATTACATCACCATGTGTATCAGTAGGCTCACCACAGCATTTGTCACATGTATATCAACCACTAAATCTGGGGGGGCAAATTCAAAGTCTGAGTACCAATCCCCAAGGAACCAAGCATAGGAGAGGTAAACTGGGCACTGGACCAGTCAAAGTAGAGGCGAGGCATAAAACCTAAATTACTATACATAAGGTAAAACACAACCGGGGTAGCCTCACACCTGCACACACAACCCCAATCCAACAACAATTCACACAACCAACACAGACCACCACAAGAACCCTCAACACAGAAACAATATAGACAAATCAACAACCAAAGCCAATGCCCAAATACCACACATTTTTCCATTATTTTGCACACATTTAAAATCTGAATTGGTCATAAAATTACTTAAAAGCCTCAGAACATTATATATTTTCTGAAAGCAGAGGCATTGTAGAATAAAAAGAGACTAGTGGCATTTTGTATGCTGCATTTTTGTGCAACTGTTTATCAAATGCAGATTTTAAGCAAAAATTTAAAAAAAGGAATCTTAGTGTACAAACACAAAATAATATACCTGCATTTTGACTAAAATATAAAAAGATGGAGTTGTGTTGAGTAAATAGATACCAAACATGGCAAATCTTAAAATGATGTGCACCCTTGATATTGAAAAAACAATAGTACCCACAAATACAGTATATAGTAACTTAAACATACATATAAACTGTGCAGGTACTATACAGGATGATTCTAGGTAACATCCAGTTGACAAAGTACAAAACCCATATGTGCCCTGTGTGCTAGGAACATCTTCCTACAGATCTATCTTAAAGTGTTTGTTACCTCAACACAGCATAGTCCTGATATGTGCCTTCTGTACCATATACTTGTATGAGAAAGTATCCTGTACTCTTTGTATTGCTTCCCTTGTGTGAAATTCCTTGTGTTGCTGCCGGTCACTCTGCTTTCCTATTAAAAACTGACCACACGAAGCAGGAGAGCACAGCATGGTCAGTTCTCTATCTATGCTGGGAACTGAGTGTGCTCTCCTCCAATGATCAGACTTGTCCTGAAATGTGCCCCCTGCACAGCCGTTCACTGGGAAGTTCAGTGTGCTGTTGCTTCTCCTCCCCCAGCTCTTATGCAGCTGAGAACAGAGGGAATGTGATCACTTATAAAACAGGGGAAAAAGGTATGTATAATGTTTTTTTATATCTCTACAAAAATGTTTTACCATGCATTTTATTTTAAAGTGAATGGGTTGTTTTACGATTTAGGCAATTATTTACAATCACTTTGAGAATGATGCAGCTTGGTGCTAGAAGCTTTAAACCTAAAAATGGATATGGAGAATGTCCATAGTGAAAGCAGTTCATGTTTAATCCTTAACTCAAATACAATCGGTGATCTACAGTAAATAAAACCTTCCAGTTTATTAAAGTATCAGAAGAGAGTATGGCAATTGGCAAAACCCACCACCATTATTTGTGGATCATTACTCTGGATGAACCAGTAGAGAGTAAGGCAGGCCATAGATGATGCAGTTTTTTTTGTTCAACCAGTGGGTTGAACGAATATAAACAAACCTCACACAACTGCACATACCGAAGCAAAAAAAAGGAGCTATTTGTACAATTTTAACACCGTGCTTTACTTTTTACTGCCATATTTTATAAATAGATCCTTAGACTTATTAAAATAATATTAAAAAATAATAATTTTACAAAACGTTTTGTATATGCCAGAAGGTACTGTATTAGTCATGCAGTCCCTGTACTAATATTGATAAAAAAACATCCACCAAGATACCAATTAGACTACAATGTACAATGTTTTAAACATCTAAAGTGTCACACATTATAAACATCACCCTAGCCTGTCCTGACATCTCCTTCTGTGTATATGTTCTAAAATTATTTGTCACCAGTTTTATTACAGCATGCTGCATTTATCAGCACTTAGTTTTATTGCCAAACACATACCGTCATGAAAACATCTAGCATTATGCTATGGGCAATGGCCAGCTCACTTTGTTAGTTCTTTATGTGTGTATTAATGCATGTAGCTTCAATTCAAGGTCTGCTTAGTACCCTTGAGGGTCACAAAAATCCTTTCAGGAGTCAGAGCTGTGGTCTGTAATGTAGTCCACTCTGAGCTCTGTGTGAGCTGTCACAGCTACAAGCTGAACTGACACTTACTGTTCCTAAACTGTCATTCTAATTATGGGATGTGCACATTAGAACCCAAAGGTCTGTTCAGAGCGATTGACTACATTTTGTAGCCTTTGCTATGTTGCCTCACAGGGTCAGCCTCCTGGGATCAATTACTGGTGTATTTAATTAAAAAATCATAGAAATGATGTATTTTCATAATGTGTTAGTTAATAAACACATTTTGTTCAGTTGTCTTCCATGGCAAGAATTAAAAAATGCACACATTTTTTTTGGAACGGTAAACAGCAAACACAAACTACTTTTTTAGCTGTGTGCATTTTTAACAATGTTCATAGGTGAATGCTTTCAAGGTTCAGTCGCTTATCAGAATTGAGCAACTGAAGAATACTGACAACCGTCATTTAAACCTCCTGTGGCTACCTGAGGTCATCGTAGAGCGTTGGAGAAAATAAATTACAGCACTCAGAATATCCTATATTTATTTCAAGCTTCAACCATCTTCTTTAACACTGGAAAGACAGAAATAATGAATTCAATTACATAAGAAGAAGAGCAATATTATTATTACCAGTCTTACAGCATTTCTAAAGTGAGACTGTGCTTCGGGGGGAGGGCATACTCGCAAGATCAAAGTAATGTACTATAGCATGTTCAGATATTTATATATATATATATATATATATATATATATATATATATATATATATATATATATATATATAATGGTATTGAGGTGTTTAGCTCAAATGTAGATATGTTTTTTGTGCAGTGAGTCCACGTTAGACAGGCATTATAGTTAATGGCCTGGTAGCCCACGTTTTTTAAACAGAAAAACAAAAGAGCTAAAGGTCCATTCAGGGTTTCCACACAGGGGTTCAAACTTCATTTAGCACTCAAATAAAAAACATACCGAGCCACCTGGCTCTCTCTTGTCAGCCGTTCCTCTGCTTGCTCTCAACAGAGTTGATTCTTTCCAGCCCCCTGGACTCACTGGCTTCCATAGTCTTCCTGACTCTCAAGGCTGGCCAGCCTTTCCCAGTCCCTAGGCAAAGAATCCCCCTTTCACGGGCTGCAGTCTCCCACAGGGTAGATCACTTTCCAGACACAGGTCTGTCTTCACACAGCACCAGCAGTAGCAAGCTGCTCACACTCCACCTTACTCCCCTTACTGCTCTCACCAGTCCCTCAATATATGCACCTGGGCACACACCCAGCTGGATGTCCACAACACCCGGGTTGGAGATCCCATCCCACCCAAAACTCTTAGGGATCTCCATACTACAGAGTCCCATCCGGAACTAGCAAGATCCAGAGAAAGCTGCCAGAGCAGTTCTCTCCTTTTGAAATATACACTCTGTAGCTCTGCAGTCCGCTGACATGCAAACTCTGTGTCCATTTTTGCTCCATTTCCATAGGGACAGGGACTCTCACTATTACAATATACTATATATATATATATATATATATATATATATATATATATATATATACATACACATATATATATATATATATATATATATATATATATATATATATATATATATATATATATACACACAGTATCTCACAAAAGTGAGTACACCCCTCACATGTGTAAATATTTTATTATATCTTTTCATGTGACAACACTGAAGAAAGTCATGTGGTCTGTGATGTAACGCGTGGGAGGAGCTAGTGACGAGCACTGCTGTTATGAGTCACCAGTATGGCAGCAGCGGCTTTTGAGGAGTCTCACTCGTAGCGGCTGATTGCATCCTTTATGCCTAACACATACTGGGTCTATGTGAGTGTATCACTGTGGCTATTCTTCTCTGTTTTCTTTTTATTAATTGCGCAATGATACTATTTGTTTTTATTTTGCATGATTCATCTGTTTGCTGAGACTGATACAAAGTGAAACAAAGTGCAATCCACTATTTATTTATAAATCTGGGAAAAGAAACTTTGAAGGCACCAATGAATGAAAGTTAATAATCGGGTTGCTAATCACCACACAAATTAACCCCTACATCTCAAATGGAAAACGATTAATGGACTGCTGGGTTAATATTATTATTTGTTTCAGAGGAATATTGTACTTAATTTTTTCTTAATTCTTCAACATGCATTGTTCATCAAATCACTAGCTTATGAGTGCTGACAGTTGCACACATACACCTATACACATATACTTTTTCTGGTTTAGTGTGTTTTATCACATGCAATTTTATGCAATTTTATGCATTTATGCTTTGATGGCTGTATCCATTGAATTTCTATAATTCACGCACACTTGTACACTTAATTTTTGTTTTTAGTGTGTATATCAAATGCAATTTTTATGCATTTTTATGCATTTATATGCTTTGATGGCTATATTCATTGAACCCATCAAATTTATTTACTTGAGGCTAGCTGTACACTGATTGATATTTAATTAGAGCGGATCAATAATTTATATTTTTACTGAAGAAATTACACTTTCCTACACTGTAAAGTAGTGAGTGTACAGCTTGTATAACATTGTAAATTTGCTGTCCCCTCAAAATAACTAAACACACAGCCATTAATGTCTAAACCGCTGGCAACAAAAGTGAGTAAACCCCTAGTTGAAAATGTCCAAATTGGGCCCAAAGTGTCAATAATTCTTTTTCCCCAGCTGGAGAAAATTGGATCATGCTTTTTTTACTTTCCTCTGGATCAACTCTGGGTATAGCATTGTGTATATGGAGGTTTTCTATTTGTTTTTTTTTTCTATGGGTTAAACTGGATGTCCTTTTTTAACCTGACTAATTATGTAACCATGTACATTTTATTATCAAAAAGCCCTCTAGTCCATTGACTTTACCTAGGCTCCTCACTGATCAGTTTGCAACGCTTTAACTTTGTAGCAATTTTCAAGGCCAGAGGCTGCAGCACTGGTTGATCTGAGTCAGACATGAACATACCATTATTATGAACATACCAAGAGCTGCAAATGCACCAGGATTTTCATGGTTGTGTCATCTCTGAGCCAGCATTTAGGGTCTGCATCTTCTTCCTGGACCAAAAAAAAAAATGACACAATACTTTGAGAGAGAAAATCAAATGAAGTACTTGTTAAAACTTACACGTTAGCCCTTTAGTGACCAGATGTTATTGATACTGAGATGCCTGAGACCAATTTAACTATAGAACAGCTCAGTGCCTACTACACCTACCTTAAAATGTTCTTCCTGCCTTTTAAAGTGTATTTCCACTTTTACACCCACTTTAAAATTGTTACATGCTCTTATTCACATAGCATAACTTAAAAAAAACGCAGCTAACTTTTTTTTAGCTGCTCTATTCTGGATCCTTCAGTGCTGTGAAATTCTACTAGTTCTACTTTGCTTTAAAGGGAGTCGGACAGCTGTGTTTCCCATAATTAAACCTGTCTGTGCTCTGCAGGCAGATCTACATTATCAATTGTAACTAGATTTGAACATTATCAATTGTAACTAGATTTGAACATTATCTGTCCTGACAAAAAGTTAAAGATATAGAGGCCAGGTTGTTTGCTTTGCATGTTAATTAGGACACTCTAACATTGTTCAAAAATCCTTGCAGTCAGCCATGACACCTTTTCCTGAGAAACATCTAAAAGTTAAGACATATGTTTTTTACATTTTTTAGGTATGCTGTGTGAATAGGAACACATAACAAATACAGTATATAGTAGGGTTGTCTCAAATTTGACTGCAAAAGTGGAAATGTGCTTTAAGGACATGTAACGTTTTGTTTGGCATGCTGCTTTAATAAATAACAATATGATATTAATAAATTCCATAAAAAGTGGAACAATTTGTTGATATATCCCAAGGACTTGAATGCATAGACGTATTCAATATAATGGTAATAGGCTACTTATGATCGTCTTATAAAGAGTTCCTTTTGTTTCTTTCTCTTTACCTTTACTTTTTATTATTTATTTATGATTTATACTATTATTGATTTATAATTAATTGTTCCTTCACTTCACAACCAGTTTAACAACCTTCCAATAATTAGTAATTTCATGTTAATACCTAATTGGATTTATTAATCTAATCCCATGGTAAGAATAAGCAACTTCTTCATATTATGTCTCTTTCAAACATACTATTCACACTAGTTGATATTTCTATTTAAGTCATGTAACACTGGTATACCTTGACTATCATAGATTTATGCTCTTTATGTAGTTTTATGCTCTTGAGCTATAAAAATGAATGTATGAATCCATTATGTTGCAATAATTCTGTATCTTTTAAAAAAAGGAAATGAGAAAGATGTGGGACTTTATATGAAGCACACATCAGCAAATGAATAAGTATAATGACTGAGAAATTATATTTATTCATATTGCATGGTCAATATTGATTATAAAAGTTGATGGCTCGATGCATAAAAGTTGATGGCTCGACGCCTTTGGCGCCGAGCCATCAACTTTTATAATCAATTACAATCATGGGTCGACAAGATTCTCTATGATTGGATCTATGTTTATAACATTTTAATATGGAATTTCTGTTATCATACCCCATTTTTTTCATTTCATTTTGAGAGGAACTTAGGAAGGTCAACAGGTCATTTAGGCATTAATTGCATCATGTTTATGTATATATGTATTACCTGCCACTTCTGTTTGTACTATATATATGAATTTTTATTGGACTGTGAATTATTATGTCATTTATGTTGAATGTGATATAAAAGTTTACTGTTACCAAGGATTTATGCCCAAAAAAATTTATATAAGAGACCATACAATATGAAAAAATATAATTTCTCAGTCATTATACTTCTTTATTTGCTGCTGTGTGCTTCATATAAAGTCCCACATCTTGCTCTTTTCCTTTTAAAAAAAAATAATAAGGATGGAGGCAGATACCCCTAAGGTTCTTGCTTCATAAAGAGTCCCAAAGCCCCCTCCTTTTTTCAATTCTGTATCTTGTTTTCTCGCTATTTCTTATTTAATAAAAATATTGAAATGCAAATATTCTGCTCTGATTCATTTTTACTATCACCTGATAAATAGACAAAATTGAAAAAAAAAATACAATTTAAGCTAAGCTCATGTGGTAGTCTATTTTTCTGACTGCTTCTGACAAGGTGCATTTCTTTGTGCCAAACACAATGACAGTTCAGTTGGCGCTGGCTTGTTTGTAAACATGTCATGTGACCACTATAATTGGCAGTATCAAGCGATCAGGAAACACATTGATTGGTTCTTGGCCACTGTATTTAACAGGACTCCTGACAGATGCAGCATTCAAACCAGTGCTGGTTTCCAGTTCTGCAATTTTACATTGAGTAACTTATCCTCACCATGGGACATAAAAGTATTAAACCCAAAAGCAAATATTTATTACATTGCAGCTTACAAACTCTTAGATATGATAGCTGTATTTGTTTCCTTTTTAGGCTCTCTTTCTTCTATTTTCACCTGGTGATTCAAGCAGTAAGGCTCTCCTGCAGAATGTATCAGTTTATAAGGATGAGACACACCACTTAACACTGGCAGGGGTGATTCAAATTATCATCTTTTATTTAATAATGCTAAATCTTTATCCCAAAAGGAAAAAAAACTGTTTGCTGTAAGTGATTATAAAGTGTGAGCTGGAGTTTGGCTTCAATTTCAATTTTAGTTTATCTAAATCTGCTAATACATTTAACATTTAATACTACCCTCCCCCACAGACCGACAATGGTGCTGTCTGCTGTGCTCCTTTCCCTATTTCCTTAAGAGTTGTGTCTCACGTGTGTTACTGGTCAGGTCATTAGGTAAAAGCAGAGGGGACAAAGCTAAGGAAAAAAAAAAAAAAACTGGCGAAACCACTACATCTAATGATTGGGAAGCTGCAATAGAACATGTTTGGTTTTGGGATTAATACTGCTTTAAGCTGGGGAGCATTATTATGCACCTAGCATCAAAAAATATATCACTGTATATCTCATGCTAGGTATACTTTAAGACGGGCTTATAGTTTGCAGTTTTTATGCTATATAGAGGATAAATTAAACTGTCCATATTTTCCAAAAGTAATTTAAAACGATCTATTAAAGTTTATGTAAAGGCATATTAGGGAGAGATTTACTAAAACTGGTGCACACAGAATCTGTACATAGTAACCAATCAGATTCTAACTTCAACTTGTTCAATTACGCTTTGACAATAAAACCTGGAAGCTGATTGGATACTATGCATAACTGCACTAAATTCTGTGTGTACTCTCTATCCAATTTTTGTTGTTGTTTCCAGGTGTGGAGATTTACCCCTCTATTTGTCTTTGTGACATTGTCACTGATACAGAATGTTAAGTTCTCACATCTGTGGTGTGGTAATGCACGTATGTTAACATGTTATATTGTGCTTTATTGTGTGTTGCACTAAGACAGCACATTCTTTAGAAAAAAACAGCATATATCCTTTTTTTGTAATACAACACATCAAAAAGCACACTAGTACCATGTTCAATAATACATTGTAGTGTAATGCAACTCGCATCTGTTGTTGAGAAACACAAAATGTACCCTTTTAGTGTGCTGTATTCAGACGCTTGTTACAACAGCACAACAGTGTAAGCCCAGTCTAAGAGGAAAAACAACATTTTAAATTTGTTACCAGAGGAAGATGTGAGGTTAAATCATTCAATGGGGACAAATGTTCCAGTGACAACAGTATAAGACAGGAAATTCCCTCACTTAGTGAGATTTCCTCATTTCCTGTTGCATCTGAAAGTGGAAGTTCAGCCAAAATGCTAAACCTACTCTCAGCCACATTCTAAACCTGATCTATCTAACCCTGTAAAGAAGAGATGCTATACTTACCTATTCTGCAGCCACTCCTATCCAGGCTGTGGCTTCAGTGTATGGGAGTGTGCGGGAGAGGCAGTCAACAACATAAGCCCCATAGTGACATCACTTCCCAGGCATTTCACAGCTATTGTAGGCTTTCTCTCTGTACACAGCAGTTGCCGCTGGAGACTGGACTGGATCAGCTTCAGAAACGGTAAGTATAGTGATTTTTTTTCTTTACAGGGTTAGATAGATTAGGTTTAGAATGTAGCTGAGAGTAGGTTTTGGCTGAACTTCCACTTTAAGGACACAAAGTAAAGAAAAACCTTCCCACTAAGAATGGAGTTCCTGACGGCCTCTTTAAATGATACTCTTGATAAACATAATCGAGTGTGGGAGCCCTGGGTCCTGTTGGAGACTCCTGTGACCTGATGCTCTGCATTTCTTGATTACCTTTGGTTGGCTCCCCCCAGGTGGTTCTGGGCTTTGGGGACGGGTGGTTGTCCTATCTCCTTCTCTCTTCCTCTCTACTTTCTTACTTTCTCAACCTTCTCACTATTTCTTTCTCCTCTTTCATATGTATGTACATCTTTATATAGGGTAAAAATGGATGTACTATCTGAGTTAAATGTTGATTTTGCATACATGCATTGGTTGTAAACTATGCATGTTTGTATTGAAATGTACCATCGACCAAATGTTTGTTGACTATAAGCCAGAAGTACCTGTAATACTACAAAATGTATATCCTGTACCCTATGCTGAAAATTTCTTTATTTTCTTAAAAAATTAATAAAAATTGTCAGTTATAAAAAAAACCTTCCAAGTAAGATACAGGCAGCAAAAAATGTTAACAACATTAACAATTGACTTATATCAGGATAATTACCTGCCCTTATTGAATAAAATCAAACAAGACTTGAAAGGTCACCATGCCCATAGACTGTCATGGTTTGGCAGGATAAGCAGCGTGGTTAAAATGATGTCTCTCCCAAAAGCTCTGAATATTTTTCAGTGTCTTCCGATAAAGATCCCGGTGGCTTACTTTAAAACTCTTAGATCAATATTACAAAAATGTATATGGAACAACAGAGGAAATCGGATTGCTTATAGTGTTTTAAATAGATTAAAAGCAAGGGGGGACTAGCTCTGCCTGATTTTGAAAAATATCATGAGGCGGAAGTACTATGGAGAGTATAGACTGGGTCCATGGATCTCCGTAATAAAAAATGGGTAACACTTGAGTCAAAGCTTAGTAATTCAGCTCTGAGTCAGAATATTTGGATACCAAGCAGATACAGAGGTCTCCCTATAGATATGGCCAATCACTGCAGAGACACTTAGAATGTGGGATAAGCTCTCCAAAAGTAGATCTTGGCAATATAATAGCCCCTTGATCTCCCTCACAGGTAATAACTATTTTCCTCCAGAGAAGGATAATAAATTATAATTAAAATGGACCTCTTTTGAACATTTGAGATTAAAGGATGTGCTGAAAGGAAATATCCTTTGTTCCTTATTGGAATTACGAGAAAAATATGGTGGAACTCCTTGAGATGCATGGAGATATAGATAACTTCAACATTTTGTAGATTCTCTCCCAAAACCTCTTTGTTCAGTAAGGGGGCTGGATCCATGGAAAAGGTTAGTCGACCAAGGGGAGAAAAATAGACAAGGGATTTCCAACATATACAGGCTGTTGATGACTCCTCAAAATGTGGACTTTTGGTGTCCATTGCAAAGTTGGGAATTAGGACTAAATCACTCATTACTTGAAATAATGAGAAGTAAAGTTTATGATTATGTTCATTCGTCTTCGGTAGACACAAGGATGAAAGAAACTAATTATAAATTATTAATGAAGTGATATTATGTCCCATTAAAACTACATAAAATCAATTCTGATTTATCTTCTCTTTGTTGGATGGACTGTGGGGAGGAGGGAACTCATGCACATATATGGTGGCAATGTCCCCCAATTCAACCATATTGGAAGGAAGTATTAGAGGGGATTAAGAAGATTAGTGGGAGTGAAACTGAACTTGATCCCTGGCAGTGGCTGTGTTATGTAACTGCGATACCTAGGAAGAAATATCAATAGGCAATTACACCATTATTGCTGAACGCAGCAAAGGTTCTAATCCCGAAATACTGGAAGTTAAAAAATACCCCGATGATAAAGGAGTGGTTTAGGGAGATTGATAAAATTAGGTGTATGGAAGAAGTAATATACAAAATAATTTGGAAATAACATACGCCAACACCTGGAAGAGTTGGCTAGAATTTAAGCAAACTCAGGTTTATGTGAACTATATAGGTGATAATTAGGAAGTTTATTGTTCCTTGTCTCTTTCCCCTCTCCCCTCCCTCCCCTTATTTTCCATATATTTATTTTTTTTCTCTTCCCCTTGATGTTCTCTTTTTTAAAATAAACATAATAGGTCTGGGAAAGATATAGAATCACATATGTACATTAGGGATATAACACGGGATTAATGATAATTATGATTGGGAAAGAGGGTCACAAAACTTTAGGTAAAGGACACGGGGTATATTACACTATAAAGTTTGGAAGGTTGTCACATTATTTTTTCTTTTTTAGCAGTGTCTTTTTTTTTCTGTTACTAAGGAATAATATAATGTTGGTAGAGAGTTGCCACTCTCTCCTCTTCAAAATAAACATAATAGGTTTGGGAAAGAATATTAGGGTTATAATATGGGATAATGGATTAATACGATTGGGAATAAGTAACAAGCGAGTGGGGGTCACTAAAGTAAAGGGAAATGGTAAAGGTATATATTTCACTATTAAGTTAGGGAAAATTTTTGAAGGGGGGAAGGAAGGGAAGAAAGGGGAAAGAAGGGAAAACTTTTTTTTTTTCTCCCCTTTAGGGGGCGGGAGAGGGCAGAGACTGGAAAATACTTAATATTTTACTTTTTTTTATTTTTTTCTGGCACTATGCAATTGATCCATGAACTAAGTCGATTGTGGTGATTATGTGTTTTGTTTTATATATATGTATGTTAAGCATGTTTAATAAGGTTTTGTGATGAAGTGTTATGGAATGTTTTTATGTGGAAAATATCTTAATAAAAATAATTGAAACAGAAAAAAAAAAGAAACGGTGTGTATAGTGATTTTTTTTTCTTTACAGGGTTAGATAGTTAGGTTTAGAATGTTGCCGAGAGTAGGTTTAGCATTAGGTTTTGGCTGAACTTCCACTTTAAGGACACAAAGTAAAGAAAAACCTTCCCAGTAAGACACTGGCAGCAAAGAATAACCTGATAGAAATTTTAACCCTTCGGTACTCTATCCAAAACTAAAAAAAACCATTGGGTATACGACTATACGTACACGTTAACTTTTGGCATGCTGAGGCAATAATATGGAAGAAGTGATAGCATATATGATCATTCTGTGTGTTTGGAACTGCCAGACATATTTACCACATACTGTATATCTATTCTTAGTGACCAAACTACAACGTAAGAAGAATTAGAACATAACTGTCCGGTGGGGGTAGAATGTAAGTTATCACTCTTGTCTAATTTGGTACATTTATTATGGATCCATTCGCTGGAACTGAATGGGGACATCTTTTATGACTTAAATGCTTTATATTTTGTCTATATAGGTTATATGTAAAATAAGAGAATTGGCAAAAAAACTAAATAAAAAGATTGCAAGAGGAAAAACATTGTATGCATTGTATTTTAAAAATGGAAAATGCATTATTGATTCTCCGTGTTTGTATCCTGGAACCCTTCTTAATCCAAGACTGTGCATTTCTTGTAGTGGGCTTCACAGGGTGATGAATAATATGGTTTTAGACCTTATCACTTTCTCTTTAGACGGCTGACACTTCCAAAATGTAATGGCCCTGCTTTTAGCTGCTCAAGGAAAGAATACTTCCATTATGAATTACTCAGAACTTTTTACTGCTTGTTTGCTAGTGATGTTATTATGATTTATACTCTCCCCATGAGGAATCCTGATGAGGGCAAATAAAAGGTGAATATCGTGCACTGAAATTGGTTTTTTGAACAGATTGCTTTAGTCACAAGATGGTAAAGTAGCAGTGTCATCAGAAGATTCACATTCCAATTTAGATTTTTATAAGAAGCTAATTTTTCAGGCAGAAATTTTGTTTATCTGGGTTACTATGTTAGTGATTAAGAAATATATGAGAAAAATGTGTGCTTTCTGAAATAATAAATACAATTATTATGTCAAATGACCAATAACATTTTGTTGTTACAATTACAGCTTTCCTTTCTTTCTTTCTAAAAATCATATAAAAATTCAAAGTTCAGTTCCAAGATCAGCTTGCCTCTCCAAAAGAGAAGTTAAAGTCATATCAATGCGGGCATGGCTTGGCAGCGGATGTAGCCAGACGCACGACTTTTGAGCTCCACTGAGACTCCGTGCAAGTATCCTGCAAAACACCCAGAGACGCCAGCCTTTGCAGCCGTACAGCCCTCTGGTGGATACCGTACATCTCCCCGGTCATGGGGATACCTCATACCCGCAGAAAGGATGTCCAGACGTGGCCCTACATCTTGAGCTGTCCCAGACCATGCGGCCCAAGATGGCGGCCCGGCACGCTAATCAGTGAAAGACAAGTACAGGGAGGCAGCACAAAAGTTGTTCTCCCCCCCCAGGCTCCCGGGACATACCAGACCTACCCAGAGACCAGCCGGATGATCACAGCGGCACACAGACAGACGCCGATGACACAGTGCCACTGGAGGATCTGACGGCACCATTACTGCCATGGGACGCTGTGAGTATAACCTCTGTGAGTCAGACCCCACACGCCACCACATCTCACAGCTCAGCAGGGCCTGAACCCACATTGAGAGATATTTTCTCTGCGGTGACATCCTGTAACATATCCATAACAGCACTAGCCTCAGAAGTTAAGGGGGTAAAAGTTGAAATGTCCTTCTTGCGTCAGGACATGCAAAAATTAAGGGATCGCACTTCAGCCATTGAAGAGCGCATCAGTATAATAGAAGATGAATGGGTGCACATGCAAAGACAGTCGCATGCCCAGCAACTGTTAGTAGCCAAGCATGCCGCGAGACTTGACGATTTGGAAAATAGACTCAGCAGAAACAATATAAGGGCCATAGGTATTCCTGAAAAGATGGAAGGGAAAAAAACAGCGCACTTCATAGTGCAATGGCTGCAAAGCAAGTTTGGAAAAGAGACATTTTCAGCTATGTTTGCAGTGGAGCACGCACACCGTGTCCCTACCAGGCCTCTTCCTCCAGGCAACCCTCCCAGAGCCTTTTTGTTTAAACTGCTCAACTATAAAGATCGGGATGCTATTCTGTCCAAAGCAAGATCCCTAGGTGATGCCCCGGTAATGGATAACTCAAAGATCTCGTTGTTCCCAGATTTTTCAGCGGAGGTCCAAAAGCAGATGGCCCAATTTAATGAGGTCAAAAAGAGACTTCACTCCCTGGAAATGTAGTACGCCATGCTTTATCACACCCGCCTATGGGTGGTTGCCAGAGATGAAGTACACTTCTTTGACAAGCCCACACTGGTAATGCAATGGCTGGATAGAGAGGAGCGTTCCATGCGAGAGGAACTTAACAGATGCCGGAGGGCAACCTGATTGCTGATATGTACACTCCATACACTGAATCACACACTGAATCAATCATGGAATCACGGAAGAGAAAATGTCTGAATTTGCATACATTGATCCTAGAAAGATGGAGGACTATCTACGCAAGTCACACCAGAACTACTAAGGCCACAGAAAACACCACGCGGCATGGTGCCTGTTGGCTCCCCAAAGCCGGCTACTGAACTTAGCCCCCAAGTTGCAGGTCCCTCGTGGACAGTACAGTTTTTTTGTTGGTTCATTATGTTGGACCCTGTTGGTCCATACGTTCTCTACCTGCCTAACATCTTCTTTCACAGGGATCACCCTCAGGTTCAAAGACTACCGTGAGCCCTTTGGACTCAATTGGTGCTAATAAGGGAGGTTATTTACCCTCATGATTCGCTGACTGGGTTTAACCCAAGCCATTACTTATCCTTCTTACTGCTATATCCTTTGTATGCTACTGCTTTGATACCTTATGGCTAATTGCAATGTGATTACAAGCTGGAATGTACGGGGTCTTGGAGACAGAGTGAAACAACGAGCGGTATTACAAATGCTTAAATGCCTGAACTCCTCCGCGGTGTGTCTGCAGGAGACTCATTTGTCCCTCAGTCAGACAACTACGTTTTCCACCAAGATGTTTGGCACTCAGTTTCACTCTGTCTTCTCCTCCTACTCTAGAGGAGTCAGTATATTGGTCGGCACAAGCATGCCCTTTGCATGCTCAACCTCACTTGTTGACCCACATGGTCAGTACATATTTCCATTAGGTACACTTGATGGGTTACAATGCATTATCATGAATGTGTATATCCCCCCTCCCTTTTCAGTAGAGGTTGTCAAGCTGGTGGCTAATTTTCTAGCACATCACCCCAATATACCTGCACTCATGGTGGTGATTTCAATAATTATCTTGATGCAGACCTTGACAAATACTCTAAACGAGCCCAACCCCATACCATGGGAAAGGGCCGGACTCCCTTTGCTTGGCTTCTGTTGGAGCTGGGCTTGCGGGATGTTTGGAGGCTACAGCACCCGCAGGTCAAGTGCTACTCATGCCACTCAGCCTCACACAGAGGACTTTCCAGGATCGACCTTGGCCTAGGTAATGAGACAATGCTCCCACTAATCTCATCAGCACGATACGCTGCTAGAACTGTTTCCGACCACTCTCCATTATATATTAAAATTCTTAAATCGGGGGTGGCCAAGCGGGTTTGTTGGAAAATTAATCCGTTTTGGTTGCTATTTCCTAACCCTGACCCCATACATCACAACTTATCCACATTCATACGCATTAATAAGCCAACAGCTAGCCCTGGTATTTTCTGGGATATGCTAAAGGCTTTTCTAAGAGGTCAATTTATTAAAACAATTGCAGCCATCAAGGACAAAACAGGGTCCTGGGAAAGATCCGTGCTTCGGGAGGTTGAAAGTGCAGAGTCGATGTTTGTCGACTCCCCCTCTGAACAAACCGAAAGAACTTGGGAGGAGGCTCAAAATATCGCAAAGCATATGGTTTTGACGACAGCTGAAAATAAAAGGTTCTTTCTTCAACAGAGATATTTTGAAGAAGGTAAAAGTACAGGTCATATGCTAGCCATGATGATAAGATCACAAAGAGGATCCTCATATATTGAGGCTATTAACAATTTACAGGGAGACCTGGCCATTTCGCATGCTGACATACTATCATCTTTTCGAGATTTCTATGCTGATGTGTATTCCTCTAAAGTCTCGCTGACTCTGGAGGAAATAGGGGCCTTCTTTGACAGGAGCCACATTCCACAGCTCTCGGCATCGGATGAGGAACTACTGAATACTCCTCTTGCGGTTGAGGCATTGGCACTTTCCTCTCCTGGTAAGTCTCGAGGTGCGGATGGCTTGCCGGCGGAGGTATACAAACGCTACTCTGGAACACTGATGCCTCAGTTGAGTTGGGAGATATTCCTAGACGCATTTGAAAAGGGACACCTTCCCCATTCTATAAAGGAAGCGATAATTATCCTACTGCTAAAACCAGGCAAAGAGGCTCAATCTCCAGATTCCTATAGGCCCATTTCGCTGCTAACAACAGATGTGAAACTGCTAGCCAGGGTTCTGGCCACTAGATTAGCTAAAGTTATCCACAAACTTGTTCATAAAGATCAATCTGGGTTTATACCCACTAGGTCCACAGCCCTTAATATTAGAAGACCAGGGCCAGAGAGTTATACTATCATTAGAGGCAGCTAAGGCCTTCAACAGTGTCGAGTGGCCTTACCTGTGGGAGGTGCTGAAATGCTTCGGATTGGGGGATACATTTATTTCCTGGGTGAGATTGTTATATGCTGCCCCTATGGCTAGGATACGCGTGAATGGGGATCACTCAGACCCATTCCCCCTTTTTAGAGGCACAAGACAGGGGTGCCCTGGAACCACTGGCGGCTGCCATATGGTTATCCTCTACTATTGCAGGGTTTCACAGGGCATTGGGTACCGAGAAGATCTCCCTTTATGCAGACGACACCCTCCTGTATTTGGGGGATGCAAACACATCCCTCACTAGTGCTATGGAAGAGATCCAACATTTTGGCTCTTTGTCGGGATTCTCCATCAACTGGAGTAAATCGGCTCTGCTGCCTTTGGATGACCCACTGGTTGCCTTGCCGGTTGGTGCAGACTCCCTCAAAGTTGTCTCCTCGTTTAAATACCTGGGTGTACTGGTCTCTGCTAATCCATTGACCTATCTGGAAGACAATTTACTACCCCTAGTCAAAAGATTCTAAATGACTTGTAACATTTGGTGTAAACTACCATTGACAGTAATAGGAAGAATAAACTTAATTAAAATGGTATGGGGCCCCCAACTGTTATACATAATGCACAACTCCCCTCAATGGATACCACGTAGATGGTTCATGCACATAGATACTCTGTTCAGATCACGGATATGGAAAAAGCAGGTAGCAAGGATCAGCCTTTCCACTCTGCAGTATGGCAAAGATCTGGGAGGAGCAGCTGTTCCTAATCCTAAGCTTTATTTCTATGCATCTCAGTTACAACACCTGAATGGTCTAGGATCACACTGTGATTCTGACCTGGTCGATGGCCTAATGCGAACTGGAACAAGTGTTTCCTCCATGCTGGCAGGTCTGGAGGTGGGCCTATCCCACCTGCCACAAACGGCGCCCACTGTCATCCTCCTAAAAAGCTTTGGACCACTCTCAAGAATAGTCTAAGGGTGTCGGGATTCCTTATGGAGGCCCCACTATGGGACAATGTTAATATGGCAGAGATATGCCATCTAGAAGGGTTTCAATTGTGGAAAGCCGCTGGTATTTGCAATATTTCCCAAATATTCAATAATAATGTGCTGAAATCCTTTACGGATATTCAAACAGAATTTAACCTACCCAAACACCAATTCTACAAATATCTCCAATTAAGACATGCTATCCAGACACAGGGCTGTACATCTACATTAATACTATCTAGCCACCCACTGATAAAAGACATTTTTTATGATCAAAAGAAAAAGGGCCTGATTTCACATATATACTCAAGCCTACTGGCATCGGTACAGGACCCTGCAGCCCTACAATGTAGAAGGGGTTGGACAGAGGACCTAGGGGAAATAACTGATGAAACGTGAGAGCTATGCTTGCAATCTGGGCCAATTACATCAGTATCACAATCGACTAGACCATTTCAGTTATTCTCGCTACATAGGGCATACCGTACCAGTACCGTACCAGTTGCATCGTTGGTGAAGGAGAGACACCCCTTTCTGCCCTAAATGTAATAGGGAGGAGGAATCTCTAATCCATCTAATCTGGAGATGTCCCAAATTACACCGATACTGGGTCACAATAACTGAAGCTATCTCCACAGTTTATCAGGTTAGAGTCCCTCTGGACCCCATGGTGTGTGCATTAGGTGCTATTAATGAAGAAATCTATCCCTCACCTTCCCATATAGCAGTGACCAGATTACTATATCTTGCCAGAAAGGTAGTGGCCATATTCTGGCTATCCCCTCACTCCCCCACGAAAAAACAATAGGTGGACCAGGTTAATTACATCCTTGTTAGGGAGCACCTAACGTATCAGCATAGAAATGCATCTCGCAAATTTTACTCCATATGGCAAGCCTGGTTGGAAACTCCAGGACTAGCACCTCCGCAATTAGTTTTGCACCGGTTGTTACAGATGTAAAATATTATGACTAAAAGCTAGATGTCTAGAATATGATGAACGTAGATAGACACAGAGTCTGGTATGGTTATCACAAATCAAGCACATTCAAGCCCTGTATGGAAAACAGATGGAGAAATTCTTGTAAGGGCAGGTTTAAAATATGAGCGATTTTGCTATCTGTTAGGCTCATTGGCCCTCAGATTTGCTGTGTGAGTGGGAGGGTTTTACCTCACCCACTTGGCATAGATTCTTCCTTTCTTTTTTTTCTTTTCAAGATATGCCTTTGTACTATATGTACACGTTGATCGTTAAATCGCATAACTTGTTGATCTGTGATCTGAATTACGTTTTTTTCTAATCTCTGTTTTGCTGCTGTTATGCAACATGTAATGCATTTTGTACGACACAATAAAACATTCTCTGATTTAAAGTCATATCAATATAGATCATTTGAAAAATAAATAGATGCAGTTCATGATGGGATCTCCACTGTCCAGTTATCTCCCACACTTAACATTTCATGTTTAACTCCATGTTCAATAGACATGTGCATTTGTTTTCGTCCGAATGCATTTTCGTCCAAATTTCAGGTATTTTCGTTATCGTTTTAACAAACGATAACGAAAGTGCAGAATCCGAAAAACGAAAGATCCGACATAAACAAATGCTTTATTTTCGTTTTCGTTGCTACAACAGTTCGATATAGATAGGAGATTCGACATGATGATGACAATAACAATCTGTGTCCATCAAACCTGTGGTCGAATGAGCCTAAGCTTAACTCTATTAGTCCAAGATTATTCTACATAGAGAGAAAAGATTCGACACAGAGAGAAAAGATTTGACGTAGGGGAGAAAAGATTCGACGTAGGGGAGAAAAGATTCGACGTAGGGGAGAAAAGATTCGACATAGGGGAGAAAAGATTCGACGTAGGGGAGAAAAGATAAATAAAAATAATGATGATGATGAATGGTATTGGCTGATTGTAACCAAAGAGGAGGAGCAGTAAAATAGCTAGAACTAAGTACACACGTACTTTGGCTTATGGTGTCTGTTGAAAGTTCTAAGAAGATTTGACGGAGCAGGTAAACTATACGGCGTCGTACAGTTTAGCTGCTCCGTCGAATCTTCTTTCAACATTCGACAGACACCATAAGCCTTCAATGACAGATTCAACCTCAATTTGGATTTTCGGACGAATGCAATTTTTAACGAAAAACAAAATAAGTAAAAACGAATTTCAGGAGTAACTAAATAAATTTATTTTTCGGACGAAAACTAAATTCCGAAACGAAATATTTCAGTGTGCACATGTCTAATGTTCAATGTTTTACTCTTTTAACTCTGTTTCTACAGGGGAGGTTGCTAAACATTTCTCTGATACCCACCTAATCACCTGCCCCCACAACTGCTCCAGTCACCCTCTTGCTGTATTCTGGGCTCTCACATCTTCAAACTCTCCATCACTACTGGCACCTTCCTTTCCCCTTGAAAACATGTATTGGTCACCCCCATAATTATAAAGTACTTACTTGACCCAACCAGTCTGAACAACTTAGGACTCATCTCCTTGCTCCTGTTTGATCCTGTTTGCAACGCCTAGAAAACCAAGTCTAAAACTATCTGTGCTGCTACCTCAGCATGACTATGTTCTTGACCTATTACAGTACGAAACTGGAAAACTCACCAACAACCTATTAAGTGCCATAACTAATAACTGCTACTCCATACTCGTGCTATTAGACCTTTATACTGCCTTTGATACAGTTGACCAATTGCTCCTCCTCAAAATATACACTATATTAGCCTCTAAGTCTGTGATCTTTAGACTCCTATCTCTCTAAGCGCTCCATGAGTATCACCTACAACTCTGTCTCCTTCTCTCCTCTTCCTATTTCCATTGGGGTTCCCCAAAGATCTGTCCCTGGATCTCTTCTATTTTCCATCTACACCTCCCACTCTGGTAATTTGGTAACCTTCCATGGCTTCCAATACTGTCTCTATGCTGATGACATCCAATTGTATCTCTCCGCTATACAGCTTACCCCTTCAGTCTCCTTGAACATCACTAATTTACTAAGATACATGTTCATATAAATGTCACACCACTGCCTAAAACTCAGCCTTTCAAAACGAACCTAATATTTCCTTCCTATTCCCCCAACGTTTTCTATCAAGATCATTAACACAACTATAAGGTACTCCCCTCATGCCAGGGTGCTATGTGTAATTCTGGACTCTGGCATTTCCTTTTAGCCCCATATCCAATCACTGTCCAGATGGTGTTACCTTTACCTCCAGAATGTTTACAAAATACCCCCTTTCTTAAGCAATTAAATCACCCAACAATCTACTAACTCGCTCCCTCCTTGTTCGCTTACCTCTACACAGGCTATCCTCCATTAAGTCTATCATGAGTGCTGCTGCTAGACTCATCCATCTTAATAAACGCTAAGTGTCTGCCACCCCCCTCTGCCCATACCACCATTAGCTTTTGTCAGCACAACAAATACAATTCAAAATGCTAACAACAACATACAAAGCCACTCACAACTCTGACTAAGCTGCATCGCCAACCTCATCTCAAAATATTACCTAAACTTTTATTTTTTCTCCTACCAAGTCCTCCTGCTCTTTAGCCCCCTCATCATCTTCAGGACTTGTACAGATCTCATCTCTGGAGTGCCCTACCTCAATCTGTCCAGCTACCTCTACCCAAGGCAGGCCAAAAATTATGCAATTTTCTTTCCTTCTACCATGGGTGGAAGGAAAGAAAAATGCTTGATTCCACCATCAACACAGTCAGTGTTGATGGGGGTATACCTCCTGCAGTGCTATTGTGTTCTGCTGGTGGGAGCTGCACTAATCATTCAGGAATCATCTGGCTGTCTGAAGCACAAGTCAATCAATCGATTAACTTGTGTACAACCAGAGTGCTAATACATGGAACAAAATTCATCTGTTCCCTGCTAAACCAGCTGAATTTCACCCATGTGTGGCCAGCTGAACAACTGAACTTTTACTTTCTCCATCAGCTCATCCCCACACAGTTATTACCTTTTTGTATTACTTGCCCCTCCCTTTTAGATTGTAAGCTTTCACGGGCAGGATTGTCAGAAACCATGAACAACAGATGTGAAACTGCTAGCCAGGGTTCTGGCCACTAGATTAGCTAAAGTTATCCACAAACTTGTTCATAAAGATCAATCTGGGTTTATACCCACTAGGTCCACAGCCCTTAATATTAGAAGACCAGGGCCAGAGAGTTATACTATCATTAGAGGCAGCTAAGGCCTTCAACAGTGTCGAGTGGCCTTACCTGTGGGAGGTGCTGAAATGCTTCGGATTGGGGGATACATTTATTTCCTGGGTGAGATTGTTATATGCTGCCCCTATGGCTAGGATACGCGTGAATGGGGATCACTCGGACCCATTCCCCCTTTTTAGAGGCACAAGACAGGGGTGCCCTGGAACCACTAGCGGCTGCCATATGGTTATCCTCTACTATTGCAGGGTTTCACAGGGCATTGGGTACCGAGAAGATCTCCCTTTATGCAGACGACACCCTCCTGTATTTGGGGGATGCAAACACATCCCTCACTAGTGCTATGGAAGAGATCCAACATTTTGGCTCTTTGTCGGGATTCTCCATCAACTGGAGTAAATCAGCTCTGCTGCCTTTGGATGACCCACTGGTTGCCTTGCCGGTTGGTGCAGACTCCCTCAAAGTTGTCTCCTCGTTTAAATACCTGGGTGTACTGGTCTCTGCTAATCCATTGACCTATCTGGAAGACAATTTACTACCCCTATTCAAAAGATTCTAAATGACTTGTAACATTTGGTGTAAACTACCATTGACAGTAATAGGAAGAATAAACTTAATTAAAATGGTATGGGGCCCCCAACTGTTATACATAATGCACAACTCCCCTCAATGGATACCACGTAGATGGTTCATGCACATAGATACTCTGTTCAGATCACGGATATGGAAAAAGCAGGTAGCAAGGATCAGCCTTTCCACTCTGCAGTATGGCAAAGATCTGGGAGGAGCAGCTGTTCCTAATCCTAAGCTTTATTTCTATGCATCTCAGTTACAACGCCTGAATGGTCTAGGATCACACTGTGATTCTGACCTGGTCGATGGCCTAATGCGAACTGGAACAAGTGTTTCCTCCATGCTGGCAGGTCTGGAGGTGGGCCTATCCCACCTGCCACAAACGGCGCCCACTGTCATCCTCCTAAAAAGCTTTGGACCACTCTCAAGAATAGTCTAAGGGTGTCGGGATTCCTTATGGAGGCCCCACTATGGGACAATGTTAATATGGCAGAGATATGCCATCTAGAAGGGTTTCAATTGTGGAAAGCCGCTGGTATTTGCAATATTTCCCAAATATTCAATAATAATGTGCTGAAATCCTTTACGGATATTCAAACAGAATTTAACCTACCCAAACACCAATTCTACAAATATCTCCAATTAAGACATGCTATCCAGACACAGGGCCGTACATCTACATTAATACTATCTAGCCACCCACTGATAAAAGACATTTTTTATGATCAAAAGAAAAAGGGCCTGATTTCACATATATACTCAAGCCTACTGGCATCGGTACAGGACCCTGCAGCCCTACAATGTAGAAGGGGTTGGACAGAGTACCTAGGGGAAATAACTGATGAAACGTGGGAGCTATGCTTGCAATCTGGGCCAATTACATCAGTATCACAATCGACTAGACCATTTCAGTTATTCTCGCTACATAGGGCATACCGTACCAGTACCGTACCAGTTGCATCGTTGGTGAAGGAGAGACACCCCTCTCTGCCCTAAATGTAATAGGGAGGAGGAATCTCTAATCCATCTAATCTGGAGATGTCCCAAATTACACCGATACTGGGTCACAATAACTGAAGCTATCTCCACAGTTTACCAGGTTAGAGTCCCTCTGGACCCCATGGTGTGTGCATTAGGTGCTATTAATGAAGAAATCTATCCCTCACCTTCCCATATAGCAGTGACCAGATTACTATATCTTGCCAGAAAGGTAGTGGCCATATTCTGGCTATCCCCTCACTCCCCCACGAAAAAACAATAGGTGGACCAGGTTAATTACATCCTTGTTAGGGAGCACCTAACGTATCAGCATAGAAATGCATCTCGCAAATTTTACTCCATATGGCAAGCCTGGTTGGAAACTCCAGGACTAGCACCTCCGCAATTAGTTTTGCACCGGTTGTTACAGATGTAAAATATTATGACTAAAAGCTAGATGTCTAGAATATGATGAACGTAGATAGACACAGAGTCTGGTATGGTTATCACAAATCAAGCACATTCAAGCCCTGTATGGAAAACAGATGGAGAAATTCTTGTAAGGGCAGGTTTAAAATATGAGCGATTTTGCTATCTGTTAGGCTCATTGGCCCTCAGATTTGCTGTGTGAGTGGGAGGGTTTTACCTCACCCACTTGGCATAGATTCTTCCTTTCTTTTTTTTCTTTTCAAGATATGTCTTTGTACTATATGTACACGTTGATCGTTAAATCGCATAACTTGTTGATCTGTGATCTGAATTACGTTTTTTTCTAATCTCTGTTTTGCTGCTGTTATGCAACATGTAATGCATTTGGTACGACACAATAAAACATTCTCTGATTTAAAGTCATATCAATATAGATCATTTGAAAAATAAATAGATGCAGTTCATGATGGGATCTCCACTGTCCAGTTATCTCCCACACTTAACATTTCATGTTTAACTCCATGTTCAATAGACATGTGCATTTGTTTTCGTCCGAATGCATTTTCGTCCAAATTTCAGGTATTTTCGTTATCGTTTTAACAAACGATAACGAAAGTGCAGAATCCGAAAAACGAAAGATCCGACATAAACAAATGCTTTATTTTCGTTTTCGTTGCTACAACAGTTCGATATAGATAGGAGATTCGACATGATGATGACAATAACAATCTGTGTCCATCAAACCTGTGGTCGAATGAGCCTAAGCTTAACTCTATTAGTCCAAGATTATTCTACATAGAGAGAAAAGATTCGACACAGAGAGAAAAGATTTGACGTAGGGGAGAAAAGATTCGACGTAGGGGAGAAAAGATTCGACTTAGGGGAGAAAAGATAAATAAAAATAATGATGATGATGAATGGTATTGGCTGATTGTAACCAAAGAGGAGGAGCAGTAAAATAGCTAGAACTAAGTACACACGTACTTTGGCTTATGGTGTCTGTTGAAAGTTCTAAGAAGATTTGACGGAGCAGGTAAACTATACGGCGTCGTACAGTTTAGCTGCTCCGTCGAATCTTCTTTGAACATTCGACAGACACCATAAGCCTTCAATGACAGATTCGACCTCAATTTAGATTTTCGGACGAATGCAATTTTTAACGAAAAACAAAATAAGTAAAAACGAATTTCAGGAGTAACTAAATAAATTTATTTTTCGGACGAAAACGAAATTCCGAAACGAAATATTTCAGTGTGCACATGTCTAATGTTCAATGTTTTACTCTTTTAACTCTGTTTTTACAGGGGAGGTTGCTAAACATTTCTCTGATACCCACCTAATCACCTGCCCCCACAACTACTCCAGTCACCCTCTTGCTGTATTCTGGGCTCTCACATCTTCAAACTCTCCATCACTACTGGCACCTTCCTTTCCCCTTGAAAACATGTTTTGGTCACCCCCATAATTATAAAGTACTTACTTGACCCAACCAGTCTGAACAACTTAGGACTCATCTCCTTGCTCCTGTTTGCTCCTGTTTGCAACGCCTAGAAAACCAAGTCTAAAACTATCTGTGCTGCTACCTCAGCATGACTATGTTCTTGACCTATTACAGTACGAAACTGGAAAACTCACCAACAACCTACTAAGTGCCATAACTAATAACTGCTACTCCATACTCGTGCTATTAGACCTTTATACTGCCTTTGATACAGTTGACCAATTGCTCCTCCTCAAAATATACACTATATTAGCCTCTAAGCCTGTGATCTTTAGACTCCTATCTCTCTAAGCGCTCCATGAGTATCACCTACAACTCTGTCTCCTTCTCTCCTCTTCCTATTTCCATTGGGGTTCCCCAAAGATCTGTCCCTGGATCTCTTCTATTTTCCATCTACACCTCCCACTCTGGTAATTTGGTAACCTTCCATGGCTTCCAATACTGTCTCTATGCTGATGACATCCAATTGTATCTCTCCGCTATACAGCTTACCCCTTCAGTCTCCTTGAACATCACTAATTTACTAAGATACATGTTCATATAAATGTCACACCACTGCCTAAAACTCAGCCTTTCAAAACGAAGCTAATATTTCCTTCCTATTCCCCCAACTTTTTCTATCAAGATCATTAACACAACTATAAGGTACTCCCCTCATGCCAGGGTGCTATGTGTAATTCTGGACTCTGGCATTTCCTTTTAGCCCCATATCCAATCACTGTCCAGATGGTGTTACCTTTACCTCCAGAATGTTTACAAAATACCCCCTTTCTTAAGCAATTAAATCACCCAACAATCTACTAACTCGCTCCCTCCTTGTTCGCTTACCTCTACACAGGCTATCCTCCATTAAGTCTATCATGAGTGCTGCTGCTAGACTCATCCATCTTAATAAACGCTAAGTGTCTGCCACCCCCCTCTGCCCATACCACCATTAGCTTTTGTTAGCACAACAAATACAATTCAAAATGCTAACAACAACATACAAAGCCACTCACAACTCTGACTAAGCTGCATCGCCAACCTCATCTCAAAATATTACCTAAACTTTTATTTTTTCTCCTACCAAGTCCTCCTGCTCTTTAGCCCCCTCATCATCTTCAGGACTTGTACAGATCTCATCTCTGGAGTGCCCTACCTCAATCTGTCCAGCTACCTCTACCCAAGGCAGGCCAAAAATTATGCAATTTTCTTTCCTTCTACCATGGGTGGAAGGAAAGAAAAATGCTTGATTCCACCATCAACACAGTCAGTGTTGATGGGGGTATACCTCCTGCAGTGCTATTGTGTTCTGCTGGTGGGAGCTGCACTAATCATTCAGGAATCATCTGGCTGTCTGAAGCACAAGTCAATCAATCGATTAACTTGTGTACAACCAGAGTGCTAATACATGGAACAAAATTCATCTGTTCCCTGCTAAACCAGCTGAATTTCACCCATGTGTGGCCAGCTGAACAACTGAACTTTTACTTTCTCCATCAGCTCATCCCCACACAGTTATTACCTTTTTGTATTACTTGCCCCTCCCTTTTAGATTGTAAGCTTTCACGGGCAGGATTGTCAGAAACCATGAAATCAGACCGAGACAGAAGTACAGTTAAACCATACTTGTTTAATAATAAAAGTAAAAAGAACAAACGTAGTCAAAACATAGCCAAAGTTCAGTAACAGGAACTGATAGTCAGCCAAGCCAGAAGTTAGGTATCAAAGTAGTGGAACAGCAAGCAGGATCCAGAGCCAGAAGGGATGTCAGCAAAGCCAGTCTTTAAACAGGAACGCAGGAGATGTTTCTTGTGATGTTGACCAAGGTGAAGGCAGAGCTCCTCTGGACTGCATGGCTTAAGTAGGCAGGACTGACGAGCAGGATATCAACAGCTGAGTACCTGTGGAGAGAGATGGGAGTTGGCAATTAGCCGACAGCTGAGCGGCCAGCTCAGAGAAGGAAGGGCTGAGCCCAGCCCTGACAAGGATCCTCCTAACCCTCTTCTTGATTTATATTTGTCATGGCTAAGACACATCAAAATATTATATTTTTCAGATAGCCTTCAGCTTAGGAGTCATCACTCCAGTAGTGCGCCCCCCCAACAGAACAGGCTGATTAAATCATCATTCCAGGAGAGCTGAAGTCAAGAGACAAAACTTATCTTGAAACAGAGTAAACCTGAACAATAATGCTACCTTACACAAAACCAGATGACAGTGGTCAAATTTGTGTTTTCAGATCCAAGTAACAAAGCCTTTAATTGCAGGAAAAGCTTGAATAAATAACCCCATTGTTTCAAAGGGTGAGATCACCTCCCAAAAAAAAACCCAATGTTGACTCAGCTTTCCCTCAGACAATGACTGAGATACAAGGTTAATGATACATCAGAGTGACAAACAGGCACAAGTATCTGAACAGCCGATAATAAATATGTGTCTAAAATTCCAGAAAGGAGAAATTGTTTGGACAGCTAAACCCTGATATAATCCTTCATTGAGCCTGTCCAAGGTTCATTTCAAATACTCTAGGAAAACATTTAAAACCTGTATACATGTGGTATTTTAAATATACATGATCATAAGTATTTCAAATGCTATATTAGAATCCAGGTCATAGATACAACCATGATTTTAGTATCCACTGACCCCATGAGTAATCTGCGATAAAGTAGAAACATAATATTTTGATATAGAACAAATGAAGAATCGTGTTAAGATATCCATCATTGTTATAAAGACATATAAATCATGACCACATCTACATAAAAATATCCATATAGCATGTGTTGTCCCAAAATAAATAGGTGTTCACAAAATATGCACGAGTTATATATTTACCCATATAGACAATCATTTTGTGTGATACTGGTTAATTGGAATTATACTGAGTGTATAGTATATTGTACCAGTTGCTGGAGTTCCTGAGTAATTTAGATATATATTCATTAGCCCCAATATATAGGTAGATGCCCATTATGAAAGAGAAAATATTGTTCTTTTTAAAAAAATAGTTTAGAATACATTTTTCTGCCCTCAGACACACCTAGTGTCTGAAGATGATATTACCTGACCTCACCAGGTAAATCATTAGAGTTCTCCAACCAATGGAGAATAAGCCAAACCTTCTGGGCTGAGCTTATGATAATTTTATGAGCTTATTTTCCCAGATGGTATAAAGGATGTGAGGGCCATAGAGAGTGATCATAGACCCACACGCCAGATACACCCCCTAGACGATGAAGAGGGCTGCTGATAATTGACCACTCCCCATCTTGCTGGACCTTGTTACTGGAGCCACTCGGAGTACTTATAATTTGTCGGATATCTTCCCTTTTAATCTATCGGTAAGATACAGACCATACAAATATTAATTCATCTATTTTTTTCTCTCAAAATTGAAGGGATTGTATTTTGCAGTTTATGTGGCAACCTTATCATGTACAGTGTGTAGGGTAGTCTTATAAGTAATCATTTGCCCATATTGATTGCCTAGGCTGTGTGTATTGAAGCCGTGTCTGGGGGAATTCAGATATAAACCCGTATTTACAACAATTTAAATTACTGTGGTTCCAAGCAAAATATTTATTGCCACATTCAATTTAGTAGCTCTGTTGGATTAATATTTCTTTCAAATTGACAATATCTATCTGTTGACTCCGCGAGACATACTTTCGATTCCTTCCAGCCAGAGAAATTCAGAGGATTGTTTCCCAGAGCGACAAGGGATATTGTGTTCCTGAACATAAGGCGTGATTACCGCAAATATTTTTCTAACAGAAACATTTGGGCTCCCCTGAGTTATTATATATTAAAAAAATATATTTTTTTTCCGTGTTGATGTTTTTGATAATGTGTGTGTGAAATATTAATCACCAGAAATCCCGATTCTGTATGAAATTGTGTAACTATACTTGTTAATTAATAGATTCAAATTTTTTACTTATTCATTTTATTGGGAGATATTTATCCATTGGTAAGAATTCCCCATAGATTCACAAACTCAGGAATTTATTGTGGTATGTACTGATTACCTGAACAAAGTTCACAATTTTACCATAAGGTTGGAAGCACTGAAAAAAAATACACTGAGATCTTAATTTAAATTCCCCATATATATTATTAAGATTCCATACGACACTCACAACATATTGCAACTGTAATACTTCCCTTTACTTCCAATTTGCTGCACAAACTGTTGGTACCAGATATATTCTCTAAACAATAATATGGTTGTAAAATAGCACAAATACTGCTGACTAAGGTCCCTATTTGTCCATTAGCATCCACTTGCGGCACAACAACCAGATTTGCAGGGAACTGTAAACACTTTCTCCCCTCATGGTGTTGATACATTGTGTGGATCTTCTGCACCTGAACTCTGTTTCTGTTTGTTTTACATTCTTGATTGCCAATTTGGGTACTTTCCAGTCTGCTCCCTGATTCCTGTTCTTCGCCTGCTGGACACCTGCTTTGACCTCATGCCCTTATTTTACATACATCTCATTTCTGACAGCCTCAACCTTCCGTTTACATTATGATCTCTGCTTCTGGAATGGCTCATGAATGTTAAGATGCCACCTGCCTTGACACTTGTCTATTAAAAGAATACTGCTTATCTGACAATATGATAACTTCTTTGAGTAGTAAGTGACCTCATCAGTATGTTTGACCAGGGCCATAGCCTCCAATAGTTACACAAAAAAACTCCAAATTTTTGCAGGGGTTCCTGGGAAAAAGCAGTTATGTTGTATTAAAAATAGTAATAATAAATTTATATACTGTATATGCAATGTCACTTTTTTAATTACTATTATGGTAGCAGTTCCAAGTTACAAAACTGAAAAGGAGACCTTGTCATATTACTGACGTAAGTAACCTGAAAATTCTTGTGTAGTTGATTGGCACAGATGTTTACTGACAGTGTGTGATTTTTTTTCCCCTTCTCATGACTTCTGCTAGAAATGTGAAAAGTCACGTCATCAAACCATGCCCTAAAGTACCATGTGTCCCTTAACCTTCACAAGTGATTCTAACATGTTGCTCCAATATGTTCTGAGGCAGATGGAAACCCAATGGCTCCAAATACATTGCTTATTTTCAGTGCTAACATCAAGGTACAACCTAAAATTCAGCTATAATGAATCTTATATATATATATATTTACATTTGAAAGCACTGAAAGTCTACTTTTTATGTTGACATTGTTTTATGTTAAAAAAAATGAAATATAAAAAAGTACAATAACTGTTGTTTCCATAGTTTTTATATCTTTGCAGTTTAATATTTTGTAGATGAATGGCTTAAACAAGGTTTAGAGCAAAAACAACTTTAAAGTGTACCTACACTCAAATATTAACATAATATTAGCATAACATAATACTGAAAATAATGAAACAAGAAATATATTTAATTGTGGACCATAGTCCATGGACTTTATTGGTACACAACATTTGTATTAGTAAAAAAGTATAAATTTTTATTTTTGCAGAATTTAAAAATCTAAAGTCAATTAAAAAAAGTCAATTAAAACCAAACAGTGGCATATTTTCACTTACAGTATATGTTAATAGGGTAGGTGACCCCTAAAGGTATATACAATAATAACCACACAATTCACTGGTAGCTAGTACTGCAAAGTATCCATAAATGGGAGTGCCACCACCTCCTCACATGAGGCTTTACATGTTTTGTGCAGTTCCGCGTCTTCAGAAGCAGATGGTGCAAAAGTAAAAGGTAATAAATGCTACAAATACATCAGTTGGGAAAGGAAGATTATATCAACCAAGGTCAAACATATGAGAAGATGAGATCCCCCTTAGAGGGAACAGACAAATAATTCACATACAGCAAAACAACATGGAAATACCGTATATAGTTGGTTCAAGCAGTGAGAAGAAACACAGCCAAAGGCATTAATGTGGGGAATCTTCTGTATAAATTGCTGTCTGCTGACCCCTAGAGCAGGGCTTCATCTATATGTCACCAAACATTACAATGTAGAGAAAGTGAGCCCAATTGGTTTAGGAGTTCAGGTCTCACAGGACCTTTAAAAGTCCTGGGAACAAGCTTTGACAACGTGTACCCTAGAGTTAATGAATTTACTCTTTGAACAATACAAGGCAGACATGGAAGAGCTTGACTGTGAGTTAACACTAATTCAAAAAGGTGTGAAGGTCTACAGACCCACTGCCTTTATGAAACCAAATGGCAGGAACTCAGGGAATATTTGAATAAATTAAATAAGAATATATACAAGAGGATTTGTGGGATTTTTGAAGTGCAAATATTAATACGGTAATCCAGGAGGATAATATAAAATGTATTTATTTAAACAATGATAAAAATATAACAAGTACATAAAGTATAATCCTTATGGGTACAGCAAATTGGATGGAATTTCCAACATGTTTCACACACAACCTGGTCTTCTTCAGGGGATGCTGTCCACTTGAAGTACAAGCCTTCCTAGTTTTTAACTGCTTGCCGACCAACCGCCGTCATTATACTGCGGCAGGTCGGCGCGATCCCGTGAACCCTCATACCTGTACGTTGGCCCTTTAAATGCCTATAGTAGGAGCATGCCCGCTGCATGGCGGGGGAGCCAATGCATGTGGCCGGCGGTCGCGATGACCGCTGGCCACACACGATCGCACGAGAGCCAGAACAGGGACGTGTGTGTGTAAACACAAAAATCCCTGTTCTGTGAGGAGGGGAGAGTCAGATCGTCTGCTCCTACTAGCTAGGAACAGTGATATGTCTCCTCCTCTCTTTTAACCTCTTGATCGCCCCCTAGTGTTAACCCCTTCCCTGCCAGTGACATTTACACAGTAATCAGTGCATTTTTATAGCACTGATTGCGGTATAAATGTCAGTGGTCCCAAAAATGTGTCAAAAGTGTCCGATCTGTCCGTTGCAATGTTGCAGTACCACTAAAAGTCGCTGATCACCACCATTACTAGTAAAAAAAAAAAAATAATAATAAAAATGCCATAAATCTATCCCATAGTTTGTAGACACTATAACTTTTGCGCAAACCAATCAATATACGCTTATTGCGATTTTTTTTTACCAAAAATATGTAGAAGAATATATATTGGCCAAAACTGATGAAGAAATTTGATTTTTAAAAACATTTTTGAAGATATTTATTACAGCAAATTGTAAAAAATTCTGTTTTCTTTTTCAAAATTGTCACTCTTTTTTTGTTTATAGTACAAAAATAGAAATCGCAGAGGTGATCAAATACCACCAAAAGAAAGCTCTATTTGTAGGAAAAAAAGATGTCAATTTTGTTTGGGCACAGCTTCGCATGACTGCGTAATTGTCAGTTAAAGCGACGCAGTGCCCTATCACAAAAAATGGCCTGGTCATTAAGCAGGCAAATCTTCAGGTCTGTAAGTGGTTAAGAACAGTATATACTACAATCAATGATAATTCAGGGAGTCTGCAACTGAAACAGAAAACTACAGGTGACCATAGGAGGCATTCAAGGACCAGAAACAATAGTTTGCAAGAATGCTCAACACCCAGGGACATAGACTCTCCAAAGCAGGGTACTCATATCTAGCACTGGTGTCCTGCAATGACACATGTATCCCTGTGGTTTCAGCAGGGATACATGCACCATTGCAGGACAACAGTTCTAGACACGAGTACCCTGGGTGTTGAGCTTTCTTGCAAACTATTATTTCTGGTCCTTGAATGCCTCCTATGGTACCTGTAGTTCTTGGTTTTCTGTGGTGGTTGCAGACTCCCTGAATTATCATTGATTGTAGTATATACTGTTCTTAAAGACTGGAAAGGCTTGTACTTCAAGTGGACAGCATACCCTGAGGAAGTCCAGGTTGTGGTCGAAACATATTGGGAATTCCATCCAATTTGCTGTACCCATAAGCATAATACTTTTTGTACTTATATAATTGTTTTTAGACAATTTTTATCATTGTTTTAATAAAATAATTTTATAATATCCTTCTGAATCACTGTATTAATATTTGCACCTCAAAAATCCCACAAATCCTCTTGTATCTCTAAATTAAGGGATGTGGTGCTTATTTGGTGGTTTGTCCATGGCTAAGAATATATCCTAAATACGAGTATAATTTCTAAGAAGCCGCTAAAGTTTAATAATGATCAGCTGGCCTTCTCTGAAGGATTTGCTTATTTTTGGACATACCTACAACAGTATAGACGTTCACATTGTAGACTAAACCACACTTCTAATACTACTAGGGAAGAGGTCACCGAATTTGACTCATCTGTTTCATCTTCCTCTTTGCAGTGTGCAAAAAGACAGCATCCTGCAACACAGCACAGAGGAATCACCATGGTGTTGGGTATGTGCAAAATGACTCTAAAATACACCCTAGCAGTAGTCAGCATTTTAACTCTCTTACCTTAATTCAAAGCAATGGTGGACAGTCCAAATTTGGTGAAGGACGTATATCTCACATTGCACCTCACATCCATTTAAGACAGACTGCTTCCCATCGCCACTATGACGATGACAGAAAATATGCAGAATCAAATGTTGGCTTCAGAGCCCCCAACACCTTTAACTATTTTTTTTTTTTAGGACAGGCCCAAATACAGGAGCAGGGGAAATAGTTGATTTTGGATGCATTTGTGTTATGTCTACCCACAATACAACCAAACGTCTTCCACATAAGTGATACTTCCTCCTACACATATGTTAAATATCATTAATTATAGCCATATGTTTGACCTTGGTGTACCTGTTGATACTGTATGAAGCTTTTCACACTTGCCTAAAATGCATACTGTTTGGTTAATATCATTTTGCTTTCCCAATTGTTGTTTTTGTAGCATTTCTTACCTTTTACTTTTGCACCATCTGCTCCTGAAGAAGCGGAACTGCGCAAAACATGTTGAGCCTCATGTGAAAGGATGGTGGCACTCCCATTTATGGATACTTTGCAGCACTAGCTACCAGGGAATTGTGTGGTTATTATTGTATATTCCTTTAGGGGCCACCTACCCAATTGACATATAGTTGCAATTTTGCTACTGATTGATTTTAATTGATTTTATGTTTTTAAATTGTGCAAAAATAAAAATGTATACTTTTTACTAGTACAAGTGTTGTGTGCCCATAAAGTCCATGGACTACGGCCCACAATTAAATATATTTCTTGTTTCATACTAATAGGACGTGGCTTTTGTATATTCTAGATCAGCGAAAAATCTTTTACACCACCCAATAGCCCTTTTTTTGGTAATTTCATTCCCTCTTTTTTTAAGGCTGAAAACAATAAAGTAATAGAAGGGCTTAAATACTTACATTTTTGGAGAAATAGCTGGCTGGATGTCTATCGGCATAACCTCTCCATCAGGTAATTTGTTTTCAAGAGAAAGATTAGAATTATGATTGGTTGATCCTCCCCTACAGATCATTTGACTATGTCCTTAGGCATCCAGACATGAGACTAACATTGAGGGAATCCTACTGTAGTGCTAAGAGAAGCTACAGATGCATTCTCTTTTTTGTGTTTCCATTAGCAGCAATTTTTCAGCATAGGTTACCTTAAGACTTTGTAATAGGCATGTAATTTTGTATATAGTGCACACTCTTTGAGAGTGATTTTGCCCCATTCTTTTAGGTCGATTAAGGTTAGTCAAAGTTTTTGTGCATACATTTTTCAATAGAACTAATTATTATTAATTAGATTGGGCTTTCACTGTACATTGTTCATCTTTATGTTCTTGAACTACTAATATGGTACCTTGGTTTTATGTCACAGGGGTGGCCAAGCCAAGTGGACATGTTTATGTTTATGGGTCAGTTAGCCAACAAGCAGATAATTGCCTAATGCCTGAAATTTGAATGCTTTTGTATTATAAAGGTCACTACTTTTTTGTTCCTGAAACTATGCAACTTGTCCACTAACTTCCTGTTTGCACTGAGGATCTAACCGCCATTGGTCTGGTCAAGAGAATCAGCCCAGTGGGAGCTATCAAAATTAACATTTGACTAAATCTAGGATAATTCTTTACTGTGGGCTTTTCAGTAGATTAGGGTAAGTCCAACCCAAAGACATCCAAAGACAAAATCAAACTGAAACTAAAAATAAATGGAATCATTGACTGAAATGTCATTATGTATTACATCATTATACGTTAACTTTGTTTTTTGTGTAAAAAAAAGTTAAAGGTTCTTATTCTTTGAAAGGGGAAAGATCTGTACAAGCCAACCCCCTCTCCAGAAAACTAACTGCTAAAAAGAAAAAAAAAGAAAAAACATTTTGTAACTAATGTATATGTCTATTTTTTGAAAGAACAGTATACAATATATCTCAAGAAATGTGCATAACTTTGTTTCATTTAAAAATAGCCCTGGGGAACATAGAATATTTACTGTTGACAGTAAAATGATCTCTGCATACATTTCTATAATTTGTTTGCTTTCTTATTCAATTAAGTTTTCATTTGCTGTAGCCTTTTCAAGTGTAGTCACACCACAAATCCCAGCATACACTGCCACCCTCTGTTAGACATACATATTGGATCTTGCTGGCAAGTTATCCAGAGACTTGCAGATTCAGAGTAACTGGGGAGCCACATGTTACAGAATGTTATATTTCATTTATATTTCTAGTAGTCTGGTGTGTTTCTTCAAATTGTAACTGTGCTTAGTCCATGCAGAACATATGGGGTTCACTTCTTTCACTCTTCCACCACTCTGTTCAGCTGCTGAGTGAATAGAATTACCCATTACTTCTGTGTATGTTACTGATTTAGAGCCCTTTAACACTGAGTTGCTTTTCAGGCGTTTTAGCAAAAAAAATAGCAACTGAAAAGCGTCTCTCATTCCTCCCCAGTGTGAAAGCCCGAGTGCTTTCATACTGGGGTGGTGCGCTTGCAGAACAGGAAAATAAGTTCTGCAAGCAGCATCTTTGGGGCTGTGCAGGAGCACTGTATACATCGCTCCCAAAACACCCTGCCCATTGAAATGAATGCGCAGCACTGCCGAAGCGCCTGAAAAGCGCTTTGGCAGGGCTGCAACATGGGCACTTTTAACCCTTTCTTCAGCCACTAGTGGGGTAAAAGCGCCCCACTATCGGCAGAAAAGTGATGCTATAACAGCGATCACATCAATATATGAAATGGAGGAGTCTTTTCTTTTAACGATTGTGCTGAGGTTTATACATGTCTGTGAGACCATGCCCCTTTAAGCGCCACCATTCGCCGCAGCGAACAAACACCACATTACTACTCTCCTTAGAGCACCCAAAACTGTCCCAGGTCTTTTACAATCCTATAGTGTATACTACGGAAAAATTTGCCGTGCATCACTAAAGTGTTCGGGTTTGGCTTGAAGAAAAGGTGGCAACCCTATTCTGCACATGCTCAGAAGGGATGTCACCCCACCGGCCAATGAAGATGGCTGAAAACTGGCTCACAGAAGATGCCAGCTTCAGAGAGGGACCTTTGGAAAAGTAAATATTGATTAATTTGTTCCACTTTAACCACTTCAGTCTCGGCAGGTTTTACCCACTTCCTGACCAGGCCATTTTTTGTGATACGGAACTGTGTCACTTTAACTGACAATTGCACGGTTGTGCGACACTGTACCCAAATAAAATGGATGTCTTTTATTTCCTACAAATAGAGATTTCTTTTGGTGGTATTTGATCACCTCTGCAGTTTTTATTTTTTGTGCTATATAAAAAAAAAGCTGATAATTAAAAAAAAAATAACAGTATTTTTTTACTTTCTGCTATTTAACACATCCAAAAAAAAAAAAAAAGTAAAAAAACGAATTTCTTCATCAATTTAGGCCAATATGTATTCTGCTACATATTTTTGGTAAAAAAAAAATCCCAATAAGTGTATATTGATTAGTTATAGCGTCTATAAACTACGGGACTTTTCTTTTTATTTATTTTTTTAATGGTAATGGCAGCGATCTGCGATTTTTAGTGGGGCTGCTACATTGTGGCAGACAAACCTGACACTAAGTGACACTTTTTTGGGACCGGTGACACCAATAGAGTGATTAGTGCTAAAAAAGTGCACTGATCCCTGTATAAATGACACTGGCAGGGAAGGGGTTAACACTAGGGGGCGATCAAACACCTGGGAGGTGTTTCTAACTGGGGGGGGTGGATTCACTTGAGGAAAAGAGAGCTCGTGATTCAGCTTAGCTGAAACACGATTTCTCAGTTTTCCTCCCAGACAGATCAGCGGTGGGCTTTGTTTACATCTGCACACCACTGCTCCTTCTCTCCTTTGAACGATCAGCAGATCGCGGTGGAGTGGCACACTGGTGGGAGCAGCATGCTGGCGGTGCACACGCACCCCCCTAAACCGCGTACAGGCACGTGATTTTGCACACCCAGTCGATCTAGCAGGTACCAATAAAACAACAAGTAATGAAGTATTTAAAAAAAACACACACACATAAGCATAAATAAATAGACCAAGTTATAATTTAATATAAATATATTTTACATAATAGGCTAGCAGTACATTTGGATGCCCCTTTTTATATTTACATTATTTGTGGTGAGTATCAGCAGATTATCCTTGTAGAGTTGATTATCACACAGTGTTGCCTTTAGTCCATGTTCGTCAAATTGTAATAAACTGCTATGTTAATGGATATATTGTGTTTCAAACACTGCGGCACAATAGCTGATCATGAGTTTTAGATGGTGGCAAGAAATTATCAATTTTTTTGGCCACTTGCTGGGATCAATCAACTCCTCTGTGGTTGGTTTCAATTAGCCTATCATGTAATGTAAAAAGGATATTTTAAACACTGTTTGAGGCCGAATACTCTTCCTCTTGCCAATTGCACATCTTATTCTAGCTTGAATTAAATGATGCTTTTAAGCCCTACATAGTAAAAATGGCAGATGTGATCTAAACACATTAAACGGATGTTGTCCATGTTAACTCTTTTGTCCCAAGGGCCTTTTTACTTAAAAATTACAACTAGATACATAAAAAAAAATGTATCAAAACATGTTCGTGCAATAATAACAGTGAATTTTGTGAAGCTGTCTGGCACATGACCGTGTATCACTCATAGCCCAAATATTAGAATAAACAAATACATTAAATGTGCAGCGCTTCAATAAGATGAGCAGACTCATGGGCACAAGTGTGGTGATTGGCTGAGGTTCACGTCTAGGCCTTTTTAGAATTCATTGGTTCAAGAGCATTGTTCAAGAGAATTCTACACTGCATGATCACTTTCAAGAGTGGACTGTTTTTTGACTACTTTAGGTTTGTGGACATTTTCACAGTATAATTGATTATGCACACTAATTTGTGAGGTTTTCATTGCATGTTTGGTATTAATTTTTATGAAGAATTTTTTTTTTTGGTTGTGTTTTTGGATAATTATTCATCACATAATTTATGATCTTGTACTTTAAGATTGAAGCACTGCATGTTTAATATATTTGTTTATTTTTTTAATATATTTAACCCTTGTACTATAATTTCACACAACACTTTATCTGCTGATTCTGTTCATTGTTTTGAATATAGTATAGTACCGTATATACTCGAGTATAGGTCCATCCGAATATAAGCCAAGGCCCCTAGTTTACCATAAAAAAACTGGGAAAACGTATTGACCCGAGTATAAGCTGAGGGTGAGAAATGCAGCAGCTACTGTAAGTGGAAAAGAGGGTCAACAATGCCCATCTGCAGCTGCATACCTCCCTGTGTCCCGTGCATACCTCAATGTGTCCTGTACATGCCTCCCTGCATCCTGTCCATGCCTCCTTGTGTACTGTGCATGCCTCCCTATGTACTGTGCATGCCTCCCTGTGTCCTGTGAATGCCTCCCTGTGTCCTGTGCATGCCTCACGGTGTCCTGTGCATGCCTCCCTGTGTCCTGTGCATACCTCACTGTGTCCTGTGCATTCCTCCCTGTGTCCTGTGCATACCTCCCTGTGTCCTGTGCATACCTCCCTGTGTCCTGTGCATGCCTCACGGTGTCCTGTGCATGCCTCACGTAGGGTTGCCACCTCATCCCTTTAAACCTGAACACATATGAATTACATAGGTTCTGTGGCTGATTAAGATGGTAATTAAACTCACTTGGTGCCTTATCTGCATTTAATTAGCCTCAGAACCTGTGTAATTCAAAGGTGTTCGGGTTTAAAGGGATGAGGCGGCAACTCTAGCCTCACGGTGTCCTGTGTATGCCTCCCTGTGTCCTGTGCATACCTCACTGTGTCCTGTGCATGCCTCCCTGTGTCCTGTGCATACCTCCCTGTGTCCTGTGCATACCTCCCTGTGTCCTGTGCATGCCTCACTGTGTCCTGTGCATGCCTCCCTGTGTCCTGTGCATGCCTCCCTGTGTCCTGTGCATGCCTCCCTGTGTCCTATGCATGCCTCACTGTGACCTGTACATACCTCCCTGTGTCCTGTGCATGCCTCCCTGTGTCCTGTGCATGCCTCCCTGTGTCCATTGCAGCCTACCTGTGCCAATCTGCAGCCTCTGTGTGCCGATCTGCAGCCACCATTGTGCCGATCAGCGTGTCATAAAAACATACGGTGGCCATTCCATTGTTTAAAAGCCGCACCTCCTCTTCGTCTGCGATAAGCAGAACACTCAATTTCCCAGCAGTCAGTGTTCAGCCTATCATGGACATCCGCTCATCCTCATACCATGGACGGGGATGAGAGGATGTCTGTGATAGGCTGAACACTGACTGCTGCGAAATTGAGTGTTCTGCTTATCACAGACAAGGAGAAGGCGCGGCTTTTAAACACTGGAATGGCTGCCGTATGTTTTTATGACACGCTGGCCGCCGTCTGTCTGCATGACACGCTGATCAGGTAGGCAGACGGCGGTGACTCGAGTATAAGCCGAGGGGGGCACTTTCAGCCTAAAAAAAGGGCTGAAAATCTCGACTTATACTCAAGTATATACAGTAGTTAAATAAAGAAAAAAAGAATGGATCGTCTGTGAGAGCACCCAAGTATTTCAGGCTTACACCACCATTGTACTGCATCTGCTCTTGGAGAAAAGGTAATTGGCTAAATGATAAGACAGAGATTAATTGTAATTGCAGTTGTAATTGTAATTGCAAACTGGTGCAAAGTTAGAAACAAAAAAAAAAAAAACAGATTCGGAATGGCAAAAAAAAAACAAAAACATGCACACTCTGTAGAAAAACGAAAGTTGCACAAACATTCTAAAGCTGTACAACCATGAACGCTTCATTCTCAGCAATGGCTGCATAGCATAGTCTCTATAAAACTATTTCAAGAGAGCATCTCCCTTTCTGGCCTACCCTATATAGGAACTTTCAAATCGGGTCAGTGACCTGACTTCAGTCACAGTTGTTGGGGAACCTCCATTCATGTTTGACCTTTTTTTTGGGGGGGGATTGGGGAGTATGCCTTTTCTGGAATTGATGTGTCCTAGGATCTCATGCTTAAATGGATGGCACTGCTTATGTTTGAGCTTCAGCTCATACTCGTTCAACCGGGTCGATACAGCATCAAAGCATGCATGATGATCCTTTAACGTGGAAGAAAACACAACTACGTTATCTAGACCTTCAAATGGAACTTCAAATTGGGGTTGCTTCTTTCTTTCTTTTGCAAAGTTTCTCTGACCTTTTGGGACAACAGTCAATCTACATATTGTTTCTTCAGCCATCCATGCACATCATCTCAGCTGGGCCAACCCACTTGGCCCCTTTCCCCGTGGCGTATCTCTGCTGCCATATCTTGCAGTTCCTGTGTATATTGTGGAATGGACTCTGAGTGGGTTCTGAAGACCCCTAATGTTACTTCTTGACCATAAACCACTTACAGTTAAAGACTAACTCCATTTTTGTTGAGAAAAAAACATTCCTCTCTGGATGATCTATGTACATTGCAGGGATTTTAACAAACTTTGTTACAGATTCCTACTATTTGATATTCTGAATAAATAGCTGTTTGTATGTCTGTGTCCATGTCCTGGGTTAATCTGTATGGGAGTGACTTTATAATTATCTATCAGCTGCTGCACCTGCAGGGCTCTAATAAGGAAAACTGCAGGGTCTGCACCCCTTTAGATGTGATTTTCATTTGGGAGTATCTCACCAAAAACTAAATTTTTGTTGCAGGGGATGCTCAAAACCTGACTTGTATCTTAGTGCAGACTTCTGGAAAAATCAGTAAGCCAATCACACAAGCAGAAAATGACATATCTGTGGAGCATTCAGTACACCATCTGTGTACAGAACACCTCCAGGTAGCCATATTGCATTCAATTTTACAAAAAAATTACAACGCTGCAGATTGAAAATGAAAGGTAATTTTTAATAACATTCAGTTGTATACACTATACAGTATATATATGAACTCTGCTATAGAGATACCACAGATATTTTTCTACGGCCCTGGTGCCAAACACATGAGCATGGTCTGTGGGCCACATACATTTACCAGCCCATTGTGTGGCCCATGACTGTTAGGCACCATATAAACAGAACTGCAATGGGCTGTCAAGAGGTACTCTGCCTGCTTGGAGCCGTGCAGGGTCTGTCAATCCTATAACTGCCCCTCTGAAACTGGAATGTTAAAAAAACGTTAAAATAAGATTAGAGTGAATGTGAGTTTCTTTACAATTAATGTAAGTTAAAGTGGTGCATAAAGGGCCCTTCACATCTTTGCAGTGTTAATGCATGCACTTTACCATGTGTTAAAGCGCATTGTGTATTGTGCATTAGCAGCACACATTAATGCACCAAAACTCACACATTACTTGTTCAACACAACACACTCTTATGTATTGCAATGTGCTGCAATGCAGGCGCATTGTACTGTATCAGTGCATTGGGACACCATTCAGAATGAATGGCCCCACAAACCACATAGTACATTGCATGCATTACTGCACATCAATGCAACACAGATTTTTTTATACTATGCTTCTGTGTCTGTGTGGACAAGTTGGGGGGTGCATATGAGGCTCCCTATTTAAGTTAAAGTATAACTAAAAGCAAAACTTTTTTTTTAGTTTGGGATAGAACGCAGAGGGATTAGAACCCCTGTCAGTTATTATTGCCTGTGACCCCATTAAGAAGGTCCACCTTCTCTATTTTTCCTGTTCACCATTAGGATGAGCTTCGAGTTCGAGTCAAACTCATGTTCGACTCGAACATTGGCTGTTCGCAAGTTCGCCGAACAGCGAACAATTTGGGGTGTTTGCGGCAAATTCGAATGCCGCGGAACACCCTTTAAAAGTCTATGGGAGAAATCAAAAGTGATAATTTTAAAGGCTTATATGTATGGTATTGTCATAAAAAGTGTTTGGGGACCTGGGTCCTGCCCCAGAGGACATGGATCAATGCAAAAAAAAGTTTTAAAAACGGCTGTTTTTTCAGGAGCAGTGATTTTAATAATACTTAAAGTCAAACAATAAAAGTGTAATATCCCTTTAAATTTCGTAGCTGGGGGGTGTCTATAGTATGCCTGTAAAGGGGCGCATGTTTCCCGTGTTTAGAACAATCTGACAGCAAAATGACATTTCAAAGGAAAAAAGCCATTTAAAACTACTCGCGGCTATTGCATTGCCGGTCCGACAATACACATAGAAGCTCATTGATAAAAACGGCATGGGAATTCCCCACAGGGGAATTTAAAAAAAAAATGACGTGGGGGTCCCCCTAAATTCCATACCAGGCCCTTCAGGTCTGGTATGGATATTAAGGGGAACACCGGCCAAAATGTAAAAACAAAATGACGTGGGGGTTCCCCTAAATTCCATACCAGACCCTTCAGGTCTGGTATGGATTTTAAGGGGAACCCCGCACCAAAAAAACAAAAACGGCGTGGGGTCCCCCCAATAATCCATACCAGACCCTTATCCGAGCACGCAACCTGGCAGGCCACAGGAAAAGAGGGGGGACGAGAGAGCGCCCCCCCCCTCCTGAACCGTACCAGGCCACATGCCCTCAACATTGGGAGGGTGCATTGGGGTAGCCCCCCCAAAACACCTTGTCCCCATGTTGATGACAAGGGCCTCATCCCCACAACCCTGGCCGGTGGTTGTGGGGGCCTGCGGGCAGGGGGGTTATCGGAATCTGGAAGCCCCCTTTAACAAGGGGACCCCCAGATCCCAGCCCCCCCCCTGTGTGAAATGGTAAGGGCCTACCATTTCACTAAAAAACTGTCAAAAATGTTAAAAATGACAAGAGACAGTTTTTGACAATTCCTTTATTTAAATGTTTCTTCTTTCTTCTATCTTCCTTCATCTTCTTCTTCTGGTTCTTCTGGCTCTTCTGGTTCTTCCTCTGGCGTTCTCGTCCAGCATCTCCTCTGCGGCATCTTCTATCTTTTTCTCCTCGGGCCTCTCCGCACCCATGGCATGGGGGGAGGCTCCCGCTCTTCCCTTCATCTTCTTCTCTTCTTCACTTCTTCATCTTCTTCTCCGGGCCGCTCCGCATCCATGCTGGCATGGAGGGAGGCTCCCGCTGTGTGACGGCGTCTCCTCTTCTTAAATAATGGGGGGCGGGGCCACCCAGTGACCCCGCCCCCTCTGACGCACGGGACATGACAGGACTTTCCTGTGGCATTCCCCGTGACGTCACAGGGAAGTCCCATCAAGTCACCGTGCGTCAGAGGGGGGCGGGGTCACCGGTGGCCCCGCCCCCGTTATTTAAGAACCGTCAGACAAGGAGACGCCGTCACACAGCGGGAGCCTCCCTCCATGCCAGCATGGGTGCGGATCGGCCCGGAGAAGAAAATGAAGAAGAGAAGAAGAGAAGAAGATGAAGCAGAGAAGAAGATGAAGAAGAAGATAAAGAAGAGAAGAAGATGAAGAGAAGAGCGGGAGCCTCCCCCCATGCCATGGGTGCGGAGCAGCCCGAGGAGAAGAAGATAGAAGACGCCGTGGAGGAGATGCTGGACGAGAATGCCGGAGGAAGAACCAGAAGAGCCAGAAGAACCAGAAGAAGAAGAAGATGAAGGAAGATAGAGGAAAGAATAAGCATTTACTGTAAATAAAGGAATTGTCAAAAACTCTCTCTTGTCATTTTTAACATTTTTGACAGTTTTTTAGTGAAATGGTAGGGGTACAAGTACCCCCTTACCATTTCACACGAGGGGGCGGGATCTGGGGGTCCCCTTGTTAAAGGGGGCTTCCAGATTCCGATAAGCCCCCCGCCCGCAGACCCCCACAACCACCGGCCAGGGTTGTGGGGATGAGGCCCTTGTCCTCATCAACATGGGGACAAGGTGTTTTGGGGGGCTACCCCAAAGCACCCTCCCAATGTTGAGGGCATGTGGCCTGGTACGGTTCAGGAGGGGGGGTGCTCTCTCGTCCGCCCTCTTTTCCTGTGGCCTGCCAGGTTGCATGCTCGGATAAGGGTCTGGTATGGATTTTTGGGGGGACCCCACACCGTTTTTTTTTGGCACGGGGTTCCCCTTAAAATCCATACCAGACCTGAAGGGTCTGGTATGGAAATTAGGGGGACCCCCACGTCATTTTTAAAAAAAATTTTGGCCGGGGTTCCCCTTAATATCCATACCAGACCTGAAGGGCCTGGTATGGAATTTAGGGGGACCCCCACATCATTTTTTTTAAATTTTGGTTTGGGGTTCCCCTGTGGGGAATTCTCATGCCGTTTTTATCAATGAACTTCTATGTGTATTGTTGGATCGGCAATGCAATAGCTGCGAGTAGTTTTAAATGGCTTTTTTCCTTTGAAATGTCATTTTGCTGTCAGACTGTGCTAAACACGGGAAACATGCGCCCCTTTACAGGCATACTATAGACACCCCCCAGCTACGAAATTTAAAGGGATATTACACTTTTATTGTTTGACTTTAAGCATTATTAAAATCACTGCTCCTGAAAAAACAGCGTTTTTAAAAGTTTTTTTTTGCATTGATCCATGTCCCCTGGGGGAGGGCCCAGGTCCCCAAACACTTTTTATGACAATAACTTGCATATAAGCCTTTAAAATTAGCACTTTTGATTATTTATGTTCATGTCCCATAGACTTTAATGGTGTTTGCGTGTTCAAACGAACTTTTTTTCTGTTCGCAGGTTCTAGTGCGAACCGAACAGGGGGGTGTTCGGCTCATCCCTATTCACCATTATCATTGAAAGTGAAAGTAAAGAAGATCCCAAATTTTGGTTTGTCCCCAGAAAAGTAATGGAGGGGAAATCTTCCAATAGGGACACTACAGTGCCTTGAAAAAGTATTCATACCCCTTAGAATTTCCCAAATTTTGTCATGTTACAACCAAAAATGTAAATGTATTTTATTGGGATTTTATGTGATAGACTAAAACAAAGTGGCACATAATTGTGAAGTGGAAGGAAAATGATAAATGATTTCAATTTTTTTTACAAATAAATACCTGAAAAGTGTAGCGTGCATTTGTATTCAGCCTACTTTACTCTGATACCCCTAACTAAAATCTAGTGGAACTAATTGCCTTCAGAAGTCACTGTGACGGGGTTAGCTCGGCAGTGGGTGTGTGTGACCCCCTGGATGAGTTCACTACACAAAAATTAAGCACAACAAACAGCTGTGAAGGTGAAAAAACAAAGGTGCAGTTTATTTACACTATATACAATGGACAAATAACAGAAAAACACAAAGGAACATGAAAATAAATCCTTGCCAACTTGGCCACTTACTACACACACAGATTCACTATCTGTCAACTAGGTGCAGCCTTGTGCTGCCCCCCAGCACCTATCTCCCTGTTTTAGAGGTTGGCCACACAGGCTTTGTCTCACCACACAAGACAGGTGTCAAGCTCCCTAGTCTACACAGACACAAAACTGGTTCCAGGATGGAGCAACTCCCTAAGCATGCTGGGAACTTTTGTAGAGGCCCTAATGAGCCAACTTGCTTCAGCTGGGCTGATTACCTCACCACTGAAAGACTGAGCATTTCCCCTAGTGGAATAAATCTGCATAAAGCCTGAATCTAGGACACACATATCTGCCATCCTGAATGCAACCAGGCAATTTTACCTGCCTGCTGTCACATCACCTAAAAATAAATAGAATCCACCTGTGTGTAATTTAATCTCAGTATAAATACAGCTGTTCTGTGAAGCCCTCAGAGGTTTGTTAGAGAACCTCAGTGAACAAACAGCATCATGAAGGCCAAGAAACCAGACAGGTCAGGGATAAAGTTGTGGAGAAGTTTAAAGCAGGGTTAATTTATAAAAAAATCATCCCAAGCTTTGAACATCTCACGAAGCACTGTTCAATCCATCATCTGAAAATGGAAAGAGTATGACGCAACTGCAAACCTACTAAGACATGGCCGTCCACATATATATATATATATATATGTATATATATATATATATTAGTGTCTACTGTATATATATATATATATATATATATATATATATATTAGTGTCTACTATAGATTGTTTTAGGTATAATGTGAACCCTTTTGTATCTCAACAGTAGGCCATCGGCCCAAGGCATGTCCATTCACTCAAAAGTTACTGAAATATGAAATATATCCAAAGGGGGTTGTTCAATAATTAATTTCCTGGTAGGGCGTCAGTGTGTCCTTTCTGTGTTTAAACACTGGGAGCAATATTGGTAACTTCATGCAAGGCATTGCAAGTTACAATTATAAGTTCATAGCATATTATACTGCAGCTGTAAGGGAAGAAGGATACCAAGCTATTAAAATCTGGCAGCTTTAACTCTCCTGTTTAACTTTGAGACAAATGGGGTGATATGCTTACAGCTGAGGCTTGCATTTATTAAACCCCTCAAGCTTGTTTTTTTATGTGCATTTGTTTGTAATATGAAATACAATCAAAACAGAATGATTTTGCAATATAATTTTCTTGACTGTAGGGGAAATCCTATTTCTTCTTCCCAAAGATGCTCAAAGCATCTTAGATTTGTTTTTGTTAGTTCAACAAAAAAGTTATACTGTAGCCTTCTTTTATTTACAGGATAATAAAAAAAATATTTTTGTTTGTTTAACTGGTGGCTTTGTTAGGGTTAGTGCCCCTGGGAATTTTTACATCTAACTTAATATGTGTTTGTTGTAATTAGTTTGAAATAGCCTCTTTTTAAAGTTCTGTATTTGGCATAAGCATAGCTCTGCTTAGGAATCTTAAAGAAGAACTCCCGGCAAACAGCTAAATACACAATTGATATATATATTTATTTACTGATCAATCTGCAAAATAATTTGTTATTCTGTACATTCAGTCTAATGATTTACAAACACTTTCAGCTCTGCACAGCCAGACATATAGTCCATGATTAAACAAATAATCTCCCTGGTTTATCATGGCTGATCAAAATTAAAACTATGTATTTTTGAGGCATTTGGAGGAATCTCTGTGCCTTTTTTAAAGCCAGCAGGGAAATGCCATTTGCTGGCAATTTAAAACATGTTTTTTCTTTGCAAATGTCAGTGGCACTGCAGCACTTTCTGCTATAACAGAGATGTGCCTCTTCACAAGCAGAATTAGGGCACCTCCAGTAAGTTATTTAACTGTTTTCCATCCGGCCTATAGCAGAATGATGGCAGTAGCTCTTCCATCCTGGGTGGACATCATATGACATTCTAATAATTGCACTGCCTCCTGCACGCTGTAGCACTGCTCTGGCCACAGTATGGGGGAAAAAAAAAAGTTAAAAAAAAAATGTTTTCTTATAAACATACTGTCACCAGTCAGTTTCCCTGGTCACCGGCATACTAGGCATACCAGTCATATGATGATGCTGTACTGCTTAGGTGACAGTATATAAAAATAAATAAAATTGTGAAAAAATGTTATTTAATTTCTTAATTTTCCATAAAATTGTGGCAAAAAAATACAACTTAAAAAAACTCACAATACCTCTTACTAAATACCTTGGACTGTCCATTTTCCAAAAAGGGGTTATTTTAGGGGTATTTATACTGTCCTGGCATTTTAGGGCTCAATAAATTAGATAAGCAGTCAGTACATCAGGATTTATCAGTTTTCCACTTACAGAACACTGTGAATAGGTGATGCGGCCAGGTGAGCGGAGCTCCACTCAGCCACATTTTGTTTTAAATTGTGATAGCTACCAAAATGCTGCGTTTGGCAGAGGAAGGGGTGTCAGGGTTAGAATTTACACTAAGGCCCTGAGAGCCAAGATGCTGGGAAACTCTGGCTAGCTGCCAAGTGAGTACAGAGTAATTAACTGGAAAATTAAGGTTTAAAAGTTAGTTCCCTACAATGCTGTCCCCCATATCCCAAAAAACCTTCAGTCCACAAGACTGGTCCCTCAATTGCAGTGCATTGACTATGCTTAGAACTCTTCCTGCTACCTGTCCTTGAGGCATAATTTATTCATAATCAATGATACTGCCAAGTGCCACATAAGGGAGTTGCTGAGGGCCCCATCAAAATTGCCTGATGGTCCCTGTGACCTGTTGTTTCCCCTGCATGTTGCTGAAGAAAGCATTGGGAAAAGCAGCAAGGGGATTTGCCGCAAGCTGTAATGACAACACTTTACTTGCTTTGTGCCTTCTTTTCTCCAGGTCCTTCAGATATCCAAACAACAACTTGATACAAATGAGAAGGTGGCAGACAGTCAATTATGCCGCGTACACACGATCGGACTTCTTGTCGGAAAAAGCTATGATGGTTTTTCCGACGGAATTCCGCTCAAGCTTGTCTTGCATACACACGGTCACACCAAATTCCGACCACCAAAAATGCGCTGACATACAACACGTACGATGGGACTATAAAAGGGAAGTTCAATACCCAGCGCACCATCCTCTGGGCTCCTTCTGCTAATCTCGTGTTCTTGTCCGCTCCTTACTGAATTTCAGCTCGCTCTTCACAGGCCTTGCTGTTCTTCAGTACGTTCTGTTTAGTTCGTTCTGACCAGCCGACCATTTTGACCATGTTGCGGGTACGTGCTCATCGTAGAGTTCGTGCTGTGCGGGGGCTTGGTGTTGGGCTTCTAGCTTTGACCCAAGCCCAGTCCATGAACAGGGTGGGGAGGAGTTAATGGACGAAGAATTGGTTGCGCCAGCGTGACCAATTCTCTCACATGCCTTTGCTTCGTGAGATCCAGGAGAATAACCCTGATGATTTCAGGAATTTTCTCAGGATGACGGACCCCGTTTTTTACCATCTGTTGGCTTTGCTGTCCCCTTATATCAGCAGGCAGGATACCTGCATGAGGCAAGCTATCACTCCAGAGCAGAGGCTAGTCACCACGTTGCGGTACTTGGCAACTGGGAAAAGCCTGCAGGACCTCAAGTTCTCAACAGACATCTCCCCCCAGGCTCTGGGGATCATTATCCCAGAGACCTGTTCTGCCATCATTCAGGTCCTACAGAAGGACTATATTAAGGTAAGATTTCTCCTTTAACATCACATTCTATGTATTTAATGTTTGCCAATGTATTGTATTTCTTTCATCATTCCCTAATTACCATGATTGTAATATGCTGTGAATGTCCCCTTTGTCCTCATGCATGCTGGCAGTTTTTAAAAGTTAGTTTTTTGTTCTTCATGCATATTTGCCTTCACTAACCTCCCCAGCATGCTATCCTGGGCCCATATCCACCTAGCCTAGTTACTTAACAATGTATTTTGCCAGCTCCATTGTAGTGCTTTACCCTAAACACCCCCTAAAATGTGTACAAATGTTATTTGTGTCCTTAAATTCAGGCAGAGTGCCAGAGGCTTTTTTGGGGGTTCCAAAATCATTTGGAACCCTCCCTCCCCCCAATCGCTAAGTCAACCGATACCAATCCTCTATCTGTTGACTTTGCTAAACCCATACACACTATACCTACCTCTTTTGTGTTCATATTTATGGATGAATTCACCAAAGCATGTAGTGAAAGGGCCTGCCTGGATACTTTCAAATGGTACTGTTTAAAGTTGTGTTCTTCTATTATTATCTTGATAGGTAATTGCAGAATGTAAAAAAGTGCTTCAATTTAGACAGTGTGTATTGTTATTTTTGTATTATGACACTTCTTACCTGTCCACTGGGCTGCCAATAGTGTAAGTAAGAAAAGGCTGGCCAAAGTAACACATATTATGTATGCAGCTCTCAATGAAGTGGAGAGGGTTACCTGTCCAAAACATCTGCCCCACCCCTAAAATTTTTACAATGGGCCATCAGAGGGGGTGAGGAATATCATAAGTGGACCTTATATTTTTGCCTTGAAATACTCCTTTAAATAAATGTTATACTGATGTTGGCCAAGAATGTTTGTGTCTAATCTGCTTGCAATGTTTATGTGCAAAATTACTAATTTTTTTTCTTGTTTCACGCCACAGGAATGGCAGACTCCCAGTTTGCCCAGCGTTGGGACTTTCCTAACTGCAGAGGGGCAATCAATGGGAAGCACGTCCACATCGTCCCACCACCCCATTCGGGGTCATACTATTATAATTACAAGGGGTTTAATAGTATTGTGTTAATGGCGGTGATGTTGGCAAGTTTTTATATGTGGACGTGGGGAGGAATGGCCTGATGTCGGATGGTGGAGTATTTGCCCGGACCGAGTTCTACCAACGTCTCGAGAGTGGTGGCTTGGGATTGCCACCTCTGGAGGAGAACGTGGAAGGACTGCCATTTGTGTTCTTCGCAGATGAGGCATTCGGTCTGGGTGACTACGAGATGAGGCCATTCCCCCAGAGGACCCTCAGCCCGGAGAAGGGGGTTTTTAATTACTGGCTGGCCAGAGCCAAAGGAGTCATGGAGAATGCCTTTGGGATCCTGGCCAGCCAGTTCCACCTTTTTCAAACAGCCTTAAATATGGTGGAATACAAACTAAACCATATCATTTTATGTTGCTGCATCCTGCACAATTTTTTAAAAAGACATAATGCAAGTTATGTTGCCTCTGTTGGGCCTGAGGCAGGACTTTCTGAAACTCCAATGACTTCCCTGGAAGCTGGCCGTCCTAGCTTGCCCCCCCCAAAGCGCCCGTGAAGTGCGAGCAAAATATTTTATGGGTAGGGGGGCCATTGCTATGCCAGCACATTTTGAATAAGTTTTCTATTTTATCAGATAAAATCTTGATTTTCATTTACTGCTTGGGTTTATTTTTGCTGTCTCCTAGGTTCTTCTAGTGCACTTGTCGTGCCAAGTGGTTTTTACATTATATTTTACATTATTAAATAACACCCATTGTCACTGTAAACACCAACTTAACACCAAAACTGGTATTGAGCATTGAAAGAAGAAGCCACACTTTGTTGAGTGTAAAACCTTTTACTCCGTGCATATTCACATGTGTGTTTTATCAAACATTTGGCGTTAAAATAAACACATCTTTTTTTTTCAAAGTTTTACCTTTACTTTTTTGACAAAATAATGAAACAGGCATGTTTCCAAACATAACATACACAACTCTGGAACTTACAAAGTTCAACATAGCAAAAGAGAAGGCAATATCAGACATTTTATAGTGTGAAAAAGGTCTTGATCTTGCCTCCATCAGATGGGGTGCTGTCACCCCTGTAAAAGCCAAATTTAGAAGATGCACACAAATTGGGAGTCAAAATGGGGATTTCCTTTCTGATCCCATACCTAATGTCAACATGTGCTATCTCCCATCATGGGGGATCAATGGACATGTTTTGGGGGTGCAACCACTTCCTCTCACCTACTTGAGTTGTGGGGAAGGGGTTGCAGCCACAAAACGCGTACATTGATATCCCCTGATGGCAGATAGCACATGTTGACACACTGTGTGCATCTTCCAAATTTGGCTTTTAAACTGTATTAAAACTTTAGAGAAAATGTTTTCAAAACAAAAAAAAAATCCAGGAATCTTTTGAGGATTTAGATTCAACCTAGTACATCAGTCATGTTCTTCAGTCTTTGATCAATCTCCTTGTTTTTTTCTTTGATAAGGTCCAAATCCTGACTACAAAACATGATTTCCTGGATAATCCGCTGTGCACTGTCACTGGTAAAATGACTCGATTTTGGTACCACAACCTGAACATCACCTAAAAGAAAAATACACACCATGTATTATAAATATGCAGGCATACATCTATTACCTGAATCTGTGGTGTCAGGCACTCACCTGTTGTGGTAGTAATTTCAACCACCTCTCCTTCCTCCACATCCTCTGGTTGTGACCTCTGTTCCCCTTCTTCAGGAGGTGGGGGGGGTCCCTGGTGTCCTCATATTTTCTGAGTCTTTGCTCCCCTATGAGAATGAAACAAAAGGTATACTTAGCACACCGATATTTGAGGCCAGAAATAGGAATATGGAACATTGCTTGGAAGTGGGGTACAATTGTCTGTTTGGGCAGAGTTCTAAGCTGAAAACATGATTTTTTCCTTTACCAAAGCTTGCATACGTTCCTTTTTTAGACAAGTTTCACACATGTTGACACCCCAAGTATCCACTGGAGCACCTGTGTGGGACACCCTAAAAAGTTAGTTCTTGTGTCCCACATTAGTGCTCCTAAGTCCAGATGTGGAAACAGCTGCTGAGTGTCCTCTCTCTACATTACACTGAACCAAGTTTGCAATTCATTCTAGTTACAAACACATCTAGACAACAATGTCCTAAACTTCTTGGAATACAAATTATCATGACCAAATATAGTTAACCCTGTATCTGCCAAAAAAATCATATTTATTTGGCAAATGAACACTGTTTACCACGACCGATTACTGTGCCCACGAACATGAAAGTAGCCATTTTAAACTGTCCAACAGTAAAGAAAAGCACATGGCGCAGCATGCAAGTAATAATAATAGGAACACACAACAACTACTTACTTTTTAAAAGCACTTTCTTGATTCTTCTATACTGATCCTGCTCCCTTAATTTGAGGTCTGACCAGCGTTTCCTCAATTGCTCCTTGGATCCTCGTACCCCAAAATTCCTGTACAGACTCTTCACAACTTTAGACATGATCTTGTCCTTTCTCTCATTAGGGTTGGTGTATGGTTCATACTTCCCATCATAGTCAGCCCTCTTCAATATGTCCACAATCTCCACCATCTCTACAAAGGACATATTTGAGGCCTTAAATCTCCTCCTCCTGGATTGGGACGTTTCTGGCTCCGGGCTTTCTTTCTCATCGTTACTGCTATTATGAACCTGCTGTGTCTCCTCCATGTTCCTCTCCCCCACTACGACGAAAGAGACGGGGCGGGGAAGATTCTAGAAAGAACATCGGGGCGGGCGATGCGGCAGAGTTTCACGCATGCTCAGTGTCTATAAAGCTAACATGCGTGTGACATACCTACGTTCTGTGTGCGGAGGAAGGAGAAACGGAAGCAATGAACGTAATAACGAAGGTAACATTTTAACTTGGGACATGAGTGGCCTTTACTGATTCTAGATTGAGGCCTATATTGGGATAAGATTAGGAGAGTTTAGACTAATATTAGTATTTTTGTCTTTTGTTTGGTGTTATAGCAAAAATTAAACAATTTAAAGACCCAGACTTCCTCGACAAATTCATAGACAGGTACAGGGATATGCGGAATTTGTGGGAGGTGAAAAACCCCTTATATTGCAACAAACAAGGAAAAGAAAGCAAGGAAGGCATCGCTGGAGAAACTGCTGGGATTTGTAAAGACTCAGGTCCCCAACGCAGACATCGAGTTTTTGGATAAGAAAATTGGTAGCTTGAGAAGCAGGCATAGGACGGAGCTTCAGAAGGTCCATAAGTCCATTAGGTCAGGAGCAGCAGCAGAAGATGTGTATGTACCCAGTCTGTGGTATTACAACAAGATGCGTTTTCTAAAAGACCAGATTAAAGCCAGGGAATCACTTTCGACTCTTCCGGCCCCCCTTCCATCCAGCCTTCCCTCCACCCTTCCCTCAACCCCAGCTGAGGCTTCCGAGGAACAACCTAGGCCTTCCATCCTGGAAGAAATTGAGGAGCCCAGATGGAGCCAGGTAGGGATGAGCCGAACACCCCCCTGTTCGGTTCGCACCAGAACATGCGAACAGGAAAAAAGTTCGTTCGAACATGCGAACACCGTTAAAGTCTATGGGACACGAACATGAATAATCAAAAGTGCTAATTTTAAAGGCTTATATGCAAGTTATTGTCATAAAAAGTGTTTGGGGACCTGGGTCCTGCCCCAGGGGACATGGATCAATGCAAAAAAAAGTTTTAAAAACGGCCGTTTTTTCAGGAGCAGTGATTTTAATAATGCTTAAAGTCAAACAATAAAAGTGTAATATCCCTTTAAATTTCGTACCTGGGGGGTGTCTATAGTATGCCTGTAAAGGGGCGCATGTTTCCTGTGTTTAGAACAGTCTGACAGCAAAATGACATTTTGAAGGAAAAAACTCATTTAAAACTACCCGCGGCTATTGCATTGCCGACAATACACATAGAAGTTCATTGATAAAAACGGCATGGGAATTCCCCAAAGGGGAACCCCGAACCAAAATTTAAAAAAAAAAATGACGTGGGAGTCCTCCTAAATTCCATACCAGGCCCTTCAGGTCTGGTATGGATATTAAGGGGAACCCCGGCCAAAATTAAAAAAAAAAAATGACGTGGGGTTCCCCCTAAATTCCATACCAGACCCTTCAGGTCTGGTATGGATTTTAAGGGGAACCCCGCGCCAAAAAAAAAAAAAAAAAAAAAAACGGCGTGGGGTCCCCCCAAAAATCCATACCAGACCCTTATCCGAGCACGCAACCTGGCAGGCCGCAGGAAAAGAGGGGGGGACGAGAGTGCGGCCCCCCTCCCTCCTGAACCGTACCAGGCCACATGCCCTCAACATTGGGAGGGTGCTTTGGGGTAGCCCCCCAAAACACCTTGTCCCCATGTTGATGAGGACAAGGGCCTCATCCCCACAACCCTGGCCGGTGGTTGTGGGGGTCTGCGGGCGGGGGGCTTATCGGAATCTGGAAGCCCCCTTTAACAAGGTGACCCCCAGATCCCGCCCCCCCCTGTGTGAAATGGTAAGGGGGTACATAAGTACCCCTACCATTTCACGAAAAAAGTGTCAAAAATGTTAAAAATGACAAGAGACAGTTTTTGACAATTCTTTATTTAAATGCTTCTTCTTTCTTCTATCTTCCTTCATCTTCTGGTTCTTCTGGCTCTTCTGGTTCTTCTGGTTCTTCCTCCGGCGTTCTCGTCCAGCATCTCCTCCGCGGCGTCTTCTGTCTTCTTCTCCTCGGGCCGCTCCGCACCCATGGCATGGGGGGGAGGCTCCCGCTCTTCTCTTCTTCTCTTCTTCTTTTCTTCTTTTCTTCTCTTCTTCTCTTCTTCATTTTCTTCTCCGGGCTGCTCCGCAATCCATGCTGGCATGGAGGGAGGCTCCCGCTGTGTGACGGCGCTCCTCGTCTGACAGTTCTTAAATAACGGGGGGGCGGGGCCACCCGGTGACCCCGCCCCCCTCTGACGCACGGTGACTTGACGGGACTTCCCTGTGGCATTCCCCGTGACGTCACAGGGAAGTCCCGTCAAGTCACCGTGCGTCAGAGGGGGGCGGGGTCACCGGGCGGCCCCGCCCCCCGTTATTTAAGAACTGTCAGACGAGGAGCGCCGTCACACAGCGGGAGCCTCCCTCCATGCCAGCATGGATTGCGGAGCGGCCCGGAGAAGAAATTGAAGAAGAGAAGAAGAGAAGAAGAGAAGAAGAGAAGAGCAGGAGCCTCCCCCCATGCCATGGGTGCGGAGCGGCCCGAGGAGAAGAAGATAGAAGACGCCGCGGAGGAGATGCTGGACGAGAACGCCGGAGGAAGAGCCAGAAGAGCCAGAAGAGCCAGAAGAACCAGAAGATGAAGGAAGATAGAAGAAGCATTTAAATAAAGGAATTGTCAAAAACTGTCTCTTGTCATTTTTAACATTTTTGACACCTTTTTCGTGAAATGGTAGGGGTACTTATGTACCCCCTTACCATTTCACACAGGGGGGGGGCCGGGATCTGGGGGTCACCTTGTTAAAGGGGGCTTCCAGATTCCGATAAGCCCCCCGCCCGCAGACCCCCACAACCACCGGCCAGGGTTGTGGGGATGAGGCCCTTGTCCTCATCAACATGGGGACAAGGTGTTTTGGGGGGCTACCCCAAAGCACCCTCCCAATGTTGAGGGCATGTGGCCTGGTACGGTTCAGGAGGGAGGGGGGCCGCACTCTCGTCCCCCCCTCTTTTCCTGCGGCCTGCCAGGTTGCGTGCTCGGATAAGGGTCTGGTATGGATTTTTGGGGGGACCCCACGCCGTTTTTTTTTTTTTTTTGGCGCGGGGTTCCCCTTAAAATCCATACCAGACCTGAAGGGTCTGGTATGGAATTTAGGGGGAACCCCACGTCATTTTTTTTTTTAAATTTTGGCCGGGGTTCCCCTTAATATCCATACCAGACCTGAAGGGCCTGGTATGGAATTTAGGGGGACCCCCACGTCATTTTTTTTTTTTAATTTTGGTTCGGGGTTCCCCTTTGGGGAATTCCCATGCCGTTTTTATCAATGAACTTCTATGTGTATTGTCGGCAATGCAATAGCCGCGGGTAGTTTTAAATGAGTTTTTTCCTTCAAAATGTCATTTTGCTGTCAGACTGTTCTAAACACAGGAAACATGCGCCCCTTTACAGGCACACTATAGACACCCCCCAGGTACGAAATTTAAAGGGATATTACACTTTTATTGATTGACTTTAAGCATTATTAAAATCACTGCTCCTGAAAAAACGTCCGTTTTTAAAACTTTTTTTTGCATTGATCCATGTCCCCTGGGGCAGGACCCAGGTCCCCAAACACTTTTTATGACAATAACTTGCATATAAGCCTTTAAAATTAGCACTTTTGATTTCTCCCATAGACTTTTAAAGGGTGTTCCGCGGCATTCGAATTTGCCGCGAACACCCCAAATTGTTCGCTGTTCGGTGAACTTGCGAACAGCCAATGTTCGAGTCGAACATGAGTTCGACTCGAACTCGAAGCTCATCCCTAGAGCCAGGTATAGTATTTTTAAAAATATTTTTGTGGGAAAATGATTGTTGTTAATTAGATGTTATTATTGCTAACAAATGAATGATTTAACAAAAAGTGTTTTACATATCAATAGACAGTAGGGGCCAAAAATTATTGGAACAAGAATGAAAAATGCTGGGCCCAGAATGATAGTTTTTTCTATTTATTAACATTTCATTTGCAACAGTCATGAGCTGAAAATTGTGTGTGATTGATGAACCAAAAACTAAAACTATGTCCCTTTTTCATACACAGGAAGACCTCAGCCAGGACGAGGCTCTGGAATGTGGCACACAGGAGGGGCAGGGTGAAGTGTCAGCCAGGAGGTGGAGGTTAGTGTCAGCCAGGAGGTGGACAGGCCCAGTAGGAGCCTCACCCTATCCCAGGTCCCTCTCCTCCGCCTTACAACCAAAGGGCCCAGGAAGGGGAGAAACGTGGAGGAAGCAGCACTGGGCATCATTAAGGAGGCTAATGATGCCCTGAAAGCCCCCCTCGATGCTGTAGAGGCCTATGGCATCTATATAGCCTCAAGTTTGCAGCAAATGGAGGAGGGCCCACGCCGCAAATGTGAAAAAATCATTTTTGAGGCCACCCATGAGGGGTTGAGTGGCCAAATGACGGATGGTGTCCACTTATGTACGCTCACCCATTCTCCTCCTCCTGCCACAAGTCCACCTCCAGAGCCACAGCCTGCAGGAAAGGCTGCAGGGAAGGCTGCAGGGCAGCGTGGAGGGAAGGTTGCAGCGAAGAGAAGAAAGTGAGTGCCTGGGTTCAGTCTGATCTGACAAAAGACACAGCCTGTTGTAATACCCCAGCCTGGGGACATACATGTCATCTGCTGCTGTTCGTGATCTCTGGGAGTCCTGGACCAGATTGTGCTCCCTTCTATATGGACTTCTCAAGCTACCAAATTTTTTATCCACAGAGTTGATGTCTGCCCTGGGGGGCCAAAGGCTTCGCAAATTCCAGCAGTTTCTCCAGCGTTGCCTTCCCTCTTTTTTTTTTGTTATTATGAGCCAGAATAAATGGAGATTTTTTGTTATGAAAATACTTGCCTATGTGTTTTTCTTCAAATAGGACACTTTGTGAGTAGGCAGGTACATTTCAAAAATACACTGTCAAATTAACAAGGGACACCAACACCAACCAACCTCCTTGAGGTTTACAAATACAAGATAATAATGGTGTTGTGGAAACGTGACATACAAAAAAAAAATTATGGAGATGACTTTAAAATAATGAAAAAAAAAAAAAAAACACAACAGGAGATCTTGATTAAAAAAAATAAAAAAGTTACTATACAAAAAAAAAAATATGGAGATGACTATAAAATAATAATAAAAAAAATACAACAGGAGATCTTGATTAAAATAAAAAATAAAAAATGACTATACAAAAAAAAAATTATTATGGAGATCTGGCTTTAAAAACAAAAAAGATTATTCATGAGATGGCGAGAAAAAATAAAGAAATAAGTTTGTGAGAACTCTGTGTTCTCACAGCAGCAAAACAACTTCATTCTTCATTATAAAGAAGAGAATGCTCTGCATTAGGGATGAGCCGAACACCCCCCGGTTCGGTTCGCACCAGAACCTGCGAACAGACCGAAAATTTGCACGAACATTAGAACCCCATTGACGTCTATGAGACTCGAATGTTCAAAATCAAAAGTGCTCATTTTAAAGGCTAATTTGCATGGTATTATCCTAAAAAGGGTTTGGGGACCCGGGTCCTGCCCCAGGTCCCCAAACCCCAGACATGTATCAATGCAAAAAAAACTTTTAAAAAGGGCCGTTTTTTTGGGAGCAGTGATTTTAATGATGCTTAAAGTAAAAAAAAAAAAAAAAAGTGAAAAATTCCTTTAAATATCGTACCTGGGGGGTGTCTATAGTATGCCTGTAAAGTGGCACGTGTTTCCCGTGCTTACAACAGTCCCTGCACAAAATGTCATTTTTAAAAGAAAAAAAGTTATTTAAAACTGCTTGCGGCTTTAATGTAATGTCGGGTCCTGGCAATATGCATGAAAATCAGAGAGACAAACAGCATGGGTACCCCCAAGTCCATTACCAGGCCCTTTGGGTCTTGTATGGATATTAGGGGAACCCCGCACCCAAATTAAAAAAGGAAAGGTGTGGGGCCCCCAGGCCCTATATACTCTGAACAGCAGTATACAGGCGGTGCAAACAAGACAGGGACTGTAGGTTTGTTGTTAAGTAGAATCTGTTCTTAATTTTGAACTGGTACATTTTTAACGTGTTTAGCTCCAGCCAAAAAATCTATTTTAAGCTTTTTGGAAAACCTAGGGAAGGGTTATCACCCCTGTGACATTTGTTTTGCTGTCTGTGCTCCTCTTCAGAAGATTTCACCTCACTTTTTGTCCCAATGACAAATGTTTTTTGAAAATGTGGGTTTTTTTGTGAAACAAGGATTGGTGATAAAGCATCCGTGGAAAGGAGAAACGTTTTTCCCATATTAACTCTTACAGGAGAGAATTTCCCTTCCTAGGGTTAGATTTCATCTCACTTCCTGTTGTCTCCTTCCGTTTGCAAGTAGGAGTCATTTGTAAGTTGGATGTTTGAAAGTAGGGGCCTGCCCTATATACTCAGCAGAAATTTGGGCCTTAGGTGTTGTTGTGGCCACAACACTGTAAGCCTTCACAGGGCCTTGCTGTGAAATATTAGACCAAGAATTGTAATTACATGCCCCTGTTGAACAGGGGCAGAAAAATTGGGCCTTTGGTGGTGGTGGTGGTGCTGGTGCCACAACACTGTAAGTCCTCACAGATACTCTTGGTGGGAGCAGAAACGGGCCCTGCTGTGAAATATTAGATCAAGAATTCTAATTACATGTCCCTGTTGAACAGGGGCTGAAAAATTGGGCCTTAGGCACTGGTGCTGGTGCCACAACACTGGAATCCCTCACAGATACTCTAGTTGGAGCGCAGGAACTAGCCCTGCTGCAAAGAATTGCATCAAAAATTGTAATTACACACCCCTGTTAAACAGGGGCTGAAAAATTGGGCCTTAGGCACTGGTGCTGGTGCCACAACACTGCAACCCCTCACAGATACTCTAGTTGGAGAGCAGGAACTAGCCCCGCTGCAAAGAATTGCATCAAAATTTGTAATTACACGCCCCTGTTAAACAGGGGCTGAAAAATTGAGCCTTAGGCACTGGTGCTGGTGCCACAACACTGCAACCCCTCACAGATACTCTAGTTGGAGTGCAGGAACTAGCCCTGCTGCAAAGAATTGCATGAAAAATTGTAATTACATGCCCCTGTTAAACAGGGGCTGAAAAATTGGGCCTTAGGCACTGGTGGCAGGACTGGAGGTGCCCAGAACCAAAAATGTTCTTACAAGATATCATCATGATCATTGAGGAGGAAGAGGATAATTACTCAGTATAACAGGATAGTCACTCAGCATCAGCATAGGCAGTCTTTGAAGGGATCTGACATTTAAAAAAAAAATATTCGGTTACATCAGCATCAGGTGCTTGGTAGCTGGTGATGATCCAAGACTGATTCATTTTTATGAAGATCAGTCGATCGACCGAGTCGGTGGACAGACGCACCCTGTGATCGGTTACACAGCCTCCAGCAGCAATGAACGCTGGATGCAGGACAGGCCAGTAGCTCAATTGCATACTGTGCAAGCTTTGGCCAGTGATCCATCCTCAAGACCCAGTAACCCAGAGGATTTTCGGTGGGAAAGGTGTCCAAGTCAGATCTTGCCCCTAGGTATTCCTGCACCATGTAAAACAGACGCTGGCGATGGTTGCTGGAACCAATCATACCTGGGGGTTGCGGACTAAAAAATTGTCTGAACGCATCGGTCAGACGGCCACCTTCTCCACCGCTCCTTCTTTGACTGACCAAAGCCTCAGCAACACCTTGTCCAGAAACAGGAGTTTGTAACCTCCCAGTCTCTGGGAACGCGTTGCACAGACCTTTCTGCAAGGCCTCTCGAAGATGTTTCATCCTCTGCTCCCTCTGCAACGGCAAGATAAGGTCCGCAACCTTACCCTTGTAACGTGGATCAAAGAGGGTTGCCAGCCAGTAACGATCCCCCTCCTTGATACCACCAATACGAGGATCCTTCCGCAGGCTTTGCAGGATCAGGGAGGCCATGCAGCGTAGGTTTGCTGAGGCATTCGGTCCGGAATCCTCTGGGTCACTAAGGACGACATGATCCGCAGCCACCTCCTCCCAGCCATGTACAAGTCCATGTGTTTCTTGGGACTGTAAATGATCCCTTAAAGACTGCTGCTGATGCTGAGTGCCAGGCTCCACCTCCATACTGACACAATCCTCCTCCTCCTCCTCCTCTTCCTGTGTGATCGGCAGGCACGCATGATCACTGTCTGGATAAAGGGGGCCTTGAGAGCTAAGGAAGTTCTCCTCTTCCTGCCTCTGTTCTGCCTCAAGTGCCCTGTCCATTATTCCATGCAGCGTGTGCTCCAACAGGTGGACAAGGGGGACAGTGTCACTGATGCATGCACTGTCACTGCTCACGATCCTCGTGACCTCCTCAAATGGTGACAGGACAGTGCATGCATCCCTGATCATGGCCTACTGGCGTGGGGAAAAAAAAACAAGCTCCCCTGACCCTGTCCTGGTGCCATAGTCGCACAGGTACTCATTGATGGCCCTCTGCAGCGCGTGCAGCCGCTGCAGCATGGCCAACGTTGAGTTCCACCTGGTGGGCATGTCACAGATTAGGTGGTTCTTGGGCAGGTTAAATTCTTTTTGGAATTTACAAGCACTGGCATTATATGACTGGCGGAAATGCACACAGACTTTCCTGGCCTGCCTCAGGACATCCTGTAAGCCTGGGTACCTGCCCAAGGACTGCTGCACCACCAAGTTAAGGACGTGAGCCAAACAGGGCACATGGGTCATTTGTCCCTGTCGGAGGGCGGAGAGGAGGTTGGTGCCATTGTCGCAAATCACCATTCCTGCCTTAAGTTGGTTCTAAACCTGCCCCTGCAGAGCTGACAGAACCTCTGCCCCAGTGTGGCTCCTGTGCCCCAAGCACACCAGCTTAAGCGCCGCATGGCATCTTTTGGCCTGCATACTTGAGTAGCCCCTTGAATGCCTATGGAGCACCGCTGGTTCCGAGGACAAAGCAAAGGAAGAGGCTATGGAGGAAGAAGAAGAGGAGGGGGTGGAGGAGAGAGGTGTGTCAGAATCATTAGTAGTGGCATTTTTGAGGCGTGCTGGTGGAACAACCTCCAACACTACTGCACCTTGTCCTGCATCCTTCCCAGCTGCCAGCAGAGTCACCCAATGCGCCGTGAAACTTAGGTAACGTCCCTGTCCATGCCTGCTGGACCATGAGTCAGTGGTAATATGCACCTTACCGCTGACCCCCCTGTCCAGCGAGGCATGGACATTGCCTTCCACATGCCTGTAGAGAGCCAGGATTGCCTTTCGTGAGAAAAAGTGGCGTTTGGGTACCTGCCACTGAGGAACCGCACATTCCACAAACTCACGGAAGGGGGCAGAGTCTACCAACTGAAAAGGTAGCAGTTGAAGTGCTAGCAATTTTGCCAAGCTAGCATTCAACCGCTGGGCATGTGGATGGCTGGGAGCGAACTTCTTTCTGCGGTGCAGCAGCTGGGGCAGGGAAATTTGCCTGGTACAATCTGACATCAGTGTAAAGAAAGCAGTTTGCCCACAAGTACTTGGCTGTGACACACCTAATTCTATACCTTCATTCCTCTCAGTGCAGGTCTCAGAGAGGACTGAAGGTATAGTGGGGTTGGAGATCTCAGTTGATGAGGAGCAAGGAGAGGTCCTCTTTGTTCTTTGGCGTGGGTCTTTTAGATACGCTTGCCAACGAACTGCATGGCAGGTCAACATATGTCTGGTCAAGCATGTGGTGCCCAAGCAGGAGATATTTTGGCCACGCGAGATACCCTTGAGACAGTTGTTGCAAATAGCAGCGGTGCGATCTGATGCACTCGTATCAAAAAAGGCCAACACCAAAGAACTTTTGGAATTAGGCGCAGAGACAGCAGTGCCCTGCACATGCGGAGCTTTGCGGTGTGATGCAGTCAGTGTGCTGCCCTTAGGCTGGCACCTGGAGGGCATCCTGCCTCGTTGGTGATGTGCCTCCTCCTCATCCCTCCTATAAGGCAACCACGTTGAGTCAGTGACCTCATAATTCCCTCCCTCCTCATCACTGGAGCAAACCTGGCAGTATGCTGCAGCAAGGGGAGCATGACTGCCAGATTGCTGTCCTTCTTGGGCACCCCCTCTGTCCGTGCTCACGTTACTGCCTTCATGTAGCTCAGTATCATCATCAGAGCCTTCTAAATGCTGGGCATCCTCCTGGAGCATGTACCCAACACTGTGGTCAAACAGTTCAAGGGACTCCTCAGGAGGACATGGTGGGGCTACGGAAGAAGTCACTGATGCCATTGAGCCAAGGAAAGAGGCCGCGTTGGAAGCTGCTTTGCCAGACAAAGTACCCTGAGCATGGGTGAGAGAGGATGAGGAGGATGAGGATGGCTTGGTCATCCACTCGACCAAGTCTTCCACATGTTGCGGCTCAACACAGCCAGCTGCCGAACAAAAAAGGCCAAGTGTGTCCCACGGCCACGTGCTGATGAGGATGCACTGTCTTCACGGCCAGCACTGTTGCCTCTAGACACAGAGCCTGCTTGCCCTCTTTTATTGGCTTGTGACTGTCTTACCTCTCCTTGTTGGCCTTCCAGACATACTAATGGCCTGCAGTGAGATGTAGCTGCACTAAGCTGGGATATATATATATATATATAGATATATATATATATATCTATATATATAGATAGATATATATATATATATATCTATCTATATATATAGATATATATATATACTGATACTGCAGCTAGCAAAATCAACTGCCTGCCTGTTGAACACTGTGCAGAGGTCGCACTACACTAACTTGTGGCTTTAGCTGACCACTATGCAGAGGATGCACTACACCAACGTTAAAATAATGTAGCTGCCTGCGGTAGTGATAGGATCAGGAAAACACCACCAACCTTCTACAGGTAGCTTTAGCTGAACACTGTGCAGAGGTCGCACTACACTAACGTGTAAATAATGTAGCTGCCTGCGGTAGTGATAGGATCAGGAAAACACCCCCAACCTTCTACAGATAGCTTTAGCTGAACACTGTGCAGAGGACGCACTACACTAACGTTAAAATAATGTAGCTGCCTGCGGTAGTGATAGGATCAGGAAAACACCACCAACCTTCTACAGGTAGCTTTAGCTGAACACTGTGCAGAGGTCGCACTACACTAACCTGTAAATAATGTAGCTGCCTGCGGTAGTGATAGGATCAGGAAAACACCACCAACCTTCTACAGATAGCTTTAGCTGAACACTGTGCAGAGGACGCACTACACTAACGTTAAAATAATGTAGCTGCCTGGGTTAGTGATAGAATCAGGAAAACACCACCAACCTTCTACAGGTAGCTTTAGCTGAATACTGTGCAGAGGATGCAATACACTAACATTAAAATAATGTAGCTGCCTGCGGTAGTAATAGGATCAGGAAAACACCACCAACCTTCCACAGGTAGCTTTAGCTGAACACTGTGCAGAGGTCGCATTACACTAACGTGTAAATAATGTAGCTGCCTGCGGTAGTGATAGGATCAGGAAAACACCACCAACCTTCTACAGATAGCTTTAGCTGAACACTGTGCAGAGGACACACTACACTAACGTTAAAATAATGTAGCTGCCTGCGGTAGTGATAGGATCAGGAAAACACCACCAACCTTCTACAGGTAGCTTTAGCTGAACACTGTGCAGAGGTCGCACTACACTAACGTGTAAATAATGTAGCTGCCTGCGGTAGTGATAGGATCAGGAAAACACCACCAACCTTCTACAGATAGCTTTAGCTGAACACTGTGCAAAGGACACACTAAACTAACGTTAAAATAATGTAGCTGCCTGCGGTAGTGATAGGATCAGGAAAACACCACCAACCTTCTACAGGTAGCTTTAACTGCACACTGTGAAGAGGACGCACTACACTAACGTTAAAATAATGTAGCTGCCTGCTGTAGTGATAGGATCAGGAAAACACCACCAACCTTCTACAGGTAGCTTTAACTGAACACTGTGCAGAGGTCGCACTACACTAACGTGTAAATCATGTAGCTGCCTGCGGTAGTGATAGGATCAGGAAAACACCACCAACCTTCTACAGGTAGCTTTAGCTGAACACTGTGAAGAGGACACACTACACTAACGTTAAAATAATGTAGCTGCCTGCGGTAGTGATAGGATCAGGAAAACACCACCAACCTTCTACAGGTAGCTTTAGCTGAACACTGTGCAGAGGTCGCACTACACTAACGTGTAAATAATGTAGCTGCCTGCGGTAGTGATAGGATCAGGAAAACACCACCAACTTTCTACAGATAGCTTTAGCTGAACACTGTGCAAAGTACACACTAAACTAACGTTAAAATAATGTAGCTGCCTGCGGTAGTGATAGGATCAGGAAAACACCACCAACCTTCTACAGGTAGCTTTAGCTGCACACTGTGAAGAGGACGCACTACACTAACGTTAAAATAATGTAGCTGCCTGCTGTAGTGATAGGATCAGGAAAACACCACCAACCTTCTACAGGTAGTTTTAACTGAACACTGTGCAGAGGTCGCACTACACTAACGTGTAAATAATGTAGGTGCCTGCGGTAGTGATAGGATCAGGAAAACACCACCAACCTTCTACAGGTAGCTTTAGCTGAACACTGTGCAGATGTCGCACTACACTAACGTGTAAATAATGTAGCTGCCTGTGGTAGTGATAGGATCAAGAAAACACCACCAACCTTCTACAGGTAACTTTAGCTGAACACTGTGCAGAGGTCGCACTACACTAACCTGTAAATAATGTAGCTGCCTGCGGTAGTGATAGGATCAGGAAAACACCACCAACCTTCTACAGGTAGCTTTAGCTGAACACTGTGAAGAGGACGCACTACACTAACGTTAAAATAATGTAGCTGCCTGCGTTAGTGATAGGATCAGGAAAACACCACCAACCTTCTACAGGTAGCTTTAGCTGAACACTGTGCAGATGTCGCACTACATTAACTTTTAGCTTTGTCTGAACACTGTTCAGAGCATGCACTACACTAACTTGTAGCTTTAGTTGAACACTGTGCAGAGGTCGCACTACACTAACTTGTAGCATTAGCTGAACACTGTGAGGAGGACGCACTACACTAACTTGTAGCTTTAGCTGAACACTGTGCACTACACTAACTTGTAGCTTTAGCTGAACACTGTGCAGAGGACGCACTACACTAACGTTAAAATAATGTAGCTGCCTGCGGTAGTGATAGGATCAGGAAAACACCACCAACCTTCTACAGGTAGCTTTAGCTGAATACTGTGCAGAGGACGCACTACACTAACGTTAAAATAATGTAGCTGCCTGTGGTATGTAGTGATATTGTATAATAATGTATATTGGGTGTATAGATAATTAATTAGTGGTTATTATAATGATGAGGTAAGTACTCTTCCGCAGCAACCCAATTCTTCCAGAGAGATGCACTTTATTGACTTCCAACACAGAACAAAGTCCAAAGTCCACAGATGACAAAGAAATCCGACAGAGGAAATATAATTCAAAGTCCCATGTCTTAGGTCTGAGTGTGCATACACAGACAAGCCTCTCTTCCCCCATACAGACAAGCCTAACTTACACACACAAGCCTCACTTACTAAACCTATAGACTGAATGCCGTGTTATATTCACTAAATATTGAATGGCTGAGCAATTTGATTGGCCGTTCCAATTTAGGACTTGAACAGCCGTGAACCACCCCAATTTGCACTCCCGCATATCAACATCAACAAGTCCCCTTTAGATATATTAATTAGATAAACAGAACACCCTTTTGAGCCCTTGGAATACCTACATTCCTGCATATCAACAAGCCCCCCCTGATATATTAGCCCCACAGGAGGGAGCCTCCGCTAGGCCAACCCAAAACACTTCCTGATCCCATTGTTACCCCCTCAGGTCTAATTACCATCAATAAATATTTCTTCTATGGTCCTTTAAACAATGTACCCTTTGAAATGTTCAATTAGGTTTCCAGACCATACCTCACCTCACACACCTAGGTAGACTTGCATAAAATCAACACATCAAAGAGTCTTCAGCTGTCCCCTTGATATGTTAAAATTCAGTTGGACAAATCAACCAGTCAATTGAATTCTGGCCTGGTCAATATTGACTGCATGTGTACATACACACAACAATGTCCCACATAAATCGGTGAACATTACAACATATTACAACATATACCCCCACTTGGGTCGGTTCTAACTACTAGGACTGACCCATAAATCAAACAACAAAAAATATCAATATGATTTAAGGTACTGGATGCTTTACAATGGCTCATATAAAATATGAAGTTGAAACTGGTTACATCTCTCTTCGCCAGCCTCTAAAATATCCCCATGAAACAGTTATTAGATAATATAACTTTTAGACCATGACTGGAAAAGGATTTGGTAAACATCAGTGGCCCATATAGCTGTTAAGCCTTATTATATCACATCAAGATCTTGAATATTGCGCAAAGACGAGCTGATGTCACAGTCCATTCTTCAGTCTGACTTCATCACATCTCTCACCATCTCACTGAAAGTAAACTTGGTATGCTCTGGGAACTCCAATCCACAAATCCAGGATTCTCTCATCTCCAGGCTCAAGCTTTCCATTTTTAAAGATGCTTTTACGGAAACACTCTACTTTCATCTTTATAGTAAGAAGAACTATCAATGTACCAGCACTCACTTTCAAGGTCAAAAGGTTTGGATATGGCAGTAAGAACTGTGCTTCAAACTATTTTCTTGCGCTTGACATTCATGAGTCCATCTTGCAAGCATTTTACAATTCACATCTGCTTCTTTCCATTTCCTCAATTTTAACAATGATGACTGGGATGTGTACCTGTCAAGTACCAGAATTTGTTGATTGCCAGCCACAATTTGCTTTTGTAATTTGCTGTAGGCCGACCCCTCATTGTCTTCAATAAAGCAGTTACTTGGATCATTCAGTCCATAATTACACTTGAATGGTATACCAACATATACATATATCCCCACACGATGGTTCAGATAGAATCAGCTTGACATCAGTGTTTATCAGATCTTCTATCCAGACAAAGCGGCAGTGGAAATTCTTGCCAGTATCTTCACCATGAAAGGTAGAAAGGTCTTTTTCATCCATATATGTCATAGCCTTTAGCATATTATAAACAACTGAATCAACAAAGTTTCAAATCATGACTAGAGTGATGAATTTCACTCACCCCTCTTATAAATTTAGGAAAACCACCCAACATACTAAAATTTATTCTATGCCAAGCCATTGTGCAGCATCTCACCTTAGATGTCAAATATATTGATCAATATGCATTATGTAATATGTACAGTTGTCATGAAAATTATTTTAGGTTAAAATGCTTCTCTTTGGTTTTAAGATAAAGTTCAGGAAATAAAACATAAAGAAAATTAAAAAAAATGAAAAGCAAAATATATCAGGAAAAGGGAGAAAAATTAAAATTTAGGGCGTTGAAGAAAAAAAAAGAAAAAAGGTCCATTGCTTGATGAATTTCGAGAGAGTCCATGAATGCTTTATAATTCCTTGTTGTCTTTTCAGCATTTCTCCCATAATTCTCCCTCACCAGCCAGCAATTTCAGACTGCTATTCAGCGTCATTTAAATGTCAATATCTGAAAGACAAAAAAACTCTCCAACAAAACTCATTAGCGAGGTCCTTAAACATTGTTTGAAGTTAAAACAAAACACTATTTACACATTTACAGTTTGGAGCTAATTCACCCCCACTGCTAGAGAAGTGTCATCTGCATTCAAAAACAGATCTGGAGAATATACATCTTGTACATTCATGACACCCTGTACCCCCTTCAACTGCTCTAATAATGTGCAAAAAAAATTGGAAATAGAAAGCAGGACTTTGTGTGAGGCATGTTGGTGAATGGGTCCACATGACAAGAAATGTTGGGAGGGAATATCTGAGGTAGATCCTATATTGAGTGATGATACCCACAACATATATTACAAGAAAAATGATATATATTTTAATAAAAACAAATGAAAGACAAATTACAATGTAAAAAGAGTACATTTGAACTACAATGAGGCATGTTAGCATACGTCAGTTTACAGACATAATTGGAATAGTAATTGTACATATACATGTCACAATGAGATGGTATATAATACAGTAGATAGAAGTATGCATCAATAGATGTTAACTCTACGCGTTTCTTGGCTTGGAACCAATCGTCAGGAGTCTGATGCAGTATAGCTACATTGAAGAAATGACTGTGTGTCAATAAAAGTGTGGAAAAATGGACACCAAAAAATGCAAATATGTTTTGATATACTCACAAAAAATGCATGGGTGGATGATGTCCCATACATTGTGGTGCAATGTTGGCCCGGGTACACTGACTCTCCCCCGGGGTTGAGGCAGAGAGCACGCTCCATAAGACCATCGGCCCCGACCGACAAAATGGCCGGAGCACCTACAAGGGCCACCAAGAGGGAAGGTGACGAGGCCCAGGGAATGGGAAACACACTGGGAATGAAAAAGGGGATAATTGAGTGTCAGTGGCATAAGTGAGAGGTGAGTAGTGAAGGTAGAAAGAAGGACAGGGGATAGGACCCAAAGTGTGCATGGATGTGGAAATGTGAGAAACCCAAGAACAGGGGGAGGGGTGTGTGGGGCAGAAAGTGAATGTGCAAAGTGGGAAGCCACTGTAGGTGTCAGTGGAGGATTGTGAAAGTGTATAGGGGGAGTTACCTGTAGTGAGACTGCCGGGCCAGGTGACGTGCCCCAAGGAGACATGATGAGCGCTTGAGGTGCCCGGCCAGTGACGTCCGTTTTAAAGCCGAGGGCTAGGGGCGCGCTCACGCCAACGTCATGAGCAGGCGTGATGACGTGAGGGGGGCGGGAAGCCAGAGACATCGTACGGCCAGCCTCCCAACCCCGCAACGTCAAAGCCATGGATGGTGATTCACCAAAGAGGCTCCGCCTCTGGCACCCAGAGGCGGGACCTGGGAGTCATGACGCCGATGCGTCGAGGCCAGGGCCCGCCCCCGTCAAGGTAGGACGGGTAGCGGGTCGTGGGCTGGACGCAACGCAACCCCGGAAGAGGACCAGATAGGTCCCGGGACCAACTACACCAAGGGGTAGTGAAAACATAATATGCATGAGTGAGGAGAATAAAAATGTAAATATTATGAGAAAAGAAAGAAAAATAAATAATAATATTACAGTAAAAAGAAAAACCGAAGTATGCAAAATGAGCAAGCCTTATAAAGGCAAGTAATCTCCCCTTTTGTGGGCAGAGAAAGTAACATAAGAGCCACAAAATCTTGCAATGAAGAAAATCATTGAGCAAGAGAGTGTGGACAGAATTAGCTATAGCTCTGAATAATCGTGAGATATGACTGAGGGGAAAACCGAAATAAAGGGTAAAAATAAGGAACAATTGGGAAGCGGGTATATAAAGATAAGAACATAAATAAACGCGAACAAAAAAGCAACAAACAAACAAACAAAACACAAAAGGCAACTTTAGCCCTGAATTAAATCAGTTTATATTGTCTGACTAAAGGAAGAAAAAACAAAAAACAAAAAAAAAAAAAAAAAAAACAAAAAACAAAAAACAAGAAAGAACCACTTTAGCCCTGAATTGAATCAGTAATTACCTAACTAAAGGGGGAACAATAGCAACATAAATTTTAGCCCTGAATTAAATCAGTATTATTTTAGCTAAAAAAGGGGGGGTATACTAGCGGTATCGATAATAGTGTTAATATAACTCTGGCACTGAAATAAATCAGTAGGCGAGAGGGGGACCATCGGTCTCTATAACAAGAAGGATACCAAGGAGAAGAGGAAGACAACAAAGACAAAACAATAATAAGGATGAGTGATGAAGGGGAGTAGAAGATGGGTAGAATGGAAATTGGTTGAGTAAGGCAAGAGAAATAAATAGGGTTATAAGGCTTAAACTGAACAGGTGGATTATCAGGTCACAGAGAACGGGTGTCTACCACCCAGGTAATTGTGTGTTAAAATTGGGGTTGTGACCTGTCCACTTATTTTTGTATATATGCACCAGCATGCCTCCATCCCATATTGTGCAAAAAAATTGGAAATAGAAAGCAGGACTTTGTGTGAGGCATGTTGGTGAATGGGTCCACATGACAAGAAATGTTGGGAGGGAATATCTGAGGTAGATCCTATATTGAGTGATGATACCCACAACATATATTACAAGAAAAATGATATATATTTTAATAAAAACAAATGAAAGACAAATTACAATGTAAAAAGAGTACATTTGAACTACAATGAGGCATGTTAGCATACGTCAGTTTACAGACATAATTGGAATAGTAATTGTACATATACATGTCACAATGAGATGGTATATAATACAGTAGATAGAAGTATGCATCAATAGATGTTAACTCTACGCGTTTCTTGGCTTGGAACCAATCGTCAGGAGTCTGATGCAGTATAGCTACATTGAAGAAATGACTGTGTGTCAATAAAAGTGTGGAAAAATGGACACCAAAAAATGCAAATATGTTTTGATATACTCACAAAAAATGCATGGGTGGATGATGTCCCATACATTGTGGTGCAATGTTGGCCCGGGTACACTGACTCTCCCCCGGGGTTGAGGCAGAGAGCACGCTCCATAAGACCATCGGCCCCGACCGACAAAATGGCCGGAGCACCTACAAGGGCCACCAAGAGGGAAGGTGACGAGGCCCAGGGAATGGGAAACACACTGGGAATGAAAAAGGGGATAATTGAGTGTCAGTGGCATAAGTGAGAGGTGAGTAGTGAAGGTAGAAAGAAGGACAGGGGATAGGACCCAAAGTGTGCATGGATGTGGAAATGTGAGAAACCCAAGAACAGGGGGAGGGGTGTGTGGGGCAGAAAGTGAATGTGCAAAGCGGGAAGCCACTGTAGGTGTCAGTGGAGGATTGTGAAAGTGTACAGGGGGAGTTACCTGTAGTGAGACTGCCGGGCCAGGTGACGTGCCCCAAGGAGACATGATGAGCGCTTGAGGTGCCCGGCCAGTGACGGCCGTTTTAAAGCCGAGGGCTAGGGGCGCGCTCACGCCAACGTCATGAGCAGGCGTGATGACGTGAGGGGGGCGGGAAGCCAGAGACATCGTACGGCCAGCCTCCCAACCCCGCAACGTCAAAGCCATGGATGGTGATTCACCAAAGAGGCTCCGCCTCTGGCACCCAGAGGCGGGACCTGGGAGTCATGACGCCGATGCGTCGAGGCCAGGGCCCGCCCCCGTCAAGGTAGGACGGGTAGCGGGTCGTGGGCTGGACGCAACGCAACCCCGGAAGAGGACCAGATAGGTCCCGGGACCAACTACACCAAGGGGTAGTGAAAACATAATATGCATGAGTGAGGAGAATAAAAATGTAAATATTATGAGAAAAGAAAGAAAAATAAATAATAATATTACAGTAAAAAGAAAAACCGAAGTATGCAAAATGAGCAAGCCTTATAAAGGCAAGTAATCTCCCCTTTTGTGGGCAGAGAAAGTAACATAAGAGCCACAAAATCTTGCAATGAAGAAAATCATTGAGCAAGAGAGTGTGGACAGAATTAGCTATAGCTCTGAATAATCGTGAGATATGACTGAGGGGAAAACCGAAATAAAGGGTAAAAATAAGGAACAATTGGGAAGCGGGTATATAAAGATAAGAACATAAATAAAGGCGAACAAAAAAGCAACAAACAAAACACAAAAGGCAACTTTAGCCCTGAATTAAATCAGTTTATATTGTCTGACTAAAGGAAGAAAAAACAAAAAACAAAAAACAAAAAAAAAAAAAAAAAAAAACAAAAAACAAAAAACAAGAAAGAACCACTTTAGCCCTGAATTGAATCAGTAATTACCTAACTAAAGGGGGAACAATAGCAACATAAATTTTAGCCCTGAATTAAATCAGTATTATTTTAGCTAAAAAAGGGGGGGTATACTAGCGGTATCGATAATAGTGTTAATATAACTCTGGCACTGAAATAAATCAGTAGGCGAGAGGGGGACCATCGGTCTCTATAACAAGAAGGATACCAAGGAGAAGAGGAAGACAACAAAGACAAAACAATAATAAGGATGAGTGATGAAGGGGAGTAGAAGATGGGTAGAATGGAAATTGGGTGAGTAAGGCAAGAGAAATAAATAGGGTTATAAGGCTTAAACTGAACAGGTGGATTATCAGGTCACAGAGAACGGGTGTCTACCACCCAGGTAATTGTGTGTTAAAATTGGGGTTGTGACCTGTCCACTTATTTTTGTATATATGCACCAGCATGCCTCCATCCCATATTGTGCAAAAAAATTGGAAATAGAAAGCAGGACTTTGTGTGAGGCATGTTGGTGAATGGGTCCACATGACAAGAAATGTTGGGAGGGAATATCTGAGGTAGATCCTATATTGAGTGATGATACCCACAACATATATTACAAGAAAAATGATATATATTTTAATAAAAACAAATGAAAGACAAATTACAATGTAAAAAGAGTACATTTGAACTACAATGAGGCATGTTAGCATACGTCAGTTTACAGACATAATTGGAATAGTAATTGTACATATACATGTCACAATGAGATGGTATATAATACAGTAGATAGAAGTATGCACCAATAGATGTTAACTCTACGCGTTTCTTGGCTTGGAACCAATCGTCAGGAGTCTGATGCAGTATAGCTACATTGAAGAAATTACTGTGTGTCAATAAAAGTGTGGAAAAATGGACACCAAAAAATGCAAATATGTTTTGATATACTCACAAAAAATGCATGGGTGGATGATGTCCCATACATTGTGGTGCAATGTTGGCCCGGGTACACTGACTCTCCCCCGGGGTTGAGGCAGAGAGCACGCTCCATAAGACCATCGGCCCCGACCGACAAAATGGCCGGAGCACCTACAAGGGCCACCAAGAGGGAAGGTGACGAGGCCCAGGGAATGGGAAACACACTGGGAATGAAAAAGGGGATAATTGAGTGTCAGTGGCATAAGTGAGAGGTAAGTAGTGAAGGTAGAAAGAAGGACAGGGGATAGGACCCAAAGTGTGCATGGATGTGGAAATGTGAGAAACCCAAGAACAGGGGGAGGGGTGTGTGGGGCAGAAAGTGAATGTGCAAAGTGGGAAGCCACTGTAGGTGTCAGTGGAGGATTGTGAAAGTGTACAGGGGGAGTTACCTGTAGTGAGACTGCCGGGCCAGGTGACGTGCCCCAAGGAGACATGATGAGCGCTTGAGGTGCCCGGCCAGTGACGGCCGTTTTAAAGCCGAGGGCTAGGGGCGCGCTCACGCCAACGTCATGAGCAGGCGTGATGACGTGAGGGGGGCGGGAAGCCAGAGACATCGTACGGCCAGCCTCCCAACCCCGCAACGTCAAAGCCATGGATGGTGATTCACCAAAGAGGCTCCGCCTCTGGCACCCAGAGGCGGGACCTGGGAGTCATGACGCCGATGCGTCGAGGCCAGGGCCCGCCCCCGTCAAGGTAGGACGGGTAGCGGGTCGTGGGCTGGACGCAACGCAACCCCGGAAGAGGACCAGATAGGTCCCGGGACCAACTACACCAAGGGGTAGTGAAAACATAATATGCATGAGTGAGGAGAATAAAAATGTAAATATTATGAGAAAAGAAAGAAAAATAAATAATAATATTACAGTAAAAAGAAAAACCGAAGTATGCAAAATGAGCAAGCCTTATAAAGGCAAGTAATCTCCCCTTTTGTGGGCAGAGAAAGTAACATAAGAGCCACAAAATCTTGCAATGAAGAAAATCATTGAGCAAGAGAGTGTGGACAGAATTAGCTATAGCTCTGAATAATCGTGAGATATGACTGAGGGGAAAACCGAAATAAAGGGTAAAAATAAGGAACAATTGGGAAGCGGGTATATAAAGATAAGAACATAAATAAACGCGAACAAAAAAGCAACAAACAAACAAACAAAACACAAAAGGCAACTTTAGCCCTGAATTAAATCAGTTTATATTGTCTGACTAAAGGAAGAAAAAACAAAAAACAAAAAACAAAAAAAAAAAAAAAAAAAAACAAAAAACAAAAAACAAGAAAGAACCACTTTAGCCCTGAATTGAATCAGTAATTACCTAACTAAAGGGGGAACAATAGCAACATAAATTTTAGCCCTGAATTAAATCAGTATTATTTTAGCTAAAAAAGGGGGGGTATACTAGCGGTATCGATAATAGTGTTAATATAACTCTGGCACTGAAATAAATCAGTAGGCGAGAGGGGGACCATCGGTCTCTATAACAAGAAGGATACCAAGGAGAAGAGGAAGACAACAAAGACAAAACAATAATAAGGATGAGTGATGAAGGGGAGTAGAAGATGGGTAGAATGGAAATTGGGTGAGTAAGGCAAGAGAAATAAATAGGGTTATAAGGCTTAAACTGAACAGGTGGATTATCAGGTCACAGAGAACGGGTGTCTACCACCCAGGTAATTGTGTGTTAAAATTGGGGTTGTGACCTGTCCACTTATTTTTGTATATATGCACCAGCATGCCTCCATCCCATATTGTGCAAAAAAATTGGAAATAGAAAGCAGGACTTTGTGTGAGGCATGTTGGTGAATGGGTCCACATGACAAGAAATGTTGGGAGGGAATATCTGAGGTAGATCCTATATTGAGTGATGATACCCACAACATATATTACAAGAAAAATGATATATATTTTAATAAAAACAAATGAAAGACAAATTACAATGTAAAAAGAGTACATTTGAACTACAATGAGGCATGTTAGCATACGTCAGTTTACAGACATAATTGGAATAGTAATTGTACATATACATGTCACAATGAGATGGTATATAATACAGTAGATAGAAGTATGCATCAATAGATGTTAACTCTACGCGTTTCTTGGCTTGGAACCAATCGTCAGGAGTCTGATGCAGTATAGCTACATTGAAGAAATTACTGTGTGTCAATAAAAGTGTGGAAAAATGGACACCAAAAAATGCAAATATGTTTTGATATACTCACAAAAAATGCATGGGTGGATGATGTCCCATACATTGTGGTGCAATGTTGGCCCGGGTACACTGACTCTCCCCCGGGGTTGAGGCAGAGAGCACGCTCCATAAGACCATCGGCCCCGACCGACAAAATGGCCGGAGCACCTACAAGGGCCACCAAGAGGGAAGGTGACGAGGCCCAGGGAATGGGAAACACACTGGGAATGAAAAAGGGGATAATTGAGTGTCAGTGGCATAAGTGAGAGGTAAGTAGTGAAGGTAGAAAGAAGGACAGGGGATAGGACCCAAAGTGTGCATGGATGTGGAAATGTGAGAAACCCAAGAACAGGGGGAGGGGTGTGTGGGGCAGAAAGTGAATGTGCAAAGTGGGAAGCCACTGTAGGTGTCAGTGGAGGATTGTGAAAGTGTACAGGGGGAGTTACCTGTAGTGAGACTGCCGGGCCAGGTGACGTGCCCCAAGGAGACATGATGAGCGCTTGAGGTGCCCGGCCAGTGACGGCCGTTTTAAAGCCGAGGGCTAGGGGCGCGCTCACGCCAACGTCATGAGCAGGCGTGATGACGTGAGGGGGGCGGGAAGCCAGAGACATCGTACGGCCAGCCTCCCAACCCCGCAACGTCAAAGCCATGGATGGTGATTCACCAAAGAGGCTCCGCCTCTGGCACCCAGAGGCGGGACCTGGGAGTCATGACGCCGATGCGTCGAGGCCAGGGCCCGCCCCCGTCAAGGTAGGACGGGTAGCGGGTCGTGGGCTGGACGCAACGCAACCCCGGAAGAGGACCAGATAGGTCCCGGGACCAACTACACCAAGGGGTAGTGAAAACATAATATGCATGAGTGAGGAGAATAAAAATGTAAATATTATGAGAAAAGAAAGAAAAATAAATAATAATATTACAGTAAAAAGAAAAACCGAAGTATGCAAAATGAGCAAGCCTTATAAAGGCAAGTAATCTCCCCTTTTGTGGGCAGAGAAAGTAACATAAGAGCCACAAAATCTTGCAATGAAGAAAATCATTGAGCAAGAGAGTGTGGACAGAATTAGCTATAGCTCTGAATAATCGTGAGATATGACTGAGGGGAAAACCGAAATAAAGGGTAAAAATAAGGAACAATTGGGAAGCGGGTATATAAAGATAAGAACATAAATAAACGCGAACAAAAAAGCAACAAACAAACAAACAAAACACAAAAGGCAACTTTAGCCCTGAATTAAATCAGTTTATATTGTCTGACTAAAGGAAGAAAAAACAAAAAACAAAAAACAAAAAAAAAAAAAAAAACAAAAAACAAGAAAGAACCACTTTAGCCCTGAATTGAATCAGTAATTACCTAACTAAAGGGGGAACAATAGCAACATAAATTTTAGCCCTGAATTAAATCAGTATTATTTTAGCTAAAAAAGGGGGGGTATACTAGCGGTATCGATAATAGTGTTAATATAACTCTGGCACTGAAATAAATCAGTAGGCGAGAGGGGGACCATCGGTCTCTATAACAAGAAGGATACCAAGGAGAAGAGGAAGACAACAAAGACAAAACAATAATAAGGATGAGTGATGAAGGGGAGTAGAAGATGGGTAGAATGGAAATTGGGTGAGTAAGGCAAGAGAAATAAATAGGGTTATAAGGCTTAAACTGAACAGGTGGATTATCAGGTCACAGAGAACGGGTGTCTACCACCCAGGTAATTGTGTGTTAAAATTGGGGTTGTGACCTGTCCACTTATTTTTGTATATATGCACCAGCATGCCTCCATCCCATATTGTGCAAAAAAATTGGAAATAGAAAGCAGGACTTTGTGTGAGGCATGTTGGTGAATGGGTCCACATGACAAGAAATGTTGGGAGGGAATATCTGAGGTAGATCCTATATTGAGTGATGATACCCACAACATATATTACAAGAAAAATGATATATATTTTAATAAAAACAAATGAAAGACAAATTACAATGTAAAAAGAGTACATTTGAACTACAATGAGGCATGTTAGCATACGTCAGTTTACAGACATAATTGGAATAGTAATTGTACATATACATGTCACAATGAGATGGTATATAATACAGTAGATAGAAGTATGCATCAATAGATGTTAACTCTACGCGTTTCTTGGCTTGGAACCAATCGTCAGGAGTCTGATGCAGTATAGCTACATTGAAGAAATGACTGTGTGTCAATAAAAGTGTGGAAAAATGGACACCAAAAAATGCAAATATGTTTTGATATACTCACAAAAAATGCATGGGTGGATGATGTCCCATACATTGTGGTGCAATGTTGGCCCGGGTACACTGACTCTCCCCCGGGGTTGAGGCAGAGAGCACGCTCCATAAGACCATCGGCCCCGACCGACAAAATGGCCGGAGCACCTACAAGGGCCACCAAGAGGGAAGGTGACGAGGCCCAGGGAATGGGAAACACACTGGGAATGAAAAAGGGGATAATTGAGTGTCAGTGGCATAAGTGAGAGGTGAGTAGTGAAGGTAGAAAGAAGGACAGGGGATAGGACCCAAAGTGTGCAAGGATGTGGAAATGTGAGAAACCCAAGAACAGGGGGAGGGGTGTGTGGGGCAGAAAGTGAATGTGCAAAGTGGGAAGCCACTGTAGGTGTCAGTGGAGGATTGTGAAAGTGTACAGGGGGAGTTACCTGTAGTGAGACTGCCGGGCCAGGTGACGTGCCCCAAGGAGACATGATGAGCGCTTGAGGTGCCTGGCCAGTGACGGCCGTTTTAAAGCCGAGGGCTAGGGGCGCGCTCACGCCAACGTCATGAGCAGGCGTGATGACGTGAGGGGGGCGGGAAGCCAGAGACATCGTACGGCCAGCCTCCCAACCCCGCAACGTCAAAGCCATGGATGGTGATTCACCAAAGAGGCTCCGCCTCTGGCACCCAGAGGCGGGACCTGGGAGTCATGACGCCGATGCGTCGAGGCCAGGGCCCGCCCCCGTCAAGGTAGGACGGGTAGCGGGTCGTGGGCTGGACGCAACGCAACCCCGGAAGAGGACCAGATAGGTCCCGGGACCAACTACACCAAGGGGTAGTGAAAACATAATATGCATGAGTGAGGAGAATAAAAATGTAAATATTATGAGAAAAGAAAGAAAAATAAATAATAATATTACAGTAAAAAGAAAAACCGAAGTATGCAAAATGAGCAAGCCTTATAAAGGCAAGTAATCTCCCCTTTTGTGGGCAGAGAAAGTAACATAAGAGCCACAAAATCTTGCAATGAAGAAAATCATTGAGCAAGAGAGTGTGGACAGAATTAGCTATAGCTCTGAATAATCGTGAGATATGACTGAGGGGAAAACCGAAATAAAGGGTAAAAATAAGGAACAATTGGGAAGCGGGTATATAAAGATAAGAACATAAATAAACGCGAACAAAAAAGCAACAAACAAACAAACAAAACACAAAAGGCAACTTTAGCCCTGAATTAAATCAGTTTATATTGTCTGACTAAAGGAAGAAAAAACAAAAAACAAAAAACAAAAAACAAGAAAGAACCACTTTAGCCCTGAATTGAATCAGTAATTACCTAACTAAAGGGGGAACAATAGCAACATAAATTTTAGCCCTGAATTAAATCAGTATTATTTTAGCTAAAAAAGGGGGGGTATACTAGCGGTATCGATAATAGTGTTAATATAACTCTGGCACTGAAATAAATCAGTAGGCGAGAGGGGGACCATCGGTCTCTATAACAAGAAGGATACCAAGGAGAAGAGGAAGACAACAAAGACAAAACAATAATAAGGATGAGTGATGAAGGGGAGTAGAAGATGGGTAGAATGGAAATTGGGTGAGTAAGGCAAGAGAAATAAATAGGGTTATAAGGCTTAAACTGAACAGGTGGATTATCAGGTCACAGAGAACGGGTGTCTACCACCCAGGTAATTGTGTGTTAAAATTGGGGTTGTGACCTGTCCACTTATTTTTGTATATATGCACCAGCATGCCTCCATCCCATATTGTGCAAAAAAATTGGAAATAGAAAGCAGGACTTTGTGTGAGGCATGTTGGTGAATGGGTCCACATGACAAGAAATGTTGGGAGGGAATATCTGAGGTAGATCCTATATTGAGTGATGATACCCACAACATATATTACAAGAAAAATGATATATATTTTAATAAAAACAAATGAAAGACAAATTACAATGTAAAAAGAGTACATTTGAACTACAATGAGGCATGTTAGCATACGTCAGTTTACAGACATAATTGGAATAGTAATTGTACATATACATGTCACAATGAGATGGTATATAATACAGTAGATAGAAGTATGCATCAATAGATGTTAACTCTACGCGTTTCTTGGCTTGGAACCAATCGTCAGGAGTCTGATGCAGTATAGCTACATTGAAGAAATGACTGTGTGTCAATAAAAGTGTGGAAAAATGGACACCAAAAAATGCAAATATGTTTTGATATACTCACAAAAAATGCATGGGTGGATGATGTCCCATACATTGTGGTGCAATGTTGGCCCGGGTACACTGACTCTCCCCCGGGGTTGAGGCAGAGAGCACGCTCCATAAGACCATCTGCCCCGACCGACAAAATGGCCGGAGCACCTACAAGGGCCACCAAGAGGGAAGGTGACGAGGCCCAGGGAATGGGAAACACACTGGGAATGAAAAAGGGGATAATTGAGTGTTAGTGGCATAAGTGAGAGGTGAGTAGTGAAGGTAGAAAGAAGGACAGGGGATAGGACCCAAAGTGTGCATGGATGTGGAAATGTGAGAAACCCAAGAACAGGGGGAGGGGTGTGTGGGGCAGAAAGTGAATGTGCAAAGTGGGAAGCCACTGTAGGTGTCAGTGGAGGATTGTGAAAGTGTACAGGGGGAGTTACCTGTAGTGAGACTGCCGGGCCAGGTGACGTGCCCCAAGGAGACATGATGAGCGCTTGAGGTGCCCGGCCAGTGACGGCCGTTTTAAAGCCGAGGGCTAGGGGCGCGCTCACGCCAACGTCATGAGCAGGCGTGATGACGTGAGGGGGCGGGAAGCCAGAGACATCGTACGGCCAGCCTCCCAACCCCGCAACGTCAAAGCCATGGATGGTGATTCACCAAAGAGGCTCCGCCTCTGGCACCCAGAGGCGGGACCTGGGAGTCATGACGCCGATGCATCGAGGCCAGGGCCCGCCCCCGTCAAGGTAGGACGGGTAGCGGGTCGTGGGCTGGACGCAACGCAACCCCGGAAGAGGACCAGATAGGTCCCGGGACCAACTACACCAAGGGGTAGTGAAAACATAATATGCATGAGTGAGGAGAATAAAAATGTAAATATTATGAGAAAAGAAAGAAAAATAAATAATAATATTACAGTAAAAAGAAAAACCGAAGTATGCAAAATGAGCAAGCCTTATAAAGGCAAGTAATCTCCCCTTTTGTGGGCAGAGAAAGTAACATAAGAGCCACAAAATCTTACAATGAAGAAAATCATTGAGCAAGAGAGTGTGGACAGAATTAGCTATAGCTCTGAATAATCGTGAGATATGACTGAGGGGAAAACCGAAATAAAGGGTAAAAATAAGGAACAATTGGGAAGCGGGTATATAAAGATAAGAACATAAATAAACGCGAACAAAAAAGCAACAAACAAACAAACAAAACACAAAAGGCAACTTTAGCCCTGAATTAAATCAGTTTATATTGTCTGACTAAAGGAAGAAAAAACAAAAAACAAAAAACAAAAAACAAAAAAAAAAAAACAAAAAACAAAAAACAAGAAAGAACCACTTTAGCCCTGAATTGAATCAGTAATTACCTAACTAAAGGGGGAACAATAGCAACATAAATTTTAGCCCTGAATTAAATCAGTATTATTTTAGCTAAAAAAGGGGGGGTATACTAGCGGTATCGATAATAGTGTTAATATAACTCTGGCACTGAAATAAATCAGTAGGCGAGAGGGGGACCATCGGTCTCTATAACAAGAAGGATACCAAGGAGAAGAGGAAGACAACAAAGACAAAACAATAATAAGGATGAGTGATGAAGGGGAGTAGAAGATGGGTAGAATGGAAATTGGGTGAGTAAGGCAAGAGAAATAAATAGGGTTATAAGGCTTAAACTGAACAGGTGGATTATCAGGTCACAGAGAACGGGTGTCTACCACCCAGGTAATTGTGTGTTAAAATTGGGGTTGTGACCTGTCCACTTATTTTTGTATATATGCACCAGCATGCCTCCATCCCATATTGTGCAAAAAAATTGGAAATAGAAAGCAGGACTTTGTGTGAGGCATGTTGGTGAATGGGTCCACATGACAAGAAATGTTGGGAGGGAATATCTGAGGTAGATCCTATATTGAGTGATGATACCCACAACATATATTACAAGAAAAATGATATATATTTTAATAAAAACAAATGAAAGACAAATTACAATGTAAAAAGAGTACATTTGAACTACAATGAGGCATGTTAGCATACGTCAGTTTACAGACATAATTGGAATAGTAATTGTACATATACATGTCACAATGAGATGGTATATAATACAGTAGATAGAAGTATGCATCAATAGATGTTAACTCTACGCGTTTCTTGGCTTGGAACCAATCGTCAGGAGTCTGATGCAGTATAGCTACATTGAAGAAATGACTGTGTGTCAATAAAAGTGTGGAAAAATGGACACCAAAAAATGCAAATATGTTTTGATATACTCACAAAAAATGCATGGGTGGATGATGTCCCATACATTGTGGTGCAATGTTGGCCCGGGTACACTGACTCTCCCCCGGGGTTGAGGCAGAGAGCACGCTCCATAAGACCATCGGCCCCGACCGACAAAATGGCCGGAGCACCTACAAGGGCCACCAAGAGGGAAGGTGACGAGGCCCAGGGAATGGGAAACACACTGGGAATGAAAAAGGGGATAATTGAGTGTCAGTGGCATAAGTGAGAGGTGAGTAGTGAAGGTAGAAAGAAGGACAGGGGATAGGACCCAAAGTGTGCAAGGATGTGGAAATGTGAGAAACCCAAGAACAGGGGGAGGGGTGTGTGGGGCAGAAAGTGAATGTGCAAAGTGGGAAGCCACTGTAGGTGTCAGTGGAGGATTGTGAAAGTGTACAGGGGGAGTTACCTGTAGTGAGACTGCCGGGCCAGGTGACGTGCCCCAAGGAGACATGATGAGCGCTTGAGGTGCCCGGCCAGTGACGGCCGTTTTAAAGCCGAGGGCTAGGGGCGCGCTCACGCCAACGTCATGAGCAGGCGTGATGACGTGAGGGGGGCGGGAAGCCAGAGACATCGTACGGCCAGCCTCCCAACCCCGCAACGTCAAAGCCATGGATGGTGATTCACCAAAGAGGCTCCGCCTCTGGCACCCAGAGGCGGGACCTGGGAGTCATGACGCCGATGCGTCGAGGCCAGGGCCCGCCCCCGTCAAGGTAGGACGGGTAGCGGGTCGTGGGCTGGACGCAACGCAACCCCGGAAGAGGACCAGATAGGTCCCGGGACCAACTACACCAAGGGGTAGTGAAAACATAATATGCATGAGTGAGGAGAATAAAAATGTAAATATTATGAGAAAAGAAAGAAAAATAAATAATAATATTACAGTAAAAAGAAAAACCGAAGTATGCAAAATGAGCAAGCCTTATAAAGGCAAGTAATCTCCCCTTTTGTGGGCAGAGAAAGTAACATAAGAGCCACAAAATCTTGCAATGAAGAAAATCGTTGAGCAAGAGAGTGTGGACAGAATTAGCTATAGCTCTGAATAATCGTGAGATATGACTGAGGGGAAAACCGAAATAAAGGGTAAAAATAAGGAACAATTGGGAAGCGGGTATATAAAGATAAGAACATAAATAAACGCGAACAAAAAAGCAACAAACAAACAAACAAAACACAAAAGGCAACTTTAGCCCTGAATTAAATCAGTTTATATTGTCTGACTAAAGGAAGAAAAAACAAAAAACAAAAAAAAAAAAAAAAAAAACAAAAAACAAGAAAGAACCACTTTAGCCCTGAATTGAATCAGTAATTACCTAACTAAAGGGGGAACAATAGCAACATAAATTTTAGCCCTGAATTAAATCAGTATTATTTTAGCTAAAAAAGGGGGGGTATACTAGCGGTATCGATAATAGTGTTAATATAACTCTGGCACTGAAATAAATCAGTAGGCGAGAGGGGGGACCATCGGTCTCTATAACAAGAAGGATACCAAGGAGAAGAGGAAGACAACAAAGACAAAACAATAATAAGGATGAGTGATGAAGGGGAGTAGAAGATGGGTAGAATGGAAATTGGGTGAGTAAGGCAAGAGAAATAAATAGGGTTATAAGGCTTAAACTGAACAGGTGGATTATCAGGTCACAGAGAACGGGTGTCTACCACCCAGGTAATTGTGTGTTAAAATTGGGGTTGTGACCTGTCCACTTATTTTTGTATATATGCACCAGCATGCCTCCATCCCATATTGTGCAAAAAAATTGGAAATAGAAAGCAGGACTTTGTGTGAGGCATGTTGGTGAATGGGTCCACATGACAAGAAATGTTGGGAGGGAATATCTGAGGTAGATCCTATATTGAGTGATGATACCCACAACATATATTACAAGAAAAATGATATATATTTTAATAAAAACAAATGAAAGACAAATTACAATGTAAAAAGAGTACATTTGAACTACAATGAGGCATGTTAGCATACGTCAGTTTACAGACATAATTGGAATAGTAATTGTACATATACATGTCACAATGAGATGGTATATAATACAGTAGATAGAAGTATGCATCAATAGATGTTAACTCTACGCGTTTCTTGGCTTGGAACCAATCGTCAGGAGTCTGATGCAGTATAGCTACATTGAAGAAATGACTGTGTGTCAATAAAAGTGTGGAAAAATGGACACCAAAAAATGCAAATATGTTTTGATATACTCACAAAAAATGCATGGGTGGATGATGTCCCATACATTGTGGTGCAATGTTGGCCCGGGTACACTGACTCTCCCCCGGGGTTGAGGCAGAGAGCACGCTCCATAAGACCATCGGCCCCGACCGACAAAATGGCCGGAGCACCTACAAGGGCCACCAAGAGGGAAGGTGACGAGGCCCAGGGAATGGGAAACACACTGGGAATGAAAAAGGGGATAATTGAGTGTCAGTGGCATAAGTGAGAGGTGAGTAGTGAAGGTAGAAAGAAGGACAGGGGATAGGACCCAAAGTGTGCATGGATGTGGAAATGTGAGAAACCCAAGAACAGGGGGAGGGGTGTGTGGGGCAGAAAGTGAATGTGCAAAGTGGGAAGCCACTGTAGGTGTCAGTGGAGGATTGTGAAAGTGTACAGGGGGAGTTACCTGTAGTGAGACTGCCGGGCCAGGTGACGTGCCCCAAGGAGACATGATGAGTGCTTGAGGTGCCCGGCCAGTGACGGCCGTTTTAAAGCCGAGGGCTAGGGGCGCGCTCACGCCAACGTCATGAGCAGGCGTGATGACGTGAGGGGGGCGGGAAGCCAGAGACATCGTACGGCCAGCCTCCCAACCCCGCAACGTCAAAGCCATGGATGGTGATTCACCAAAGAGGCTCCGCCTCTGGCACCCAGAGGCGGGACCTGGGAGTCATGACGCCGATGCGTCGAGGCCAGGGCCCGCCCCCGTCAAGGTAGGACGGGTAGCGGGTCGTGGGCTGGACGCAACGCAACCCCGGAAGAGGACCAGATAGGTCCCGGGACCAACTACACCAAGGGGTAGTGAAAACATAATATGCATGAGTGAGGAGAATAAAAATGTAAATATTATGAGAAAAGAAAGAAAAATAAATAATAATATTACAGTAAAAAGAAAAACCGAAGTATGCAAAATGAGCAAGCCTTATAAAGGCAAGTAATCTCCCCTTTTGTGGGCAGAGAAAATTATGTCTGTAAACTGACGTATGCTAACATGCCCCATTGTAGTTCAAATGTACTCTTTTTACATTGTAATTTGTCTTTCATTTGTTTTTATTAAAATATATATCATTTTTCTTGTAATATATGTTGTGGGTATCATCACTCAATATAGGATCTACCTCAGATATTCCCTCCCAACATTTCTTGTCATGTGGACCCATTCACCAACATGCCTCACACAAAGTCCTGCTTTCTATTTCCAATTTTTTTGCACAATATGGGATGGAGGCATGCTGGTGCATATATACAAAAATAAGTGGACAGGTCACAACCCCAATTTTAACACACAATTACCTGGGTGGTAGACACCCGTTCTCTGTGACCTGATAATCCACCTGTTCAGTTTAAGCCTTATAACCCTATTTATTTCTCTTGCCTTACTCACCCAATTTCCATTCTACCCATCTTCTACTACCCTTCATCACTCATCCTTATTATTGTTTTGTCTTTGTTGTCTTCCTCTTCTCCTTGGTATCCTTCTTGTTATAGAGACCGATGGTCCCCCTCTCGCCTACTGATTTATTTCAGTGCCAGAGTTATATTAACACTATTATCGATACCGTTAGTATACCCCCCCTTTTTTAGCTAAAATAATACTGATTTAATTCAGGGCTAAAATTTATGTTGCTATTGTTCCCCCTTTAGTTAGGTAATTACTGATTCAATTCAGGGCTAAAGTGGTTCTTTCTTGTTTTTTGTTTTTTGTTTTTTTTTTTTTTTTTTTTGTTTTTTGTTTTTTCTTCCTTTAGTCAGACAATATAAACTGATTTAATTCAGGGCTAAAGTTGCCTTTTGTGTTTTGTTTGTTTGTTTGTTGCTTTTTTGTTCGCGTTTATTTATGTTCTTATCTTTATATACCCGCTTCCCAATTGTTCCTTATTTTTACCCTTTATTTCGGTTTTCCCCTCAGTCATATCTCACGATTATTCAGAGCTATAGCTAATTCTGTCCACACTCTCTTGCTCAATGATTTTCTTCATTGCAAGATTTTGTGGCTCTTATGTTACTTTCTCTGCCCACAAAAGGGGAGATTACTTGCCTTTATAAGGCTTGCTCATTTTGCATACTTCGGTTTTTCTTTTTACTGTAATATTATTATTTATTTTTCTTTCTTTTCTCATAATATTTACATTTTTATTCTCCTCACTCATGCATATTATGTTTTCACTACCCCTTGGTGTAGTTGGTCCCGGGACCTATCTGGTCCTCTTCCGGGGTTGCGTTGCGTCCAGCCCACGACCCGCTACCCGTCCTACCTTGACGGGGGCGGGCCCTGGCCTCGACGCATCGGCGTCATGACTCCCAGGTCCCGCCTCTGGGTGCCAGAGGCGGAGCCTCTTTGGTGAATCACCATCCATGGCTTTGACGTTGCGGGGTTGGGAGGCTGGCCGTACGATGTCTCTGGCTTCCCGCCCCCCTCACGTCATCACTCCTGCTCATGACGTTGGCGTGAGCGCGCCCCTAGCCCTCGGCTTTAAAACGGCCGTCACTGGCCGGGCACCTCAAGCGCTCATCATGTCTCCTTGGGGCACGTCACCTGGCCCGGCAGTCTCACTACAGGTAACTCCCCCTGTACACTTTCACAATCCTCCACTGACACCTACAGTGGCTTCCCACTTTGCACATTCACTTTCTGCCCCACACACCCCTCCCCCTGTTCTTGGGTTTCTCACATTTCCACATCCATGCACACTTTGGGTCCTATCCCCTGTCCTTCTTTCTACCTTCACTACTCACCTCTCACTTATGCCACTGACACTCAATTATCCCCTTTTTCATTCCCAGTGTGTTTCCCATTCCCTGGGCCTCGTCACCTTCCCTCTTGGTGGCCCTTGTAGGTGCTCCGGCCATTTTGTCGGTTGGGGCCGATGGTCTTATGGAGCGTGCTCTCTGCCTCAACCCCGGGGGAGAGTCAGTGTACCCGGGCCAACATTGCACCACAATGTATGGGACATCATCCACCCATGCATTTTTTGTGAGTATATCAAAACATATTTGCATTTTTTGGTGTCCATTTTTCCACACTTTTATTGACACACAGTCATTTCTTCAATGTAGCTATACTGCATCAGACTCCTGACGATTGGTTCCAAGCCAAGAAACGCGTAGAGTTAACATCTATTGATGCATACTTCTATCTACTGTATTATATACCATCTCATTGTGACATGTATATGTACAATTACTATTCCAATTATGTCTGTAAACTGACGTATGCTAACATGCCTCATTGTAGTTCAAATGTACTCTTTTTACATTGTAATTTGTCTTTCATTTGTTTTTATTAAAATATATATCATTTTTCTTGTAATATATGTTGTGGGTATCATCACTCAATATAGGATCTACCTCAGATATTCCCTCCCAACATTTCTTGTCATGTGGACCCATTCACCAACATGCCTCACACAAAGTCCTGCTTTCTATTTCCAATTTTTTTGCACAATATGGGACGGAGGCATGCTGGTGCATATATACAAAAATAAGTGGACAGGTCACAACCCCAATTTTAACACATAATGCTCTAATAATGTATCACTCTCCTCTCTCATCTTGTCATACTCAATTTTCAGGTGGTCATATTTCTGTTTTAACTGAGAAAACGGTATCCAAGTCTTGGACCTTTTCTTATTATTATTTTGGTTAGCTCTGTTTTTCATATTAATATCACCTATGTTTGACCCGGAGTGTCCTCTCTGGGTGTTATCATAGGATATTATCTTCTGATCTTTATGCTCAGTATTTGTCCTAAACAATGTGGCTAAATCAATTTTGACAGCCTGCTCATTTGACTTTCTCCATAAATGGTCTGCTCTCAACAATGTCTTTTAAATCATGAGGATTTGGGGTAACTAATAAAATATTTTGTTTGATATCTTCATGCAACGCGTCTAGAAACATACTCATATGTATCAAGCCACCACGCTCAAATGCAAGATTATTACCGACCAATAATTCCATAATAGTTGCTATCCTGTGTGACAATTCATAGGGAGATTCATTTTGCATTTGTTGGATCTTTCCATGAATAGTAACATCAGAACGTACACCATACAAAACACATAATAATTCCAGTAATATGTCCCTTGTCCTCAGAGGCTGAATACAGATTTGTTTAATTCTCATCCAAATACCACTTCCTACAGAATGTTGCAAAACTCTTTCTAAGTCAGATGGGTTGAGATTGTACATATCTCTGACTTGCTGCACGTCACAAAACCATTTTAAAAATCTGTTTAAATCATGGTATGGAACCATTCCTATTTCTTTAAGAATTGCGTCTAATAATTTTGGTTTCAATGGCTTCATTACAAGCTGAACTTCACCTGTATTATTATTATTGTTATAAACTGTGGTAGTCACAGTGGGGGCAGCTGGTAATGAATTATCAGATTTAATATGAGGTTCTGTTTGCTGCAGATTGCTGAATCCAAGATTTGATGCATATCTGCATTCCTGAGATCTCTTCTCTAATTCCATAATTCTTAATTTTAATCTCTCATTTTCCTCTGATAATTCATCACAATGTTTAGATTTCTCAAGTAAAGCTTCTCCAATCGTAACCGCATGCAATTTTAAATTTACTGTCTCGGTGTCTGATTGGTTTTGTAACCTCTCACAAACATTGTTGCTATTATCAACTGCCTTCTGTAACTGGGTAATTTCCTCAACCTTATAATTCAAAGAACTTTCCATTGTTAGACAGCAAGATAACAAGCCCTGTATAATACAACCTTTTCTTTTACTTTCTGAAATTTTGCTAACAAAAACATTTTTCTCTAAAAATTCCTTCATCATCGTCCACGTCTGCTTACATTTTTCTGGAATTTCATAAGGACCACCATGGCGCTTAATACATTTTAATACCCATCTGTTAACTTTATCAGAACTGACACTAGCTTCACACTGAGTAAGCATTTTGACTATATTACTAATAATTAAAAAAAAGGAAATATTTTACTCACCACATTAGTTACTCCTTCAGATTCCAGTTCAGGTCTTCTGGTACACGACACAGTCCTTTTCTGTTGTTTCCAGTCTCCAGAGAATAATTCTGGGGTTCCCAACTTGTTAAATTTTGTAATCCAGACTCTCTTATGTCACAACCAGACAATAGAGTCACAGCACAGCTCTTGGTTCTTCATCAGACTTCTGTCCAACTCACAGGATTGTTGTCACCACCGACTTCTGTTACTAAGTCCGAAAATGCTCTTCTGGTCACATGAACGGCACCAGTGTAGTGATCTAGTATATTAATTAATATTGGGTGATATGATGTAGAGTGGGTAGGATAATTAATCACGGCACCAGTGTAGTGATATTGTATAATAATGTATATTGGGTGTATAGATAATTAATTAGTGGTTATTATAATGATGAGGTAAGTACTCTTCCGCAGCAACCCAATTCTTCCAGAGAGATGCACTTTATTGACTTCCAACACAGAACAAAGTCCAAAGTCCACAGATGACAAAGAAATCCGACAGAGGAAATATAATTCAAAGTCCCATGTCTTAGGTCTGAGTGTGCATACACAGACAAGCCTCTCTTCCCCCATACAGACAAGCCTAACTTACACACACAAGCCTCACTTACTAAACCTATAGACTGAATGCCGTGTTATATTCACTAAATATTGAATGGCTGAGCAATTTGATTGGCCGTTCCAATTTAGGACTTGAACAGCCGTGAACCACCCCAATTTGCACTCCCGCATATCAACATCAACAAGTCCCCTTTAGATATATTAATTAGATAAACAGAACACCCTTTTGAGCCCTTGGAATACCTACATTCCTGCATATCAACAAGCCCCCCCTGATATATTAGCCCCACAGGAGGGAGCCTCCGCTAGGCCAACCCAAAACACTTCCTGATCCCATTGTTACCCCCTCAGGTCTAATTACCATCAATAAATATTTCTTCTATGGTCCTTTAAACAATGTACCCTTTGAAATGTTCAATTAGGTTTCCAGACCATACCTCACCTCACACACCTAGGTAGACTTGCATAAAATCAACACATCAAAGAGTCTTCAGCTGTCCCCTTGATATGTTAAAATTCAGTTGGACAAATCAACCAGTCAATTGAATTCTGGCCTGGTCAATAATGACTGCATGTGTACATACACACAACAATGTCCCACATAAATCGGTGAACATTACAACATATTACAACATGTAATATGGTAACATGGTAGTGATAGGATCAGGAAAACACCACCAACCTTCCACAGGTAGCTTTAGCTGAACACTGTGCAGAGGTCGCATTACACTAACGTGTAAATAATGTAGCTGCCTGCGGTAGTGATAGGATCAGGAAAACACCACCAACCTTTTACAGATAGCTTTAGCTGAACACTGTGTAGAGGACGCACTACACTAACCTGTAAATAATGTAGCTGCCTGCGGTAGTGATAGGATCAGGAAAACACCACCAACCTTCTACAGGTAGCTTTAGCTGAACACTGTGAAGAGGACACACTACACTAACGTTAAAATAATGTAGCTGCCTGCGGTAGTGATAGGATCAGGAAAACACCACCAACCTTCTACAGGTAGCTTTAGCTGAACACTGTGCAGAGGTCGCACTACACTAACGTGTAAATAATGTAGCTGCCTGCGGTAGTGATAGGATCAGGAAAACACCACCAACCTTCTACAGATAGCTTTAGCTGAACACTGTGCAAAGTACACACTAAACTAACGTTAAAATAATGTAGCTGCCTGCGGTAGTGATAGGATCAGGAAAACACCACCAACCTTCTACAGGTAACTTTAGCTGCACACTGTGAAGAGGACGCACTACACTAACGTTAAAATAATGTAGCTGCCTGCGGTAGTGATAGGATCAGGAAAACACCACCAACCTTCTACAGGTAGCTTTAACTGAACACTGTGCAGAGGTCGCACTACACTAACGTGTAAATAATGTAGCTGCCTCGGTAGTGATAGGATCAGGAAAACACCACCAACCTTCTACAGGTAGCTTTAGCTGAACACTGTGCAGATGTCACACTACACTAACGTGTAAATAATGTAGCTGCCTGTGGTAGTGATAGGATCAGGAAAACACCACCAACCTTCTACAGGTAGCTTTAGCTGAACACTGTGCAGAGGTCGCACTACACTAACCTGTAAATAATGTAGCTGCCTGCGGTAGTGATAGGATCAGGAAAACACCACCAACCTTCTACAGGTAGCTTTAGCTGAACACTGTGAAGAGGACGCACTACACTAACGTTAAAATAATGTAGCTGCCTGCGTTAGTGATAGGATCAGGAAAACACCACCAACCTTCTACAGGTAGCTTTAGCTGAACACTGTGCAGATGTCGCACTACATTAACTTTTAGCTTTGGCTGAACACTGTTCAGAGGATGCACTACACTAACTTGTAGCTTTAGTTGAACACTGTGCAGAGGTCGCACTACACTAACTTGTAGCATTAGCTGAACACTGTGAGGAGGACGCACTACACTAACTTGTAGCTTTAGCTGAACACTGTGCACTACACTAACTTGTAGCTTTAGCTGAACACTGTGCAGAGGACTCACTACACTAACGTTAAAATAATGTAGCTGCCTGCGGTAGTGATAGGATCAGGAAAACACCACCAACCTTCTACAGGTAGCTTTAGCTGAATACTGTGCAGAGGACGCACTACACTAACGTTAAAATAATGTAGCTGCCTGTGGTAGTGATAGGATCAGGAAAACACCACCAACCTTCCACAGGTAGCTTTAGCTGCACACTGTGAAGAGGACGCACTACACTAACGTTAAAATAATGTAGCTGCCTGCTGTAGTGATAGGATCAGGAAAACACCACCAACCTTCTACAGGTAGCTTTAACTGAACACTGTGCAGAGGACGCACTACACTAACGTGTAAATAATGTAGCTGCCTGCGGTAGTGATAGGATCAGGAAAACACCACCAACCTTCTACAGGTAGCTTTAGCTGAACACTGTGCAGATGTCGCACTACACTAACGTGTAAATAATGTAGCTGCCTGTGGTAGTGATAGGATCAGGAAAACACCACCAACCTTCTACAGGTAGCTTTAGCTGAACACTGTGCAGAGGTCGCACTACACTAACTTGTAGCATTAGCTGAACACTGTGAGGAGGACGCACTACACTAACTTGTAGCTTTAGCTGAACACTGTGCATTACACTAACTTGTAGCTTTAGCTGAACACTGTGAAGAGGACGCACTACACTAACGTTAAAATAATGTAGCTGCCTGCGTTAGTGATAGGATCAGGAAAACACCACCAACCTTCTACAGGTAGCTTTAGCTGAACACTGTACAGATGTCGCACTACACTAACTTTTAGCTTTAGCTGAACACTGTTCAGAGGATGCACTACACTAACTTGTAGCTTTAGCTGAACACTGTGCAGAGGTCACACTACACTAACTTGTAGCATTAGCTGAACACTGTGAGGAGGATGCACTACACTAACTTGTAGCTTTAGCTGAACACTGTGCACTACACTAACTTGTAGCTTTAGCTGAACACTGTGCAGAGGACGCACTACACTAACGTTAAAATAATGTAGCTGTCTGTGGTAGTGATAGGATCAGGAAAAAACCACCAACCTTCTACAGGTAGCTTTAGCTGAATACTGTGCAGAGGACGCACTACACTAACGTTAAAATAATGTAGCTGCCTGCGGTAGTGATAGAATCAGGAAAACACCACCAACCTTCCACAGGTAGCTTTAGCTGAACACTGTGCAGAGGTCGCATTACACTAACGTGTAAATAATGTAGCTGCCTGCGGTAGTGATAGGATCAGGAAAACACCACCAACCTTCTACAGGTAGCTTTAGCTGAACACTGTACAGATGTCGCACTACACTAACTTTTAGCTTTAGCTGAACACTGTTCAGAGGATGCACTACACTAACTTGTAGCTTTAGCTGAACACTGTGCAGAGGTCACACTACACTAACTTGTAGCATTAGCTGAACACTGTGAGGAGGACGCACTACACTAACTTGTAGCTTTAGCTGAACACTGTGCACTACACTAACTTGTAGCTTTAGCTGAACACTATGCAGAGGACGCACTACACTAACGTTAAAATAATGTAGCTGCCTGCGGTAGTGATAGGATCAGGAAAACACCACCAACCTTCTACAGGTAGCTTTAGCTGAATACTGTGCAGAGGACGCACTACACTAATGTTAAAATAATGTAGCTGCCTGCGGTAGTGATAGAATCAGGAAAACACCACCAACCTTCCACAGGTAGCTTTAGCTGAACACTGTGCAGAGGTCGCATTACACTAACGTGTAAATAATGTAGCTGCCTGCGGTAGTGATAGGATCAGGAAAACACCACCAACCTTTTACAGATAGCTTTAGCTGAACACTGTGCAGAGGACGCACTACACTAACGTTAAAATAATGTAGCTGCCTGCGGTAGTAATAGGATCAGGAAAACAACACCAACCTTCTACTGGTAGCTTTAGCTGAACACTGTGCAGAGGTCGCACTACACTAACGTGTAAATAATGTAGCTGCCTGCGGTAGTGATAGGATCAGGAAAACACCACCAACCTTCTACAGATAGCTTTAGCTGAACACTGTGCAAAGGACACACTAAACTAACGTTAAAAAAATGTAGCTGCCTGCGGTAGTGATAGGATCAGGAAAACACCACCAACCTTCTACAGGTAGCTTTAGCTGCACACTGTGAAGAGGACGCACTACACTAATGTTAAAATAATGTAGCTGCCTGCTGTAGTGATAGGATCAGGAAAACACCACCAACCTTCTACAGGTAGCTTTAACTGAACACTGTGCAGAGGTCGCACTATACTAACGTTTAAATAATGTAGCTGCCTGTGGTATGGATAGGATCAGGAAAACACCACCAACCTTCTACAGGTAGGTTTAGCTGAATACTGTGCAGATGTCGCACTACACTAACGTGTAAATAATGTAGCTGCCTGCGGTAGTGATAGGATCAGGAAAACACCACCAACCTTCTACAGGTAGCTTTAGCTGAACACTGTGAAGAGGATGCACTACACTAAAGTTAAAATAATGTAGCTGCCTGCGGTAGTGATAAGATCAGGAAAACACCACCAACCTTCTACAGGTAGCTTTAGCTGAACACTGTGCAGATGTCGCACTACACTAACTTGTAGCTTTAGCTGAACACTGTGCAGAGGTCGCACTACACTAACTTGTAGCTTTAGCTGAACACTGTGAGGAGGACGCACTACACTAATTTGTAGCTTTAGCTGAACACTGTTCAGAGGACACACTACACTAACTTGTAGCTTTAGCGGAACACTGTTCAGAGGACGCACTACACTAATTTGTAGCTTTAGCTGAACACTGTTCAGAGGACGCACTACACTAACTTGTAGCTTTAGCTGAACACTGTGCACTACACTAACCTGTAGTTTTAGCTGAACACTGTTCAGAGGACGCACTACACTAACTTGTAGCTTTAGCTGAACACTGTGCAAAGGTCGCACTACACTAACTTGTAGCTTTAGCTGAACACTGTTTAGAGGACGCACTACACTAACTTGTAGCCTTAGCTGAACACTGTGAGGAGGATGCACTACACTAACTTGTAGCTTTAGCTGAACACTGTGCAAAGGTCGCACTACACTAACTTGTAGCCTTAGCTGAACACTGTGAGGAGGATGCACTACACTAACTTGTAGCTTTAGCTGAACACTGTGCAGAGGTCGCACTACACTAACTTGTAGCTTTAGCTGAACACTGTGAGGAGGACGCACTACATTAACTTGTAGCTTTAGCTGAACACTGTGAGGAGGACACACTACAATAACTTGTAGCTTTAGCTGAACACTGTGCATTACACTAACTTGTAGCTTTAGCTGAACACTGTTCAAAGGACGCACTACACTAACTTGTAGCTTTAGCTGAACACTGTGCGCAGGTCGCACTACACTAACTTGTAGCTTTAGTTTAACACTGTTAAGAGGATGCACTACACTAACGTTAAAATAATGTAGCTGCCTGTGGTAGTGATAGGATCAGGAAAACACCACCAACCTTCTGCAGATAGCTTTAGCTGAACACTGTGAAGAGGATGCACTACACTAACGTTAAAATAATGTGGCTGCCTGTGGTAGTGATAGGATCAGGAAAGAAACCACCAACCTTCTACAGGTAGCTTGAGCTGAACACTGTGCAGAGGACGCATTACACTAACGTGTAAATAATGTAGCTGCCTTCAGTAGTGATAGGATCAGAAAAACACCACCAACCTTCTACATGTAGCTTTAGCTGAACCCTGTGCAGAGGTCGCACTACACTAACGTGTAAATAATGTAGCTGCCTGCGGTAGTGATAGGATCAGGAAAACACCACCAACCTTCTACAGATAGCTTTAGCTGAACACTGTGCAAAGGACACACTAAACTAACGTTAAAATAATGTAGCTGCCTGCGGTAGTGATAGGATCAGGAAAACACCACCAACCTTCTACAGGTAGCTTTAGCTGCACACTGTGAAGAGGACGCACTACACTAACGTTAAAATAATGTAGCTGCCTGCTGTAGTGATAGGATCAGGAAAACACCACCAACCTTCTACAGGTAGCTTTAACTGAACACTGTGCAAGGTCGCATTACACTAACGTGTAAATAATGTAGCTGCCTGCGGTAGTGATAGGATCAGGAAATCACCACCAACCTTCTACAGGTAGCTTTAGCTGAACACTGTGCAGATGTCGCACTACACTAACGTGTAAATAATGTAGCTGCCTGTGGTAGTGATAGGATCAGGAAAACACCACCAACCTTCTACAGGTAGCTTTAGCTGAACACTGTGCAGAGGTTGCACTACACTAACCTGTAAATAATGTAGCTGCCTGCGGTAGTGATAGGATCAGGAAAACACCACCAACCTTCTACAGGTAGCTTTAGCTGAACACTGTGCAGAGGTCGCACTACACTAACCTGTAAATAATGTAGCTGCCTGCGGTAGTGATAGGATCAGGAAAACACCACCAACCTTCTACAGGTAGCTTTAGCTGAACACTGTGAAGAGGACGCACTACACTAACGTTAAAATAATGTAGCTGTCTGCGTTAGTGATAGGATCAGGAAAACACCACCAACCTTCTACAGGTAGCTTTAGCTGAACACTGTGCAGATGTCGCACTACACTAACTTGTAGCTTTAGCTGAACACTGTTCAGAGGATGCACTACACTAACTTGTAGCTTTAGCTGAACACTGTGCAGAGGTCGCACTACACTAACTTGTAGCAGTAGCTGAACACTGTGAGGAGGACGCACTACACTAACTTGTAGCTTTAGCTGAACACTGTGCAGAGGACGCACTACACTAACGTTAAAATAATGTAGCTGCCTGCGGTAGTGATAGGATCAGAAAAACACCACCAACCTTCTACAGGTAGCTTTAGCTGAACACTGTGCAGAGGTCACATTACACTAACGTGTAAATAATGTAGCTGCCTGCGGTAGTGATAGGATCAGGAAAACACCACCAACCTTCTACAGATAGCTTTAGCTGAACACTGTGCAGAGGACGCACTACACTAACGTTAAAATAATGTAGCTGCCTGCGGTAGTGATAGGATCAGGAAAACACCACCAACCTTCTACTGGTAGCTTTAGCTGAACACTGTGCAGAGGTCGCACTACACTAACGTGTAAATAATGTAGCTGCCTGCGATAGTGATAGGATCAGGAAAACACCACCAACCTTCTACAGATAGCTTTAGCTGAACACTGTGCAAAGGACACACTAAACTAACGTTAAAATAATGTAGCTGCCTGCGGTAGTGATAGGATCAGGAAAACACCACAAACCTTCTACAGGCAGCTTTAGCTGCACACTGTGAAGAGGACGCACTACACTAATTTTAAAATAATGTAGCTGCCTGCTGTAGTGATAGGATCAGGAAAACACCACCAACCTTCTACAGGTAGCTTTAACTGAACACTGTGCAGAGGTCGCACTACACTAACGTGTAAATAATGTAGCTGCCTGCGGTATGGATAGGATCAGGAAAACACCACCAACCTTCTACAGGTAGCTTTAGCTGAACACTGTGAAGAGGATGCACTACACTAAAGTTAAAATAATGTAGCTGCCTGCAGTAGTGATTAGATCAGGAAAACACCACCAACCTTCTACAGGTAGCTTTAGCTGAACACTGTGCAAATGTCGCACTACACTAACTTGTAGCTTTAGCTGAACACTGTTCAGAGGATGCACTACACTAACTTGTAGCTTTAGCTGAACACTGTGCAGAGGTCGCACTACACTAACTTGTAGCTTTAGCTGAACACTGTGAGGAGGACGCACTACACTAACTTGTAGCTTTAGCTGAACACTGTTCAGAGGATGCACTACACTAACTTGTAGCTTTAGCTGAACACTGTTCAGAGGACGCACTACACTAATTTGTAGCTTTAGCTGAACACTGTTCAGAGGACGCACTACTCTAACTTGTAGCTTTAGCTGAACACTGTGCACTACACTAACCTATAGTTTTAGCTGAACACTGTTCAGAGGACGCACTACACTAACTTGTAGCTTTAGCTGAACACTGTGCAAAGGTCACACTACACTAACTTCTAGCTTTAGCTGAACACTGTTTAGAGGACGCACTACACTAACTTGTAGCCTTAGCTGAACACTGTGAGGAGGATGCACTACACTAACTTGTAGCTTTAGCTGAACACTGTGCAGAGGTCGCACTACACTAACTTGTACCTTTAGCTGAACATTGTGAGGAGGACGCACTACATTAACTTGTAGTTTTAGCTGAACACTGTGAGGAGGACGCACTACAATAACTTGTAGCTTTAGCTGAACACTGTGCATTACACTAACTTGTAGCTTTAGCTGAACACTGTTCAAAGGACGCACTACACTAACTTGTAGCTTTAGCTGAACACTGTGCGCAGGTCGCACTACACTAACTTGTAGCTTTAGTTGAACACTGTTAAGAGGATGCACTACACTAACGTTAAAATAATGTAGCTGCCTGTGGTAGTGATAGGATCAGGAAAAAACCACCAACCTTCTACAGGTAGCTTGAGCTGAACACTGTGCAGAGGTCGCACTAAACTAACTTGTAGCTTTAGCTGAACACTGTGAGGAGGACGCACTACACTAACTTGTAGCTTTAGCTGAACACTGTGCAGAGGTCGCACTACACTAACTTGTAGCTTTAGCTGAACACTGTTCAGAGGACGCACTACACTAACTTGTAGCTTTAGCTGAACACTGTGCACTACACTAACTTGTAGCTTTAGCTGAACACTGTTCAGAGGACGCACTACACTAACTTGTAGCTTTAGCTGAACACTATGCAGAGGTCGCATTACACTAACTTGTAGCTTTAGCTGAATACTGTGCAGAGGTCGCACTACACTAACCTGTAAATAATGTAGCTGCCTGCGGTAGTGATAAGATCAGGAAAACACCACCAACCTTCTACAGGTAGCTTTAGCTGAACAATGTGAAGAGGACGCACTACACTAACGTTAAAATAATGTAGCTGCCTGCGGTAGTGATAGGATCAGGAAAACACCACCAACCTTCTACAGGTAGCTTTAGCTGAACACTGTGCATAGGTCGCACTACACTAACTTGTAGCTTTCACTGAACACTGTTCAGAGGATGCACTACACTAACTTATAGCTTTAGCTGAACACTGTGCAAAGGTCACACTACACTAACTTGTAGCTTTAGCTGAACACTGTTTAGAGGACGCACTACACTAACTTGTAGCCTTAGCTGAACACTGTGAGGAGGATGCACTACACTAACTTGTAGCTTTAGCTGAACACTGTGCAGAGGTCGCACTACACTAACTTGTAGCTTTAGCTGAACACTGTGAGGAGGACGCACTACATTAACTTGTAGCTTTAGCTGAACACTGTGAGGAGGACGCACTACAATAACTTGTAGCTTTAGCTGAACACTGTGCATTACACTAACTTGTAGCTTTAGCTGAACACTGTTCAAAGGACGCACTACACTAACTTGTAGCTTTAGCTGAACACTGTGCGCAGGTCGCACTACACTAACTTGTAGCTTTAGTTGAACACTGTTAAGAGGATGCACTACACTAACGTTAAAATAATGTAGCTGCCTGTGGTAGTGATAGGATCAGGAAAACACCACCAACCTTCTACAGGTAGCTTTAGCTGATCACTGTGAAGAGGATGCACTACACTAACGTTAAAATAATGTAGCTGCCTGTGGTAGTGATAGGATCAGGAAAACACCACCAACCTTCTACAGGTAGCTTGAGCTGAACACTGTGCAGAGGTCGCACTAAACTAACTTGTAGCTTTAGCTGAACACTGTGAGGAGGACGCACTACACTAACTTGTAGCTTTAGCTGAACACTGTGCAGAGGTCGCACTACACTAACTTGTAGCTTTAGCTGAACACTGTTCAGAGGACGCACTACACTAACTTGTAGCTTTAGCTGAACACTGTGCACTACACTAACTTGTAGCTTTAGCTGAACACTGTTCAGAGGACGCACTACACTAACTTGTAGCTTTAGCTGAACACTATGCAGAGGTCGCACTACACTAACTTGTAGCTTTAGCTGAACACTGTGCAGAGGTCGCACTACACTAACCTGTAAATAATGTAGCTGCCTGTGGTAGTGATAAGATCAGGAAAACACCACCAACCTTCTACAGGTAGCTTTAGCTGAACAATGTGAAGAGGACGCACTACACTAACGTTAAAATAATGTAGCTGCCTGCGGTAGTGATAGGATCAGGAAAACACCACCAACCTTCTACAGGTAGCTTTAGCTGAACACTGTGCATAGGTCGCACTACACTAACTTGTAGCTTTCGCTGAACACTGTTCAGAGGATGCACTACACTAACTTGTAGCTTTAGCTGAACACTGTGCAGAGGTCGCACTACACTAACTTGTAGCTTTAGCTGAACACTGTGCACTACACTAACTTGTAGCTTTAGCTGAACACTATTCAGAGGACGCACTACACTAACTTGTAGCTTTAGCTGAACACTGTGCAAAGGTCGCACTACACTAACTTGTAGCTTTAGCTGAACACTGTTCAGAGGACGCACTACACTAACTTTTAGCTTTAGCTGAACACTGTTCAGAGGACGCACAACACTAACTTGTAGCTTTAGCTGAACACTGTGCACTACACTAACTTGTAGCTTTAGCTGAACACTGTTCAGAGAATGCATTACACTAACTTGTACCTTTAGCTGAACACTGTGAGGAGGACGCACTACACTAACTTGTAGCTTTAGCTGAACACTGTGCACTACACTAACTTGTAGCTTTAGCTGAACACTGTGCAACGGTCGCACTACACTAACTTGTAGCTTTAGCTGAACACTGTTTAGAGGATGCACTACACTAACTTGTAGCCTTAGCTGAACACTGTGAGGAGGATGCACTACACTAACTTGTAGCTTTAGCTGAACACTGTGCAGAGGTCGCACTACACTAACTTGTAGCTTTAGCTGAACACTGTGAGGAGGACGCACTACATTAACTTGTAGCTTTAGCTGAACACTGTGAGGAGGACGCACTACAATAACTTGTAGCTTTAGCTGAACACTGTGCATTACACTAACTTGTAGCTTCAGCTGAACACTGTTCAAAGGACGCACTACACTAACTTGTAGCTTTAGCTGAACACTGTTCAGAGGACGCACTACACTAACGTGTAATTAATGTAGCTGCCTGCGGTAGTGATAGGATCAGGCAAACACCACCAACCTTCTACAGGTATCTTTAGCTGAACACTGTGAAGAGGATGCACTACACTAACTTTAAAATAATGTAGCTGCCTGTGGTAGTGATAGGATCAGGAAAACACCACCAACCTTCTACAGGTAGCTTTAGCTGAACACTGTGAAGAGGATGCACTACACTAACGTTAAAAAAATGTAGCTGCCTATGGTAGTGATAGGATCAGGAAAACACCACCAACCTTCTACAGGTAGCTTTAGCTGAACACTGTGCAGAGGTCGCACTAAACTAACTTGTAGCTTTAGCTGAACACTGTTCAGAGGATGCACTACACTAACTTGTAGCTTTAGCTGAACACTGTGCAGAGGTCACACTACACTAACTTGTAGCTTTAGCTGAACACTGTTAAGAGGACGCACTACACTAACTTGTAGCTTTAGCTGAACACTGTGCACTACACTAACTTGTAGCTTTAGCTGAACACTGTTCAGAGGACGCACTACACTAACTTGCAGCTTTAGCTGAACACTGTGCATAGGTCGCACTACACTAACTTGTAGCTTTAGCTGAACACTGTTCAGAGGACGCACTACACTAACTTGTAGCTTTAGCTGAACACTGTGAGGAGGACGCACTACACTAACTTGTAGCTTTAGCTGAACACTGTGCAGAGGTCGCACTACACAAACTTGTAGCATTAGCTGAACACTGTGAGGAGGACGCACTACATTAACTTGTAGCTTTAGCTGAACACTTTGAGGAGGACGCACTACATTAACTTGTAGCTTTAGCTGAACACTGTGTACTACACTAACTTGTAGCTTTAGCTGAACACTGTTCAGAGAACGCACTACACTAACTTGTAGCTTTAGCTGAACACTGTTCAGAGGACGCACTACACTAACTTATAGCTTTAGCTGAACACTGTGAGGAGGACGCACTACACTAACTTGTAGCTGTAGCTGAACACTGTGCAGAGGTCGCACTACACTAACTTGTAGCTTTAACTGAACACTGTGAGGAGGATGCACTACACTAACTTGTAGCTTTAGCTGAACACTGTGAGGAGGACGCACTACACTAACTTGTAGCTTTAGCTGAACACTGTGCACTACACTAACTTGTAGCTTTAGCTGAACACTGTTCAGAGGACACACTACACTAACTTGTAGCTTTAGCTGAACACTGTGCAGAGGTCGCACTACACTAACTTGTAGCTTTAGCTGAACACTGTGCTGAGGTCACACTAAACTAACTTGTAGCTTTAGCTGAACACTGTGAGGAGGACACACTACACTAACTGTAAATAATCTAGCTGCCTGACTGTGGTACTAATAGGATCAGAATAACACCAGCAATTTTCTTCAGGTAGCTGTAAATACTGTAACAACACAAGCCTGCCTGTCAGCAGGAAGATAATAACAGGAACGGATCTAGCTAAACTGAATACGGTGTATAAATATATATATATATATATATATATATATACAACACCTGGGATGCATATATATACACAATACACTGTAAGTGCAGCTAACTGACTGACTGTCCTGCCTAATATATCTAACTTAAATCAAATGACACTGTCTCTCTGTCTCTGTCTCTCAACGCCGGAACACACACTACACAGGGCCGCCATGCAGGTGGCCTTATATAGTGTGGGGCGTGTACCAAACCCCCTGAGCCATAATTGGCCAAAGCCACCCTGGCTTTTGCCAATTACAGCTCTCTCTACAGACGGCACTATGATTGGTCAAGCATGCGGGTCATAGTGTATGCTTGGCCAATCATCAGCCAGCAATGCACATGCCACAGTGAATTATGGGCCGTGACGCGCCACTCGAATTTGGCGCAAACGGCCCATATCGTTCGCAATTCGGCAAATGATCGAACAGACGATTTTCGAGTCGAACATGGGTTGGACTCGAACACGAAGCTCATCCCTACTCTGCATTGAAAGATTTAAAAATTTTCAGTGTGATGAATGTACCATCTCCATTACGCACGGTCGCTTTACCAGACTGAGCGGCTCCGTCTCGTACTTGATTCTGAGCATGCATGTTTTTTTGCGTGTGGGAATTGCATATACACGAACGCATTGCATACACACACATACGTTTACACACACAGATCCATGTCCCTGCTCTGTTACTGGCAATCGCGGGTGCCTGGCGGATGGGAGATCCCTCCTACGGACGTCATCTGACTACGAGCGCAGAAGCAAGTGGTTAAAGTTATAGAGGAGGTCTAGTGCTAAAATGATTGCTCTCACTATAACGTTCACGACAATACCTCACAAGTGTGGTGCAAATGCTGTTTACCTATGCGGCATGACCTACATATGCGATGGCTTATGCGTGCGAGCATAAGAGGATGGGGCGCTTTACATTCTTTTCATTACTGTTATTTTTTTTTTTTTTTTACACTGTCTCTTGAATTTTTTTTATCACATTTATTCCTGTTACAAGAAATTAAAAAATTCCATGTAATAGGTATACGGCATGACAGGTCATCTTTATGAAGACATCTGGGGTCAGTAAGACCCCAGATATCTCCTCTATCCTGGAAAGCATGAGATAAAAAAAATGATCTCTGCTTTCCAGGGGAAAGAAATGGCAGTGTTTACATCTGCCAGTGCCGGAAATTACATCATGACATTGCTCCCGGCCACCCAGAATCATAGAGATAGGTGAGGACTATCCGGTCCACGGGTAGCTCTATGGTAATCTGGCGTCGCCGCTGGATTGGGTCCACGGGGTCCCTGATCCCACGGGAGAGCTTAGAGAGGTGCCATTGGGTGACGGGAGGGGGGAAATCCCCTCCCGCTGCCTGTAAAAACAATACAGTGGCTAATCAGCTGCTAGGAGTTTTTTTTGCAAGAGAGGGAATCACCAGCTGAAAACAAAGATATCTGGATGATGCCTGTGTAGCACCCTAGTTATACTGGTTGATTGTTAGAGATCTATTGATTTCTCCCTATGTTTGGCTTTGTTGTACTTTTCTCTTCCACCACTAGGTGGCCAGATAATTGGTGGTACTAGATATGAGAAGGGCAACCCAAGGTCAGGTTATGGGTATATGGAGTGTCTCAACCAATGGGCAGGGGTTTTCTTAAATCCCTTAGCCTGCTGGGAGAGCCTATATGTTCAGGTGAAGTCAAGTGATCTATGTACTGTGCTACCTGGACGACTGTCTGGGTGGACGCATGTAGTGTTGCCCCGGGCTGCTAGGCTGGAGATTGGGCCTATCCCGGGAGCATCTGGCTGCTAGGCTGTCTGAGGGCCTATCCAGAAGTAAGAGAGCAGCACAGGGTTGGGATTGCGGCTTGCAGTCCAACCAGAAGTGACGATTCTGCCAGCTGGAGAACCTGTCAGTGGTCGGAGGTAGAAGGGAAGCTGTCGCCACTAAGGGACCAACCACCTTATTACCAGGGACCACAGTGAGTAACTGAAGCAAGTACTGGAACAGTATTCTCACCGAACGGGCATGGTGGAGAATCGGGAAACTTCAGGCGGTGATCAAGTCAGGGACCCAGACAATGGAGGTGACGCTTGCAGAGCAGCCTTGTGCGCCAAGCTAGGGACCGAGCAGACCATTGGGGTGAAGCTTGAGAAGTATCTGGAGTGCCAAGCTAGGGACCCAGCAGAGAGGCGGGGGTGGTGCTTGAGGAAGATACCACCGTGAAGATTGGAGGAGCTCAAGGGATTCAGTGGCAGTGAATCAGAGGGTCTAGTGAGACCAGGAGCACAGTGGGCTGAAGAATTAAAAGGAGAAGTTGTAGTGAAGGTGAAAGAACTGTTACACTTTGTGTTAGGAACTGTTAAAGACTTTTTGCCATAGGAGACAGCATTCCTGCACATGCAGATGTGGCTTCTTGCTGGAGGCCTTTCCCTGCTGTCTTCCTATTGAAGTCTCGGAGACTGCTAGTTGAACTTGCAACTACTCAAGGATGTCCTGGCCCTAACCCTCTTTCCCCCAAAAAAGTTTGTAAGAGAAATAAACATCTCTTTTGCATTCAGGAAGTGTCTGGCACCCAATAACTTTATCCACCTTGCACACACTATGCCTCACAACCCACCACATACAGAAGGATGTCAGCTATCTCTGGCCCTGGAGGTTCTCATTAGACTGAAGGAGGCCGGAGACCTTGCTACACCTACACCTGGCATCATCCAGATATCACCACTTCAACCTAAGGACGTCATATGATGGCCTTCTGGCGAGAAGTGGTTAAGCAATGCACAAAATTCAGAGGTCAGGATTAGGAGTTCAGTAATCATGCAGTTACTCACAGATTGTGGCTTCCATCTGTCATTCCCAGGGCCCAGCATTGTTCTGGCAAGCCAAGTAGACTGTCAACTTCATAGTGCATGGGATCCTACTCATTGCCCATTGTACAAGCATCAGTCCACAATGGCACAGCTGAAGCAGTATGCACGTGTCTGATGGCATGAGTTGGAGGCTGTGCACTGTGAAGTTTAAGTTCTTGGCTGCCGGGGAGAAATCCAGGAACACCATTTCCAGGGACAGATCCCTCAGAATGGGCACACTCTTAGCAGCCCTGAGATGTGTTCAGTGCTATGTCCAGTAAGTCTAATTTACTATCAGATATATCAGTCTGGTTGTACTTACAAAGCCATCCACAATTTAGCCCCCAGCTACATCACTAGCCTAGTCTCTGAATACCAACCTACTTGTTCTCTTGGTTCCTCTCAAGACCTCCTGCTCTCTAGCTCCCTTGTCACCTACTCCCATGCTCGCCTCCAGGACTTTTCCAAAGCCTCTCCAATCCTATGGAATGCCTTACCCCAATCTGTTCACTTATCTCCTATACTATCTAGCTTTTAGACAATCCCTGAAAACCCTTCTCTTCAGAGAAGCCTACCCTACCCACACTTAACAACTGTATTTTCATCTTCACCATCAGCTCACCCCCCACAGTTATTACCTTTTATTTCCACTTGACCCTCCCTTCTAGATTGTAAGCTCTAATGAGCAGGGCCCTCTGATCCCTCCTGTATTGATTTGTATTGTAATGCTGCGTACACACGAGCGGACTTTACGGCAGACTTGGTCCGGTGGACTGGACTCCATCGGATAATTCGATCGTGTATGGCAGGGATCCTCAAACTACGGCCCTCCAGCTGTTGCAGAACTACACGTCCCATGAGGCATTGTAAAACTCTGACATTCACAGACATGACTAGGCATCATGGGAATTGTAGTTACTGAACAACTGGAGGGCCGTAGTTTGAAGACCCCTGGTGTATGGGCTCCAGCGGACTTTTTTTCTCAAAAGTTCAACGGACCTAGAAAAGAAACATGTTTCAAATGTTTCAGACGGACTCGAGTCCGGTCGAAAAATCTGCTTGTCTGTATGCTAGTCCGACGGACTAAAACCGACACTAGGGCAGCTATTGGCTACTGGCTATCAACTTCCTTTGTTTGGTACGGCGTATGTCATCACGTATGAATCCGTCAGACTTTGGTGTGATCGTGTGTGTCCGTCGGAAAGATCATCGGACCAAGTCTGCCGTTAAGTCCGCTCGTGTGTACGCAGCATAAGTGTACTGTCTGCCCTCATGTTGTAAAGCGCTGCGCAAACAGTTGGCGCTATATAAACCCTGTATGTCCAGACACTAGTGATGACCAATGCTTTTATAAACAAACACATGTCTGATGATGCAAGCCAGTATCTGTGAGCTCGTCAACCATTACCCAAATTTTAAAACATCATTGAACTTTTTGCAGTTTTTATGGGACATTTGGAAAAAACCCAAGAGTAAAGCTGACAAAGTTTGTGAATTTGCTACCTTCAGCAAATCAGCCTGATCTGGGGCGAATCTGAGAAAAGTAAAGCATTTAACACTGTTTGAAATTAAGAGGACAAAACAACATAGTTATGAAGTGGAAGTATATATTGCACTTTGATATAATTGAACAAACCAAAGACAAAAGGATAATATTAAAGCAGAGTTCCAGCCTCAAAAAAAATGTAAAAGTCAGCAGCTACAAATACTGTAGCTGCTGACTGTTAATATAAGGACGCTTACCTGTCCAGGGATCCTGCGATGTCGGCCCCCTGAAGCCGATTCATAAATCAGCTTGGGTGGAGGTGCCACCATTGCAACTAAGGGAAACTGGCAGTATAGCCTTTAGGCTTCACAGCCGATTTCCTACTGCACATATGCGAGTCGCGCTGCGCTTTCTGAATGGCCCTGTTGCCTTCTGGGACACACACAGGTCCCAGAAGGCAGCGGGGGGAAGGAGGAGGGGCCGATGCAAATGCCGAGATGACGTACCTCACCACAGCGAGGTTAGGACGGAAGTCCTGTTGGAGAAGAAAAAAAGGTAAAAGAACGGCACAAAAAAAAAAAAAAAAAAGGATATCCAAAAACGAGGATGGGTGGGGTGATCGGTTGATTAAGACCTGGAACTCCGTTTCAGCTATTTTACTTTTTAATGGCTTTTCCCTGATTTAAAATAACTTCTAGAAAACTGTCTAGAAAACTTTTTTTTTATCATAAACAAAGCAAAGTATAAGCAATTACAACTATATAGAAATAAATGTTGGACAATTTCGATAAAAATTGATTGCCAAATTGTTACTAGGGAAGAATTTCCAAGGAAATGTAACAGACATATAGAGAGAGATTTACTAAAATTGGTGCACACAGAATCTGGTGCACCTGTAAATAGTAACCAATCAGCTTCTTACTTCATCTTGTTCAATTAAGCTTTTTCAATAAGGCCTAGATATGCATAGCTGCCCCAGATTCTCAGTGCACCAGTTTTAGTAAATTCATCTTATATTAATGAACTTGCTAAACAAAAACAGAAGAAAAAATAGAAAGTACTCTATGCTTTTGTGTTTATAGGTGTGACATACTGTATGTAAACCATAACAATAAACGTCTCGTACGGGGACATAGCTAAGGGGGGTTTTGGGGGTTAAAACTCCCCTCAGAGCATCAATGCAGACTGCAGAAGTAGTAACATTATGTGTGCCTCAACTACATTGCCGGACTCGCAGGCACTGACTCACACACGCTGTTGTTGTGTGCTGCCTGAGTCTGCTGTTACACCGCTTGACCACCGGGGTTCGCCGGCCCGGGCTGTTAGGCTCGGCTTGGGCTGAGGGAGGCTCTGTCAGCAGGGAGGGGTGGGGCCGGGAGCTCCATTGACGCTCTGACCCTGCCGTGCCCCACACCATGTATCCTGTATGTGTTCTGAGGTACGGAGCAGAGAAGGAGTGCTGAGAGTGCATCCCCTGTACAACTGAGAGCCCTGCCATAGACCACTTAGACCCCCGCCTCGGACCACGGAAAGACCCACCCTTACCTCAGAAAGCTCCACCCTCGGACCTCTGAGAGCAGGAGGTGAGCCCACTGGCCAGGTAGGTCTTTCTGCCAATAGTTACACACTGCCTGTAGACAGTAGACTCACTGCTATGTTATGTCATTTCCTGTACTCGCAGCCACAGTCTCTGGTCATTTCCTGTAGTCGCATCCGCAGTCTCTGGTCATCTCCTGTAGGTGCATCCGCAGTCTCTGGTCATTTCCTGTAGTCGCATCCGCAGTCTCTGGTCATCTCCTGTAGGTGCATCCGCAGTCTCTGGTCATTTCCTGTAGTCGCATCCGCAGTCTCTGGTCATTCCCTGTAGTCACAGCCGCAGTCTCTGGTCATTTCCTGTAATCCATCTGCAGTCTCTGGTCATTTCCTGTAATCCATCTGCAGTTGCTGGTGATTTCCTGTAATCCATCTGCAGTCTCTGGTCATTTCCTGTAATCAATCTGCAGTCTCTGGTCATTCCCTGTAGTCGCAGCCGCAGTCTCTGGTCATTCCCTATAGTCACAGCTGCAGTCTCTGGTTATTTCCTGTAGTCACATCCGCAGTCTCTGGTCATTTTCTGTAGTCACATCCGCAGTCTCTGGTCATCTCATGTAGGTGCATCCGCAGTCTCTGGTCATTTCCTGTAGTCGCATCCGCAGTCTCTGGTCATTCCCTGTAGTCACAGCCGCAGTCTCTGGTCATTTCCTGTAATCCATCTGCAGTCTCTGGTCATTTCCTGTAATCCATCTGCAGCTGCTGGTGATTTCCTGTAATCCATCTGCAGTCTCTGGTCATTTCCTGTAATCAATCTGCAGTCTCTGGTCATTCCCTGTAGTTGCAGCCACAGTCTCTGGTCATTCCCTGTAGTCACAGCCGCAGTCTCTGGTTATTTCCTCTAGTCACATCTGCAGTCTCTGGTCATTTTCTGTAGTCACATCCGCAGTCTCTGGTCATTTCCTGTAGTCACATCCGCAGTCTCTGGTCATTTCCTGTAGTCATATCCACAGTCTCTGGTCATTTCCTGTAGTCATAGCCGCAGTCTCTGGTTATTTCCTGTAATCCATTTGCAGTCTCTGGTCATTTCCTGTAATACATCTGCAGTCTCTGGTCATTTCCTGTAATCCATCTGCAGTCTCTGATTATCTGTGCATTTGGCTTGCGGCTGCGGCTACTGTGACATCAATGGGCAAGTCCTTGTTCACATTGACTGCGGCTTTGAAATTGTACAACTTCATCTAAAATCGCATTATTTTAAAGCCGCATGTGAGTGTGACTTCAGGTGTGACTTGGAAGACATCTGTGCGGCTTCATGCACAGATGTCTATGCAAGTAGCACCTGAAATCACCATAAGTAGTGCAGGAACTACTTTTTGAAATCAGTGCGGCATTTGAACATGGCCATTGCCAGCAATAGGGTGTGACTTGTCATGCAATTTGACAGGTCAGATCCCACAAGTTGCTCCAATGTGTATTGGGGCTTAGGCCATTCTTATACCCTATCTGGTCATGCCCACTACTCTCTGTGGCACGCTCAATAGAATTTCTTTTTCAACTGTATCCCAGGAGGACTGGTATTTTGTCACAATGCTGTAATCTCTAGCAACCAATCAGTGAGCGGTAATGATAAGCAGTAATCTATCACTACCAATCAGTGAGCAGTAATGTGCAGTAACTTCTAGCAGCCAATCGGTGAGCAGTAATCATGTGCAGTAACCTCTAGCAACCAATCAGCAAGCAGAAATGATGTGCAGTAACCTCTATCAACTAATCAGTGAGCCAAAACGTGTGCTGTAACCTCTAGCAGCCAGTCAGTGAGCAGTAATGCTACACTGTAACCTCTGGCAACCAATCACAATCGCTGCCTAATCTGCCACAATAAACTGATTTTGAAAATGTTTGCCCAGAGTCCATTTAATTTTAAAGAGGGTCCTGGCTCTCACTCCTCCGCACCTGCACCTCTGTGCCTCCAGGCTCCTTTATACGAGATCATGTCTTCTTGACTTGTCCAGCCACAGCCACCAGGAAAGGAGGAAGCACTGAGCAGAGTGGCTCCGTCACCTTGCAGTGCCACTTCCCACCTTTGACTACCACTTGGGTAAGGAGCTGGACCCTCAAGGGTGCTGTTAGCTGCCAGCCTGCCACATGGACATGGATGTGGAGGATGTTCTGAAGTGCTGCTGTCCGTTGACCCACCCAGTCCACCCTGGGTTACTTGGTGTGGCCCTCTTTCCCTTGTGTCCTCCTCAGTCAGGTTAGCTTAGAACTGCAGTGCTGCAGAATTTCTTCTTGTCATTCTACTGGTATCTGAGGTTGTGGTAACTGCTGGCAAAGTTGGTGATTGAGGCGCTGGACTGAGTCTTCCATAATTGCTGTTGTGTTAGCCTGTTAGGCACATGTAGTGGTTTGGGATCATGGGCAAAATATTGCTGTGATTCTGCCCACCACGGCACCCTGATTCCAAATCACACTGCAATGCTGGCAAAACACAGCCGATGTGTTTGTGGTCCATTAATTTTTATTGGCACCACAATGTGGTGTCTTTTTGCTGTGATTGTTGAGCGATTTATAGCACAACAAGAATCCAAAACCACACTGTGTTTTGGTACCACTAAAAATGAATGGAACATAAACACATGTGCTGCATTTTGCCAACATTGCATTGTGATTTGGAATTGCGGACAGCAATTCTGCCCACGATCCCAAATAGCTACATGTGAACAGTCAGGGCCTAACAAGCTAACACAACAGCAATTATGCAAGACTTGGCCTCAGCATATTTTATAGGTACAAGGAAGCCCAAGTTTTGTTTAACCGTGTTCCTTAAGACCCTCCCACTATCATGTTTGGCCACACCCACTTTTTTGCATCAGCACGCTGCACTAGCCGCAGGACACTGCTTCCCTGTCATGCCCCTCATTTTCATGCTCAAAAGTTTACTGGTACGTTCTGTATGTATGGACTCTGCACAGTACCACTTCTCTTGTCTAGTATCCTGGGTTAACAGAGAATCATTGAGTGTGCTGCCTTCCACAAGATTGCAGTGCACCACCCTGTGATAGGCAGTCCAATGGCAGAGAGCACTGATCCGTCAGGTTTTTTTCGTTCAGCCAGTACCAGGTCTCAGACTGGACAATAGCCAACCTCACTGGGCAATGTTCATAAAAACTGGTATAAGGCAAAACTGAAATCCGGTTAGATTTTCAAGAGGATCTGAGAAAATAGAATTAAGGATGTAATAAAATGAGGGACGGGTTTCCACGCTCACGGACCTGAAGGCTTGCAGCCTCCCCTTGCACTTACCCCCGAAGGAGTGAGTTAAATAGTAAAGGAAAGTTAATTAGGGGTAGATGGCGCTACCTTACCAGGGTACCTTGATTTATAATATAATGAACCTCAAAGGAAAAAAAAGAGAAATCAGAAAAAACTAAATACAACCCCTTTATCACTCATTAGGTAGTGGATCTAGGTGTCCAGCATTACCTGAATGGACTGTACTAGCAAGTCAGTCTCATACCTACATGCAGGTGTACACCATGTGGCTAATCATCATAGATTAATTAAGTGACAACTTGTAAAAATCAATATATGACAATCCAAGAAATAAATAAAATAAAATAAAGTAAAATAAAACACCACGGTTTAAAACCTATGTTGATCCCCCATTTGTGTCCAAATGTGCTTTTATGCATAAGGTGAATTAAATAGTCCCAACATTAGGCATATAGTGCAGGACTGCACATTAAATTATATAAAACTGGTGAAAAATTAGTGAAAAAATTGGTGAAAAAATTAATGAGAGAGGTATATATTAAAATGTAAAAAAATTGTGTATCAAAGTCCAATATCAAAAAGTAAAAACGTCTGTGGTAAGTGACTTTCGTGAAAACAGCTGATCAGATCCAGTGACTTGCGGTGCTCCCCCTCAAAGATCCCCACTCACCAGCTCCCTGCACCCCTGCAGGGGTAGTAGGCATGTAGTAACAAGCAGCAATATGATGTGTATGGGTCCTCAGGGTCCACCGCTCCAGCTGTGAAGTATCCTTCAGTATATCCTCATATAGAAGAAACAGGGCTCCATAGTGTGATACGTTTTAAATAGTTTATTTAGCTATCATAACAGCACAAAAAATAAGGCAAATAAAAGTGACTAAAATTAAAATTAAAATCCGGGCTATTTCTAAAAGAGCCAAATAGTCACACAGCGTGTAATCTGTTTCGTATGGAGAGTGCAGTGCGTCTAGAACCATCAGCTGCACGGCGTGCGCCTCAGCTGCGTTCCACACTCTCCTACTTCCGCGTGTGACGTCAGTGCGTAGCTCCGCCTTACGCGTTTCGTCATCGATGTTATCATTGTGCGCCTTTGATAGTCACTTTTATTTGCCTTATTTTTTGTGCTGTTATGATAGCTAAATAAACTATTTAAAACGTATCACACTATGGAGCCCTGTTTCTTCTATATGAGGATATACTGAAGGATACTTCACAGCTGGAGCGGTGGACCCTGAGGACCCATACACATTATATTGCTGCTTGTTACTACATGCCTACTACCCCTGCAGGGGTGCAGGGAGCTGGTGAGTGGGGATCTTTGAGGGGGAGCACCGCAAGTCACTGGATCTGATCAGCTGTTTTTACGAAAGTCACTTAACACAGACGTTTTTACTTTTTGATATTGGACTTTGATACACTAATTTTTTACATTTTAATATATACCTCTCTCATTAATTTTTTCACCAATTTTTTCACTAATTTTTCACCAGTTTTATATAATTTAATGTGCAGTCCTGCACTATATGCCTAATGTTGGGACTATTTAATTCACCTTATGCATAAAAGCACATTTGGACACAAATGGGGGATCAACATAGATTTTAAACCGTGGTGTTTTATTTTACTTTATTTTATTTTATTTATTTCTTGGATTGTCATATATTGATTTTTACAAGTTGTCACTTAATTAATCTATGATGATTGGCCACATGGTGTACACCTGCATGTAGGTATGAGACTGACTTGCTAGTACAGTCCATTCAGGTAATGCTGGACACCTAGATCCACTACCTAATGAGTGATAAAGGGGTTGTATTTAGTTTTTTCTGATTTCTCTTTTTTTCCTTTGAGGTTCATTATATTATAAATCAAGGTACCCTGGTAAGGTAGCGCCATCTACCCCTAATTAACTTTCCTTTAGAATTAAGGATGTGATTGCTTACTATGAGCAACACATTGCTTTTCCTTTTTCCAGTCTTTATGAATTTGGGCGCAATTTGTTTTGTTTAAAAATACTTTTACTTAGTACCTGCTGTTGAACCCCCCCCCCCCCCCCACCCCGAGCAAAAAATTATCCATGGCCCTGGTCTCGTACTTGCTACCTTTTCATCTGCTAAATATACCACTGTAAAACCCATCTGTTCAGTAAGTTTAAAAAAATGCCTTTTGTACATGTCAGAAATCGAATGCAGTCCAATTCGCCCTCCTACCATAGTTTTTATTTTGAACTACAGAATAATTTGTTTTATGTGGAGAATAGGAAAGGGGATGATTTAGGTAATTTAGCGAAGACAACTTTAGCAGGACTGACACCTTTCTGGTCCACAAAAATGTTGAGCATATTCAGCCCACAACAGGACTAAAGAGTTGAGTGCATTTCTGGCACATCAACAGATATTCTTCTGCACTTGCAGGGTCTTTAAGGGATAAAACATGAGGAAATACGCATATATTGGAGAGATGTACTGCATATTTTTTTTTTTTTACTTTGCTCTGACATACATTTAAAGGTTAAGTTCACTTTTTTTTCTAAATTCCAGCTCCCCAATGTACCAATATAGCATTCATGTACTTTTTTTGCAAAAATATCAAAGCTTTCCATAAAATCTACAGACACGTACCTTACTGTCCTACATCCATGATTCAAAACGTATCTATTGCTTCTGTCTTACATCCTTACAGACTGTAGGTCATGACACAGGAAGGAGTCGACCAGCTGATCTCATTAGTACAGATTTTACGTTCTGGTGAAAACTAAGCACTGAAGTAACACTGAATTCAACAACAAAGCTATACTCAGATTTTTAAAGCATTTTTCAATTAGGACTAGAAGAATCTACTGAATATCCACCATGCAGCTCCCAGGGAAAACAAATATGCATCAGTAAATAGGCTATGATGTGATCACTTTGTGGCAAATGCACCACTGCATTAATGTGTATGTACCATTGAAGTATACTGTATAATTTAAGGCTTAGAGGTAAACAGTGCAAGAACCAACTTATCTCTGATTTGGCTAAGCACAAATGGGGAGAAGTTCGTTCACACTCTCTATAGTTTTCTAAGCTCTTGAAATTGTCCTGTCTCCTTTTACATTGTAAAGAGCTGTGCAAAATGTTGATGATATAGCGGGTAAAAAAAGTATTAAACACGTCACCATTTTTCTAGGTAAATATATTTCTAAAGGTGCTATTGACATGAACTTTTTACCAGATGTCAGTAACAACCCATGCAATCCATACATACAAAGAAACCAAAATAAATAAGTTCAGAAATTAGGTTATGAGTAATAAAATGCAGGGAAAAAGTATTGAACGCATGAAGAAGGGAGGTGCAAAAAAGCATGGAAAGCCAAGACACCAGTTGAAATCTATCAGTAATTAGAAAGCAATCCTGCCCATTGTCAGTGAAACTTAATATCAGCTGGTTCAGTCTCACCTGATGGCCTATAAAAAGGTGTATCATTACCAAGGTGTCACACATGAAACATCTCATGATGGGTAAAAGTAAAGAGCTCTCTCAAGACCTTAACAACCTTTTTGTTGCAAAACATACTGATGGCATTGGTTTCAGAAGGATTTCTAAACTTCTGAATGTTCCAGTGAGCACTATTGGGGTCATAATCCGGAGTGCAAAGAACATTTCACCATAACCCAGCCATGACCAGGTGCTCCTTGCAAAATTTCTGACAGAGGAGTGAAAATAATTATCAGAAGAGTTGTCCAAGAGCCAAGGACCACTTGTGGAGAGCTTCAGAAATACCTGGAATTAGCAGGTACAATTGTTTCAAAGAAAACAATAAGTAATGCACTCAACCACTATGGCCTGTATGCACGCTCACAATGCAAGACTCCATTGCTGAAGAAAAATCATGTTAAAGCTTGTATAAAGTCTTTTGCACAACATTTAGATAAGCCTCTGAAATACTGGGAGAATATAGTCTGGTCAGATGAGACCAAAACTGAACTCTTTGGATGCCATAACACACACAATGTTTGGAGGTTAAATGACATTGAACATCACCCCAAAAACTCCACAGTGTAGTTTGGAATTGGGAACATCATGGTGTGGGGCTGTTTTTCAGCATACAGTATTGGCAAATTTCATATCATTGAAGGAAGAATGAATGAAAAAATGTACCAAGACATCCTTGATAAAAATCTGCTGCCATCTACCAGGATGATGAAGTTGAAACGAGGGTGGATATTTCAGCAAGACAATGATCCCAAACACAAAGCCAAGGAAACTCTCAATTGGTTTCAAAGTAAGAAAATAAAGCTGCTAGAATGGCCCAGCCAATCACCTGACTTGAATCCGATAGAAAATCTAAGGAAAGAACTAAAGATCAGAGTTCATAGAAGTGGTCCATGGAACCTTCAAGGTTTAAAGACTGTTTGTGTGGAAGAAAGGGCCAAAATCACACCTGATCAATGCATGCAACTAGTTTATCCATACACAAGGCATCTTTAAGCTGTCATTACCAACAAATAATTTTGGACCAAGTATTAAATACATTTCAGTTAGCATGTTAAATACTTTTTCCTTGTGTCATTACATTTTAATATACATAACTTAATTTCTGAACTTAATTATTTGGTTTCTTTGTACGTATGGATTGCAAGGGTTGTTACCGACGTATGGTGAAAATTTCATGTCAATAGCACCTTTAGAAATATATTTACCTAGAAAAATGGTGACGTGTTCAATACTTATTTTACCCGCTGTATATATGGCCTGTATAATATTAACAACAATTAGAAATCAGCCACCCTATGTTTCAAAATGCTGGAAAGTCTCTGTGTGCAAAATGAGCATTATTCACTGCATACATTCCTTAAATGTAATTTTAGTCACCTGATTATCATAGGCACATCGCTTGGAGCTACTATGTAAGGCTAGCCTAAGTTATATATTCTGTGCAGGAAGTAATAAAATGCTACTTCCTGTTTTGAATTAAAAGGTAATTCAACAAGAAAAATGTTCAACCTTGCTGTTTGGAAAGCAAAGAAACTTGTTTGCATCTAGTGATTCACTAATCTACAGAAATGTCATGATAACATATGACATTGTCAATGTAACATTTTTCTATTTTGTGATGTTAGGCAACATAGTTTTTAATAACACACAGAATACATTGGCTTTGGTCAAACTTATTTTTGACTAATACAGTATTTTATATTCTCATTTTTAAGCATCTGTACTAGCTAAATGGAAATATATGTGTGAGTGTCTGTATAAAGTGTCTACAGCAATTTCCCATTAAACTCTAAATTCCAACTCTGGTCAAAATCTATTTTTCTAATCCCTCCCTCTCACCCACCTTTAACCCATCTTCCCAGGTGTTTACTTTCCATTACGTGATGAAGTCATTATCAAACAGAAGTGTAGTGCCCTCATAGGTAGGTTGCTAGGATGTATATAGTTAGCATAGTATGGTCTCCTGCTAAGGTAAAATATAGGCGTTTCCTGCCTAATAGGAAGACTGAATTGGTGCAGCTAGGGAATCCTTTGTGTTTAACAAGCATACCTCCCAACTTTTGAACTTCAGAATGAGGGACACTTGAGGGAGGGAGCAACTGATGGTGTGCTATGTGCACTGCGGCAAAAGTGGGTGTGGTCAAACTCCTAACAGTGGGAGGGGCTTAACGGGCATGGTTAAACAAAACCCAGTTTTCCTTGTACCTCTAAAATATGCTTTGATTGCTGTGCTGCAAGAAAGTCTCACAAACACATACAAACCCCAGCATTATCATTAAAAAAAAAAAGAAAAAGCTTCCATTACAAATGGTTTTGCATAAACAATGGAAGTGTGCGTTACACAAAGTGGATTCAGGAATGCATTACGTACAGAGTACAGGGTTCAGGAGTATGCTATGTACAGAGTGCCTTGCCCAGGAGTCTGATATGCACAGGGAGTAGGTTTCTGGATTGCTTTATTTACAGAGTGCAGGGCTCAGGACAGCACTAGGTACAGACTGCAGGTTTCTGGAGTGCCTTTTGCTTAGGGAGCAGGGTTCTGGAGTGTGTTACGCACAGAGTGCAGGGTTCAGGAGAGTGCTAGATACAGAGTGCAGGGTTCTGGAGTGCGTTATGTACAGAGTGTAGGGTTCTGGAGTGCGTTATGCACAAGGTGTAGAGTGTTCTGGAGTTACGCACAGAGTGCAAGGTTTTGGAGTGTGTTATGTACAGGGAATTAGGTTCTGAAGTGCATTATGTACAGGGAGGTAGGCTCTGGAGTGCGTTATATACAGAGTGCAGGGTTCTGGAGTGCGCTATGTACAGAGTGCAGGGTTCTGGAGTGCATTATGCACAGGGTGCAGGGTTCTGGAGTTACGTACTGAGTGCTGGGTTCTTGCGTGTGTTATGCACAGGGTGCAGGGTTCTGGAGTTACGTACAGAGTGCAGGGTTCTGGAGTGTGTTATGCACAAGGTTCTGGAGTTACATACAGAGTGCAGGGTTCTGGAGTGTGTTATGCACAAGGTGCTGGGTTCTGGTGTGTGTTATGTACAGAGTGTAGGAGAGTGCTGGGCATAGTGTATGGTTTTGGAGTGGGTTATGTACAGAGTGTAAGGTTCAAAATCGGTAGGTACAGAGTACAGTCCTCCATCCACATCTCACTATTGTCTCCCCAAAGCTCCACCATCTTCCACTTGTTTACCTTTGTAAAAGCAACACCTTTCTGCAGCTGGCTCTTCTATCCACTGCAGACACAGCTTCCATTCCTCTTTCAGTGCATTTTCAGCTCCTGAACTCCCCGAGCACGTGAACACACTGCAGTCAGCTACTCCAGCACTTGTTCCGACTGTAGTGCATGGCAGGGAGGCTGTTTAAGAAGCTGTGGGAGAGAGGTTACTTTCACTTTTAACTACAGAAGTCAGGCTTCTGTGTTTTAAAGTGAAAGTGGCGATCTGTGAGTGCAGGGCTACACAAGGCTGAAAAAAACCCTGGGGAGGAGAACAGACAATTGATCCTGACACTTTATCTTTGTCCCAACCAGCGATGTATGTCAACTTCTGGCTGAGTAGGACCTGCAGCAGTGTGAACATCCAGGGATTGGCGAGCAAGCCAGCTGGATGTGCACTGTGCAGCCCCGATGACAGACTTTACCTGTCAAATCCAAGCTGTGATTTCGGGTATGGGCGGGACAGCTACCAAGACCTGCCCCTCTGTCAAACAACCAGTGCTGTCAGGTTTTTTTTGGTTCAGCTTGCTGGTTGAATGAGAAAAAATTAAAAGTGTGTACCCAATTAGATTTTCAGGTATATGTCGGTTTTAATGTCTCCCCACACCAGGGATGGGGCCTTGGCACAGAGCAAAGCATTCACCAGGTGCCTTCAAGACAGACAGATGGCAGGAGAGTGCAGGGATGGTGTCAGCAATGGAGGCACTAAGCTGTAGTACTTACCTTTTACTTTGATCTGAATGGACGATGACAGGTTCTTTTTACTGCCAGACACCACTAGGTGCCTGATCCTCTTCTCAGATCTTCTATAGAGGGCCCCAGAGCCCACACACTGGACAGATCCAATTTGCAGAGAGATATAATATCTGCAATGAGAGATCCCACCAATACATACAGACAGCTGAAGAGGAGGCCAGCCTGACACATCACTCCCCCCCACCAGCACAGTGAATAGATGGAACATCACACAGCATGAGGTACCCAGGAAGTGATGTCCTCAGCACTGTACATAATGATTGCACAATAAGAAACATCACGACTGCAGACACACAAACCTCCTCAGAAAGCAGCTGACATGCTGGGACCTGTAGTCACTCCTGTAAATGTCTCAGATACCCCACTGTCCAATTAGAGTTGAGCCTCCTCTCACTATACACTCACCTCACAATCACCTCCAGTGTTCTCCCTGTGTATACTAATAGAAGCTGCTCATACCGGCTTAGATACAACATGCTAGAGGGGAGGGTCCACTGAGCTCTGTGTAAGGGAGGAATGAGGAAGTGTGGTGTGTGGGATGTGATAGGGAGGGGGAGGAGCACTCCATGTAATGAAGTACGATGTGAGCCGGCTGTTTTATTACACTGGTTGTTTGACAGAGGGGCGGGTCTCAGTAGCAGTCCCGCCCATACCCGACATCACAGCTTGGATTTGACAGGTGAAGTCTCTCATCGGGGCTGCACAGTGCACAGCCAGCTGGCTTGCTTGCCAATTCCTGGATGTGCTAGATGTTCACACTGCTGCAGTCCCTATTCAGCCGCAAGTTGACATATAAGCAACATAATTATGCGGGACAAAGCCCCTGTACAGCGGGATAGTGGGACAAAGATCTGAATGCAGGAAAGTCCCACCCAACCTGGGACTGTTGGGAGTTATGAACAAGTATTACTGGATTTGCATTAATTCATCTGTATCCAGGCAGTTTTGGAAATTGCTGGGTGGACAGGAGTGGCTCATGCAGATCAGTGGCATGGATATGGATGCCATCCAAGCCAATTGCAGGCATAGGGCCCTATGCATGCTAGGAAGGGGTATTTACATTTAGTGAGGAGACACAGGACGGGGTCTTTTGCCTGGAGAGGAGAGTCCAGCTGAGGAGGGGGCGCTCTGCCCTCCCCAGCACCTCAGGCTGGAGGCCTGGAAGCTGGAGAGCTGACCCATGTATTCTGAAGACCTGACTGAGGGGAGCCATGCCTAAGAAGAGGATCTGTTTGCGACTCCTGTGAGTACAGACCAAAGATCTAGGGGCCTGTTCTTTTCTAGGCTTCCCCTCCCTCTGTGCTAGGAAAGTTGAATACCGAATAACAAACCGTGATGAAGTGTATGGGACCCGAACTGGAAAAATCAAAAGTGCCCATTTTGAAGGCTTACAGTATATGTAAGTAATTGAGCATACAACGGTTATGGGGGTCTTGGTACTGCCATGGGGGATATGGATCAATGAAGATTAAGTTTGTAAAAACATAATTTTTAAATGAGCAGTGATTTATTGATAAAACAATAAAAACAGGTAGGCATCTGCGCTACTGAAAAAGGTACTAATATTGGAAGAGGAAAGCAGCCAGCACTATTTGTTGATAAAAATAAAAATATAAAAAGTCCACATGCGGCGCTAATAAAAAGCAATAGTCTTTGAAGTATTTAAAGAGGAAAAGATGATAATCCCTTTACCAGTTTTCAGTGTGTATAGGGAAGCACACCACACCACATGATTATCAAATGCTTACCAGATATCAGCAAGTGATAGGCATTGATTAATAACTTCCCATGGGATCACATCTGTACTCGTCAATCACCAGTAAGTAGATTGTTAAAATGCACTGCAAAGCTTGCATCCATTCACTTGTCCTAGGCAGCAACAAAGCAGTAAACTTCCAGCAGTCAGTGGGCGTCTCACCCAATCAAGGGAATATCATCACCAAATGGAAATAAAGCAGCATATAGTGAAGCCCATCTCACTTGTGAAAGGATTTATTGTAGCAACTTACATGTACAGTCAATAAGAATGATCACCATAAAACAAAACAGCCGGGGCATTCAGTGTGCTTGTGTCTCATAGCCAGCCTGACATGTTTCATCCGAGTGGATATCATCAGAGGCGTGGCTCTACCCCACAAGCACGCCCTTTTAAGTGTGTCATCAGGTGACATGAATCACTGAGGAATCAACCCCCAGGATGACGCGAAAACCCGGAAATACTCTGCGGGAACGCATCACGTCCTGCGCCTGCGTTCCATACATAGGAAATGCCTCTCAGACAGACACACCAACGGGACACAGATCCTCTAGCTGCTATCATGCCAGTGCTAGGTATATACATGTACAATTATTTATTTATTGAAGCTTAACCACATGCCGACTAGCCTCCCGCAGTTGTACTGCGGCAGAATGGTACGGCTGGGCGAACAGACGTGCCCCCCCCCTCGCCCGACCCAAGCTGAAGTGAGCGCCCAGTGGTCACACGGAGAACACGGAGAACCCGGAACTGTGTGTGCAAACACACAGTTTCCGGTTCTCTGAGGGGAGAAGAGACTGATCGTCTGTTCATACGTAGTATGAACAGTGATCTCTTATCTTCCGTGCACAGTCCCCATCGTCCCCATCCCCCTTCTGTTAGAACACAAACTAGGACACACTTAACCCCTTTACTGTCCCCTAGTGTTAACCCCTTCAGTGCCAGTAACATTTTTACAGTAATCAATGCATTTTTAATAGCACTGATCGCTGTATAAATGCCAATGGTCCCAAAAATGTGTCAAAATTGTCCAACGTGTCCGCCATAATGTCGCAGTCATGATAAAAATCACAGATCATCGCCATTACTAGTAAAAAAAAATTAATAGTAAAAATGCTATAAATCTATCCCCTATTTTGTAGACGCTATAACTTTTGCGCAAACCAATCAAAATACGCTTATTGCGATTTTTTTTACCAAAAATATGTAGAAGAATACATATCGGCCTAAACTGAGGGAAAAAATAGTTTTTTTATATATTTTTTGGGGATATTTATTATAGCAAAAAGTAAAAAATAATGCGTTTTTTTAAAAATTGTTGCACTTTTTTTGTTTTAGCGCAAAAAATAAAAACCGTAGAGGTGATCAAATACCCCAAAAGAAAGCTCTATTTGTGGGAAATAAAGGACGTCAAATTTGTTTGGGTGCAACGTTGCATGACCGTGCAATTGTCAGTTAAAGTGACACAGTGCCGAATCGCAAAAAGTGCTCTGGTCAGGAAGGGGGTAGAATCTTCCGGGGCTGATGCGCTTAAAGTGAAAGCATAAAAATGAAAAATTCCTTTCAATATGGTGCCTGGGGGTCCCTTAGTCTGACTGTAAAGTGGCACATTTGTACTGTGTATAGAAGCTGCTGCAGCAATAATTGCAGTTATAAAGTTAAAAAAAAGAAATTTTCCCTGCAAGCTTTGTGGAGCAAGCCTGTATAATGAGGTCACAATGTAGTGCATTGGGAACAAGATTAGAGATTTTTTGAATATATTCTGGTGTCTCTTCCACAGACTTTGGATAGAAGTAACAGGTGTGGAAGAATTGGTCTTTGGGTGTCAGTGGCACCTTCAAACTGTGACCCTATAGAGATACTCTTGATGAAAGCAAGAATTGGCCTTGCTGTCAAAAATGTAAAGGATATGCACCTGTCAAACAGGTGCGGAAAAATTGGTCTTTGGGTGTCGGTGGCATCTTCAAACCGTAACCTTAATGAGGTACTCTTAATGAAAGCAAGAATTGACCTTGCTGTCAAAAATTTTAAGGATATGCATCTGTCAAACAGGTGCAGAAAAATTGGTCTTTGGGTGTCGGTGGCATCTTTAAACCGTAACCCTATTGAGGTACTCCTGATGAAAGCAAGAATTGGCCTTGATGTCAAAAATTTAAATGATATGCGCATGTCAAACAGGTACGTCAAAATTGGTCTTTTTGGTGTTGGTGACACCTTCACACTGTAACCCTATTGAGGTACTCTTGATGAAAGCAAGAATTGGCCTTGCTGTCAAAAATTGAAATTAAATAGGCACCTGTCAAACAGGTGCGGAAAAATTGGTCTTCGGGTGTTAATTGTGCTCATCAAACCTACACCAAAAAAAATCTTCCAGATGAAATCAAAACCCACAACGCTAGGCAGCCTAAAAGTCCTGCAGAGATTCCACATCCCGAAAACACTTAATCAGCTTCATTGGCAGCAGGGGCTTCATAGCTGCTGGTAATCTAGGACTGATTCATTTTGATAAATGTCAGACGGTCCACAGATTCTGTGGACAGATGCGTTCTATTATCAGTAACAAAACCTCCAGAAGCATTGAATGCCCATTTGGAAGTACGCTGGATGCAGGGCAGCCCAGCAGCTCAATTGCATACTGGACAAGTTCTGGCCAGTGGTCTATTCTCATGACCCAGTAAGCCGGTGGATTGTTGACTGGAAAGCATTCCAGACGCTGCTGTAGGGATGTGAAAGCTGACAGCCCTGGGTGGCGAGGACTAAAAAAATTGTAAAATGCATCACTTAGGCGGCCGCCTTCTCCACCGCTCCTCTCTTGACCAACAGAAGCCTCAAAACTACATTTTCCACGACACTGTAACCTACCAGAGCCAGGAAAAGCGTTAAAAGATAAACTCCTCTTTAAGGTGTCCTCAAGAGATTTCATCTTCTGCACTCTCTGTGGGGATGGGATGAGTTCTGACACTCTCCCCTTATAACGGTGGTTAAGGAGGGTTGCCAACCAATAGTGATTCTTCTCCTTTATGCCACATATTCTTGGGTCCTTTCGCAGTCTTTAAAGCATGAGCGAGCCCATGCACTGCAAATTTGCGAAGGCATGAGAAGCAGACTCCTCTGGGTCACTGAGGATTATAGTATCTGGAACTGCCTCCTCCCAGCCACGTACTACTCCCAAGGGTTCTGGGGATGGAAAACCATCTCTTACTGTTTGACGTATGTCTTCCTCTGCTTCAATGCCTGCCAGAATCCTCCTCCTCCCTCTCCTCTTGTGTGTTCTGTGGCATAGGAACAATGGTGTCTGCATAAAGTGGGCATTGAGAGGAAAGGAAGTCCTCCTCTTCCTCCCGCTGCATCAGCAGGAACACAACAAGGATTGTGTCACTGATGCATGCATTGTCATGGCTCACCATCCTTGTGACCTGCTCAAATGGTGACAGTACAGTGCATGCATCCTTTATGAGCAGCCATTAGCATGGGGAAAAAAAGCCGACCCAGCCTGAGCCTGTCATTGCACCATACTCACACAGGTACTCGTTGATGGCCCTCTTCTGCATGTGCAGCCAGCATTGCCAAAGTCAAGTTCCACCTGGCGGGTATGTCACAAATCAGGCAGTTTACGGGCAGGTGGAATTCCCACTGAATTTCAGCCAACCAAGCACTGGCTGTGTATGACCGCCTGAAATGGCTACAGACTCTTCTGGACATCTTTAGCAGATCTTCCAACCCTGGGTACCTATTTAGAAAATGCTGCACCACCAAATTGAGGACATGTGCCAGGCATGGCACATGTGTCAGATTTCCCTGTCTAAGGGCAAACAGAAGGTTTGTGCCATTATCGCACACCACCATTCCTGGCTCCAGCTGGCATGACGTGAACCACCTGTGGACCTGCCCCTGCAGAACTGCAAGAATCTCAGCTCTGGTGTGGTTTCTGTCCCCTACACACACCAGCTGAAGCACTGCATTGCACCTTTTAGCCTGTCTCATTGAATAGCCCCTTGAATGCTTAGGGGGTACTTGTGGTTCATAGGATAATTCAGCAGAGGAGAGCATGGAGGAGGAGGAGGAATAGGGGGTAGAGCTGACAAATTTTGCATCATAACCACTAGATGCATGGAAACGTGGTGGCACAACAAGCTGCAGCACTGAGCCCTGTCCTGCATCCTTCCGAGTTGCAAGCAGGGTTACCCAGTGTGCTGTGAACAAAATATATCATCCCTCACTATGCTTGCTGGACAACATGTCAGCAGTAATGTGGACTTTGTGCCTGACTGCCTTGCCCAGCAATGCCACAACATTGCCTTCCACGTGATAGTACAGACCTGAAATGGCCTTAAGTGAAAGATATAGTGACTGGGAACCCGCCATTGTGGTACAGCACATTCTGCAAATTCATGGAAGGGGTCAGAATCCACGAGACAAAAAGGCAGAAGTTGTAGAGCCAGCAGCTTTGACAAGCTTGCATTTAGACGCTGGGCATGTGGGTGGCAGTGACTGTATTTTTTTTCGCTGCAGCAGATGGGGCAGAGAAATGTGCTGGCTATAGTCTACAGCTTGGGGTGTGCTACTGGCTGTGCTGCAAGGACCTGGGACACCCTGCGCTATACCATCGTCCCTGTCAGTGGAAGCTGCTGAGAGGTCATGAGGTATAGCGGGGGCAGACTGAGATGAGTAAGGAGGAGGAACAGAATTGCACCCCTTTTGTGTGGCTTTCAGGTGCTCTTGCCAATGGCTGAGTGGTGGGAGGTTAAATGCCTTGTCAAGCATATTGTACCCAAATGGCTGGTGTCTTTGCCACGCTTGATGTGCTTGAGTCAAAACTTGCAAATTGCAACAGTGCAATCAGCTGCACATGTGTTAAAAAAGGCCTAAACAGCTGAGCTGTGGGAAGTGGGCCGGGATATAATAGCTCGATAATGGAATGGAATAAGATGGCTGCTCTCTACTCTTCCATGATGGCTGCCTCAATGGGGTTGTGCCTCACCCTCACTTTCCTCCTCTGCTCTATCCGGCACCCAAGTCATGTCAGTGACCTCATCATCATCATCATCTCCTCCATTCTCATTACCACTGGAGACAACTTGGCAATACGCTGCAGCTGTGGGAACATCACTGCCAAATTGTGTACCAGTGTTCTCCCCTCTCTGTAGGCTCATGTTCCTGCCTTCCTCAACCTCAGAACCAACATCTGAATCAAGTAATGGCTGTGCATCATCAAAGAGCAAGTGGCTGACGCTGTGTTCAAATAACTCCTCCATGCCTGATGCTAGGGCTATGGCAGGAATAGCTGTGGACAAGGAAGCAGGTTAGCCACTCTGGCAGCTGCAGCGCACTAGTCTCTGCTTGGGTGATGGATGATGAGGAGGATGAGGATGGTTTAGTAAGCCAGTCCACCTCCTCCTCCTCTGCATGCTGCGGCTGGATAGCATGGGCAACATCACTAAACAGAGGAAATGATGCCCTACCTGAGGACTGACCATGTTCACCATTGCCTGTGGACATATACAGTGCCTGTCCCCTCACAGTGCCATGGGAATGTCTGCCTCTCCTTGTTGTCCTCCCAGACATGATAGGGGGGGTGCTTCTTAACAAAATGTAATTAAGATGTGGAAATGTGTACATGGATGCACTTTAATCAATGGAAAGTGGTGTTTGGTGCACTTTAACTTGAGCACTTACTACACAGACACACTGCACTATAATATACTGCAGTAAAACTGCACTGACACACTGCAATATACTGCGTCAAACGCGCACTAACGCACTGAAATATACAGTGTTAAACTTGCAGTAACGCATTGAAATATACTTGGTTAAACACCACGTAACGAAACGTAACGAAACGTAATGTAACGCACTGAAATATGCAGCACTAAACGTGTGCTAACGCACAGAAATGTACTGCATCAAACGGCACGTAGCACACTGAAATATATAGCGCTAAACTTATAGTAACGCACTGAAATTTACTGCGTTTAACGGCACACAATGCACTGAAATATACGGCATTAAACTTGGAGTTACACACTGAAATATACTGCATTAAATGGCACGTAATGCACTGAAATATACTGTGTTAAATGTGCACTAACACACAGAAATATACTGCGTCAAATGCCACATAACACAGTGAAGTATACGGCATTAAACTTGCAGTAACGCACTGAAATATCGCCTGGTCTTCCAGTATCAGCGGTTCTTTGCAACAGACCCGAGAGACTGTTCGCATGTGCCTATGCTGTGATATGTCTATACATTACATCTGTTTGTGAGTAAAACCATTGCTGTCTTCTATTTGGAATATATTTATTTTTGGTAATGCACTAGGTCGGTGCGTCCTCCTTTTTTCTAAATATTTTTCAGTTTTAAGGCTACCCATTGTCCTCAGGAGGACAGCAAGGCCATTGGCATTGAAAAGAGTTGTCTGCACTTACACATCCCCACACCTACCAACCAAGCGCAGGAGAATTGTTTTGTGAGTTATTGGATTACTCATTTGGGGACTCCAGCAGCTGGGAGGGGAGTCAGTGTGTAGTCAAGTGCAGCCATATGGACAACATCCAATATGGCACTGTCCATAGAAGAAAGACAATTAAGAAGAGTGTCACGGAATGTCCCACACTCCGCCTGAGTGCTTCCGTCAGTATACCACTTCCTCCCAGTCTGGATACAGATATCAGATATTCCAACTGCTCATAAGCACAAAACAAGGCGACACTTGTTTCACTGCTAACATGGACTAGACTTTATTTGAGATCTCTCACAAATATATACAGCAGGATGACTAAAACCTAACTTAATTAACATGAGCTAACTGACTTGTGGTCACCGAGCTTCACACAGTACATTATACATTATCATAAGTACAACCACAGGACATTTTCTCACAATAGCAGGAGCTAATTACAATTAACAATACAAACAGTGATCTCCCCCCCTCCTCAGCCTAGTCATCAACAAACTATAGTAGGAGTAGACTGTTCATCTCCTAGCCAGTCCTAGAGGCCAATGTGATCAGCTCACTCAATTAACAGGTTGAGTTCAGAATCAAACAAACAAATAATAGTCTTTACATATCCTGGGAGATATTGGGGATAAATATTACTGTCCCAATTTAAGCAATCCAATACATACCCTCCAAGTCATCATTTCCCATATGGCATACACAGGGTCCCCAGAGTCTGTGTGTCCTGGGGGACCAGGACCTGAATCCACAGTAATACCACCTCAAGGGTCCCCAGGCATACAGCTCACAAAGAGCACCGTTTCCCCAAATGCCAGGGCCCATAATCTGTTGGCAAGAGGCTTGCATTCAGTTCCCTCCAAAAGCCTCTATCCCGGGTGAGTCTGTCACATTAAAGAGCTTCTCTGGCAAAAGGGTTTTTGAACAGCATTGACACTTATAAACAGAAATCAGATGGAATGGGTACTAACCTTAATAGTAACAATTTAGATGCATCAAGTAGGCTTTTTACAAATTGAAACATCTATTGGAAAATGAAATGACTCTTTGGTGGGATATTATATTTCTGCAGAAATATCTAGAGCAGGGATATGCAAATAGCGGACCTCCAGCTGTTGCAAAACTACAAGTCCCATCATGCCTCTGCCTCTGGGTATCATGCTTGTGGCAATTAAGAGTCTTGCTGTGCCTCATGGGACTTGTAATTCTGCAACAGCTGGAGGTCCACTAATTGCATATCCCTGATCTAGAGGTTAATAGAATCACCAAGCTGTGTATCTTTTTAGATGATGACCTTAGTGTAGAATGGATTAGAGAAATGCGCAAATACAATATGACTTGGCTACAGCTGATCATCCAACAAAGGGAAAGGAACCTAGTTGACATCAAGGCAGAAATCATAGGCACTCTGGAGGAATTAGCAGCCTTCATGGACTTGGAGTCCTCGGAGGACATCGTTGATAAATTCCTCAAAAACTGCCGGAGCGTTGCCATGGCCAAATGGCATTACGAGGTATTCATAATGACCTGTTCTGGTATTAAACGCAGTTTTCCATTCATCGCCTTCCTTGGTCCTCACAAGATTGTATGCCCCTCTCAAATTGATTGAGACCCCTATAATCAATACAAGGTCTCAGTTCACCACTCTTCTTCTTCACAAAGAAGAAGCCAGCACCAGCAGGAGACGAGGACTTGCAGATGAATCCTCGAGAAAGTTTGTCTGCAACATACTCCTCAATGGCTTTGTCCTCAGAGACAGACTAAAGGTAAACCTGGCCACGAGGGGGTATAGCACCAGGTTGAAGGTCAATTGCGCAATCATACGACTAGTGTGGAGGCAAAATACCAGCTTGACCTTTGTCAAAGACAGCACTAAAATCGCGGTACTCCTTCGGCAGGGAGGAGAGTGAAGAGGTGCACAGACTTTAGCCACTTTCTAAAAACATGTCTTACTGCATTGAGGTGACCAGGAAAGAACCTCAGCACGGAGCCAATCAAAAGAGGGGTTGAGCCTTTGTAAACAAGGACAACCAATAACCACTGGAAAATGAGGAGAGGAAATAACTTGGAATTGGATTGTCTCATGGTGATGAGCCCTACGGCCATGGTCAATGGAGCAGACTCATGGGTCACATGGGCAGGCTGTAGAAGTCTCCCATCAGTAGCCTCAATAGTAAGTGGAGTGGCACGAAGCTGCTGCGGAATCGAGTGCTTAGACACAAAGGCACCATCTTTGAACAGGCCTGCAGCCCTAGAGTCGATTAGAGCCTGTATCTCGATGAACAACTCAGACCAAGAAAGGGTAACCAGAACCAGGAGCTTATCCTTCTCAATAACTGTGGCCGTAACAACGCCACCTAAGGTCTGTCCCCTACAGGACCTCAGGTGCAAGCGTTTCCCCGGACGGGTAGGACAAGACTTCAAAAAGTGACCTGCCCTGCCACAATAAGGGCACAATCTGTCCTTCCTCCTAAAGGCCTTCTCATCCATAGAGAGACATGTGAAACCCAACTGCTTGGATTCTACCTCACTGGCAGACCCAGTACCAGGAGTTATGGGAGGTGAGGGAGGCAAGGGTGGGACTACAAATCTCAGAGCCAAACGTACAGGAGGCCTCCGCAAGCGTTTCCTAAAGGAAGGTCTCTCTCGGATTCTGGAGTCAATAAGAATGGCAAACGTGATCAACTTCTCCAGTCTCGGGCTGCAAATCTCATCTTTGATGTTATCCGAGTGACCATGAGAAAAAGCAGCAACGAGTGCCTCATTTGTTCCAAGCAACCTCTACTGCCTCCCACTGTGGCTGCTCCAGTACAACCTGTGTCGCAGGGACGGCCTGCGACACAGGTTGTACTGGAGCAGCCACAGTGGGAGGGTCCAGGTGAGCAGTGCGAATAAGAAGCGTTCGTAACACTATGGCAAACTGATCCATGCAGTGATCCTGCTCATCCAACCTGGAAAAAATATTACCAGAAAGTGGATTGCCTGCATCTTCTTAATTCATGGCCTTTGCCTACTGTTAGGAACCATGAATCAGTCAGAGACAGAAAATGCAGTAAAAATCACACCATTTAATATAGTGGTAAAAATAGTACAAATAGGAAACGTAGTCAAAACATAGCTAGGGTTCGGTAACCAAATCCGGTAGTCAGAACAAGCCAGGAAATCAGGGAACCAGAGCGTAGTCAGAGCAGCAGACAGGATCAAGAACCAGAAGGGAAATCAGCCAGGCAAGTCTTCAACAGGAACACAGCATAGAGTCTCTAGATATGTTGACCAAGGCGAAGGCACAGTAGATCTAATCCAGGCAGCTTAAATAACTAGCAAGGCTTGTTAACGAGCAGGATATGATCACCAGGTGAGTCATTGTGGAATGAAGAGTACTGGCAATTAACCGACAGCTGAGCAACCTGAGCTCTGAGAAGGGAGGGCTGAGCCCAGCCCTGACACCCACAAGTAATACTGCTCCCCCACCAGGACATGTCCGGGAAACAGTCCGTATCCTCTTCAATGGCTGGAGGAAACATCCCCCTAGTATCTGGAAAAAGTGCTACAACTTCTACAATCACAGAATCCCATGAACAGGAATCTTTTTTTGTATAAAGAGCTGCGGAGAAAACCAAACCCGCAGTAACGAAGGCTCCAACATCTATACTCTTTTATAAATATACAATATAAATATACAATTTATCACAATGCACCCTTTTGGAAACAGAACTTGATTTACTCATAAAAAGCCTCAACTTTGCCCCTGAGAATCCCCCAAATCTCTTTGAACTTTTTATAGATGTGAACAGGTTTGTGAAGTGATATTACACTATAAAGGATAACAATGGATTGGATGAAGAGAATCCTGACCCTCCTCCTCTCCTCTTAAACCAATGGATAAGTATATGCTAGATACTTTGAAGGAACTCTATGCAAAGGGGATTCTATGACAGAGATGAATTTTCCACTCCTGCATCAGAGGCAGAGGTTATAAACACACTTTTATTTCCACCTTCTATGAAATGGTCCTGGAAGAACTCAAGGATCTGTGTAGTGGTAAAAGATACAAACATGGCAAGGTCCAAGAAGTGGATCTCAAAGGCCCTCTGGGCAGTTTGAAAAACAATACAGAAGTCATAATTAGATAAGTGGACAGGTGGGGGCCTGGTAATACAAGAAAGAGCCACGTATCTGGAAGAAGTCTTTAGATTGATCAGGGATACAGATACGTATGAAAGACTACCGCAGGATCCAACTGGCACCTACAACAGCAAGCTGAAAGGTTTGCTAGACAGTGCTTTGGGGAAGAAGGTTCTGATGGAGGAGTATCAGTTTTTGTATACTAAACATCCGGTTGTCCCCCATTTGTACTATATACCGAAAATCCATAAGGTCATGGAGAACCCCCCAGAAACACCAATTATTGTGGGAATTGACAGCCTAATCAGCAATCTTGGCAGTTACATCCATCACTTTTTACAAGACCTAGTGATCAGCTTGCCCTCATACATTAAAGACTCTGGCCATTCTTTGGAAATTCTATCCTCCTACACATGGGAAGAAGGCTACAGATGGCCATCTATTTAATCCATTGCAAGCTCGATTTTTGTATGAGTGCATTCAATTCACACTAACCCACAATTCCTTCTCCTTTCTGGATAACTACTACAGGCAAGTCAAGGGAATGGCCATGGGGGCAAGGTTCACCCCCAGCTATGCCAATCTCTTCATGGGCTATTGGGAGCTCCAATACAGCTGAGCGAATAACCCATATGGGGGGGACCTTGTCCTATATGCACGTTATATAGATGATATCCTCATTATCTGGAATTGCACAGATGATGAACTAAAAGGTTTTCTGGCTCACTGCGCTAGTAATCCTTTTGGTATTTCTTTTACCCATGTGGTAGACAAGGTTTCTCTAGTCTTCTTGGATTTGGAGTTACAGGTAGATGATGAAGGAGGCATCTTTTCAAAAAACACACTTTACAAAAGTACCCCTACCATTTCACAAAAAAGGTGTCAAAAATGTTAAAAATGACAAGAGACAGTTTTTGACAATTCCTTTATTAAAATGCTTCTTCTATCTTCTATCTTCTTTCTTCTATCTTCTATCTTCCTTCGGTTTCTTCCTCCATCTTCTTCTTCTTCTGGTTCTTCTTCCGGTGTTCTCATCCGGCATCTTCCTCTGCGGCTTCTTCTTCCCTTCTTCTTCTCGGGCCGCTCCGCATCCACCATGATGGGAGGCTCCCGATGTGTGACGCTTCTCGTCTTCTGACGGTTCTTGAATAACGGAGGGCGGGGCCACCCGGTGATCCCGCCCTCCTCTGGTGCACGGGGACTTGACTGGGACTTCCCTGTGGCCGGGTGCACATTGCGCATGCAATCTTCTGGGACCTGTGATGTGTCCCAGAAGATTGCAGAGGGGAGGGGCCTCCTAAGGGCAGAAGAGGAGTCGCCTAGGCGTCCCGAAGCGGAAGTGGAAGCTGGGTACCTATCCAAAACCAGGTACTCGTCCCCCCCCAAACAAAAATGACATGCCAAATGTGGCATGTCAGGGAGTAAGAAGTACTTAAGAAGTACTTAAAGTGAAAGTTCCACTTTTGGGTGGAACTCCCATTTAAGGTCATTGGAGCCATATTAGTGCACGTGGAAACTTAAAATAATTAATCTTTGCTAAAACTTTGTGTATCAGTACTGCTTGGAGAAGAAAGGGACAACCCGAAAGCTTGCCCTGAAAATTTAAATGTTATTGCAAATAAAAAAAAACAAAAAACATGGACAGTACAGTTGTTTCTGAAACAGCATAAAATCAATCAAATTAAACACTTCATAACTACATCTACATTATGCACAAACCATACCAGAGATGTATTTATCAGTCAGTTTACATATATGTAGAATTTACAACCAATATCTAATGGAAATAATTGCAACTATGCTCTTTGTCAGCTCATTTTAGCGCTCCAACACCCTACCATCACTTAAACAGTAGGTGGATAAAAGGGCCTACAGAATGTCTAAACAAAGGAATGCAAAGTTTAAAATGGTCAAGGCATCCACCTGGAACAAACTCCACTATAATTGGTTCTAAACTCACTAAAGCGTCACGTGTGTAAAGCTCATGGACCATAAGATGGCTTCCCCCACCTGACAGGAAGCTCAGATAGATCCTGAAGATGTAGCTTCCTGTTTCCCAGTGACATATCCAGGCACTTGAATGCAGCAGCTCCCTGCTGGAAGGTGCTACATCTCAATAGATGCATGCCATGTCCACATAATCCCCACCTTACCAGGAACTTCCCTCCAAAGTGGATGGGAATTCCAACGGGGAGTCCGCAGACCACCCATCCTCAATTAAAGGGGGGGGGGTAAGGGCCACAGAAACAGAAAGTAGTCCACTGCCAACAAGATATAGTGAAGCAAAACATAACAATCCATATAGCCTGGGCAGCCACATCCGGGGATATTCACAGATTACAAAAGAGAATGTATGTTTACATGTACAGTATATTATACATAATTCACCAATAACAAATAATTCAAGTTGATCTTTAAAGTAAGGGACCTATGTAAGGGTGAGTAAATATGCCCCATCCTGCAAGATACATGGTTCACATTGCTGCTATTTTGAAATCACGCTACTTCACTTGAAGTAGCGCAATTTCAAAGTAGCAAGGTCAGCGCGATTTCAGGTGCCACTTGATAGACATCTGTGTGGCTTCATGCACAGATGTCTATTGAAGTTGCACCTGAAGTTGGCAAAAGTAGTACAGGAACTACTTTTTCAAATTGGTGCGGTGCCGCAAAATCGGTGTCGCACCGATTGGAACAGTGCCATTGCCTCCAATAAGCTGCAACTTGTCATGCGATATGATCTCTCAAATCGCATGAAAAATCACTCCAATTTGAGCCTAGGCTTAAACCTAGGCTTAAAGTCATCTCCCCTAGGACTAGGATGAATTTTATTTAAAACGATAAGGGATAAGCCATCCATCCTTGATAAAAAAAACAATATATATGTATATAGAGACGTGTGAAAAATATTAACAAAGAGTGGTATATACCTTTATCACCTAATGACCTGACTACTTACCAAAGCTAATGATTTTCAATTAGTTTGCTAATTACATTTATTTTGTTACCCAACACTTTCACATTTAGTGGGTCCCATTACCTCCAGGTATAGGGCGTAGTAGTGGGGGCTACTTGGGCTACATCAAACATGAACCTGTACCTGGAGGGGCTGGAAATGCATTCTGTTTTCCGACAACCAGGTTTCGATGTACCTGTTCCATATTTTATAATGGAACAAGCACATTGATGAAATTTTTTTTTTTTTGATGTTCTGAAAATTTTATAGGTAGGCAAATCATACCCCTTATATTGATTAGTGATTCTAAATTAATATTAACTACTGCAGTAGGGAACAGACAAAAGAATACACTCAGCATTACTCCCAATCACTGTTCTGTTTATACATTCAAGTTATATAGTTTTTTATACACGTGCCTATTACATTAATATTACGATTCTACTTTTAAGGAGACAAGGGGCATAACGTAGGCAGTCTAATTTCTTATCAGGACTTGAAAGAATATGAATACATAATCAAAATATTATTAGTGCCATGTGTAAAATGAGTGCAGTGTGCAATATATAAGCAAAGCATACAAAATGGAGTACAGCTTTATACAGAATTTACAATTTCTCTCACATCGGTCAGGTTCTGATCAATTATTACAAGAATTTGTGACATTCATCAACAAAATATTTTTTTATTTATATTTCACTTATACCTATCACAGACAACAAATTCCACTTTTGGATTTGATGATTAGAAGAACAGCGATAGCACCAATGGGGTAATCTGCAGGCAATACTATATTGCATGCACTGAGCTTGCACCCTAAAACTTTAATAAAAAGTATCCCAAAATGTCAATACTTGAGGAGAAGACCAAATTGCGCTAAAGCCAACTATGCCTATTCTTTCCACCCCTTCTACATTCATAGAAGCTGTACTATAGCTTCCATGAATGAAATTAAACAAATGAAAGGGGGAGGTGGACCTTTTACTAATCTGCCCATCCTTCATAGATTCATAAATTGCTTTTTATTCATGTAAGCTATGGCGCTGCTTCTATGAATGAGTGGGGTGGGGGGTGGGGGTTGCATATAGGGTGTAAGTAACAAACGTAGGCATTTAGGAAAATCAGTATCAAAGTTTTCTTTACTTGATTTAATGTCTATAATGCCTATAAACTAAGGAGCTCAGAGTAAGTGTCAGTTTGATAAAATACAGTACAACCAACACTGTTTAGCTACTCTTCTCCAATCTCATAGGCAATATGAATGTTGGCACCTCAAAATGAATGAGGCATGTCATGCTAGGTGTGTCAATTTGTGTAAATGCAGTGCAGCCGGCATTATGTGCCGCTGTTCTTCTCCAGTCTTATGAAGAACAATACAGAAAGGTAGTTCTTCACTTACAAGGGTGACATACAGATTGTTTCTGCCTTTGTTAGAGAGTGATTGATAAACTTGCTTGCGGTATGATATGGGGCAGGAAGAGGAACATTTGGTCTCATAGCTTTACATGGTCATACATAGGAGTGTTACTAGTTCCAGCATTATTATATATCATTACTGCTAATGTTAAGTTCAGCCAATGGTCTTTGCTGTTGCATGGGTCCTCTTGCTGAGATGATATCAGCCTATACAGTATGTCTGGATTTTAGAGCTTTTTTTATCAGAAACAAACATTCAAGAAGAAGAACTCTCCATTGTACCTCAATCTATCCAGACTTGATTTTATACAGATTAATTTGCTCATCTCTACCTGAAGCTATAGGCTACAGATTCTCATTTTAAGTGTCATTCACACTATGTGCAATTTCTTCATGCAAAAACTCAGATAACTGCAATGACACATAGAAATCAATAGTTTTCCATATGCCATGGTTACACCAGCATGCCATGTTTCTCTGTGTTCCATAGCTGTGCGATTCTATGCAATATGTTTGCATAATATCACTGCACAGAATTCAGAACACATTCAGAAATGTGTGTAAATGCCCATGAACACACCATACCTTTCACCCACAAAAATTAGGGTCAGAGGAAATATGTCTTTGAAAAAAAAAAAAAACTAAATAAAAAGACATGCTTAAAAACATATGGGAATGTGCATAAAAATGCATGGATACATGTATAAAAATGCACAGAGGCACAATTGACTGCAGCCACGATTTTATGTGCATTGTAGTGTGAATGGGCCCTAGCTGTTCAGTTTTTTGACCGTGTAGCAGGGCACCTCCCCAAACAAGTTGGGAAAGCAGAAAGAGTATTTAACGTCCTACACAAGCCTTTCATAATAATATTAGGGTTCTCCTGTATCCAACCACATTAGTGACCTATATCTGTCACATACACTGTGCTTTCACTATCCTCTGTTTGCAGCTGCCTTGCAGAACTTGTCTATAAAACGTCAACATGTGTAATACCGCGTACACTTGATCAGAATTCTCAAGCTTGTCTTGCATACACATGGTCACACCAAATTCCGACTGCCAAGAATGCAGTGACGTACAACACGTATAACAGGACTTTAAAAGGGAAGTTCAATAGCCAGTGCGCCACTCTTTGGGCTCCTTCTGCTAATCTCGTGTTTATCTCATGTTAGTAGAAGTTCGGTGAGAGACAATCTGCGCTTTTCAGACTCGTGCTTTTTCAGATCATTTTACTGCTGTTCAGTTTGTGCTTATGGGTTCGTATCTGATTTTCAGTGCGTATAATCAGTTCGTATCTGTTTTTCAGTGCGTTCTTGTCTGCTCGTTTCTGATTGTCAACTCGCTCTTCACAGGCCTTGCTGTTCTTCCGTGCTTTCTGTTTAGTTCATTCTGACCAGCCGACCGTTTTGAAGCCATGTTGCGGGTATGTGCTCATCTTAGAGTTCGTGCTGTGTGGGGGCTTGGTGTTGGGCTTCTAGCTTTGACACAAGCCCAGTCCATGAATAGGGCAAGGAGGAGTTCATGGACCAAGAATTGGTTGCTCCAGCGTGACAAATTCTCTCACATGCCTTTGCTGTGGGAGATCCAACAGAATAACCCTGATGATTTCAGGAATTTTCTCCAGATGACGGACCCAGTTTTTCACCGTTTGTTGGGTTTGCTGTCCCCTTATATTAGCAGGCAGGGCACCTGCATGCGGCAAGCCATCACTCCCGAGCAGAGGCTAGTCGCCACGTTGCGGTAGTTGGCGACTGGGAGAAGCCTGCAGGACCTCAAGTTCTTAACAGGCATCTCCCCCCAGGCTCTGGGGATCATTATTTCAGAGACCTGTTCTGCCATCATCCAGGTCCTGCAGAAGGACTATATTAAGGTAAGATTTCTTCTTTAACATCACATTCTATGTATTTAATGTTTGCTAATGTATTGTATTTCTTTCATCATTCCCTAATTATCATGACTGTAATATGCTGTGAATGTCCCCTTTGTCCTCATGCATGCTGGAATTTTTAAAAGTTCATTTTTTGTCCTTCATGCATATTTCCCTTCACTAACCTCCCCTGCATGCTATCCTGGGCCCATATACACCTAGCCGAGTCACTTAACAATGTATTTTTTCAGCTCCATTGTAGTGCTTACCCTAACACCCCCTAAAATGTGTACAAATGAGATTTCTGTCCTTAAATTCATGCAGAGTGCAAGAGGTTTTTTTGGGGGGCCAAAACTCATTTGGAATCCTCCCTCCACTCCAACCGAATGGAATTACAAGCCAAGCTTGATGAGTAATCCCTTCGTGTAAGGGATAAAAACAGAACACAATCATATCAATATGGAAATAAAACTGGGAAAATACTAGCTAAAACACTAATGCCCTGTACACACAGTCGGATTTTCCCATGGAAAATGTGCAATCGGAGCTTGTTGTTGGAAATTCCGACCGTGTGTGGGCTCCATCTGACTTTTTCCATTGGAATTTCTGACACACAAAGTTTGAGAGCAGGCTATAAAATTTTCCGACAACAAAATCCGATCGCGTCAATTCCGACCGTGTGTGGACAATTCCAACGCACAAAGTGCCACGCATGCTCAGAATAAATTCCGAGATGGAACTGCTCGGTCTGGTAAAATTAGCGTTCGGAGTGGATCTAGCACTTTCATCACATTGCAATGTTTTAACCACTTCAGCCCCGGAAGGATTTACCCCCTTCCTGACCAGAGCACTTTTTACAATTTGGCACTGCGTCACTTTAACTTCTAATTGCGCGGTCATGCAATGCTGTACCCAAATGAAATTTGCGTCCTTTTGTTCCCACAAATAGAGCTTTCTTGTGGTGCTATTTGATCACCTCTGCGTTTTTTATTTTTTGCGCTATAAACGGAAAAAGACAGAAAATTTTGAAAAAAAAACAATATTATCTACTTTTTGTTATAAAAAAATACAATAAACTCAATTTTAGTTATACATTTAGTCCAAAATTTATTCAGCCACATGTCTTTGGTAAAAAAAATGTCAATAGGCGTATATTTATTGGTTTGCGCAAAAGTTATAGCGTCTACAAACTAGGGTACATTTTCTGGAATTTACACAGCTTTTAGTTTATGACTGCCTACCTCATTTCTTGAGGTGCTAAAATGGCAGGGCAGTACAAAACCCCCCAAAATGACCCCATTTTGGAAAGTAGACACCCCAAGAAAATTGCTGAGAGGCATGTTGAGCCCATTGAATATTAATTTTTTTTGTCCCAAGTGATTGAATAATGACAAAAAAAAAAAAATTTACAAAAAGTTGTCACTAAATGATATATTGCTCACACAGGCCATAGGCATATGTGGAATTGCACCCCAAAATTCATTTAGCGGCTTCTCCTGAGTATGGTTATACCACATGTGTGGGACTTTTTGGGAGCCTAGCCATGTACAGGGACCCGAAAACCAAGCACCGCCTTCAGGATTTCTAATGGCGTAAATTTTTGATTTCACTCCTCACTACCTGTCACAGCTTTGAAGGCCATAAAATGCCAGGACAGTTCAAACCCCCCCCCCAAATGACCCCATTTTGGAAAGTAGACACCCCAAGCTATAAACATTATATATTTTTTTAAAGCAAAGGCCCTACAGATTAAAATGGTGGGTGTTTCTTTTTTTTTTCACGCAGTATTTGCGCAGCAATTTTTCAAACGCATTTTTTGGGGAAAAAACACACTTTTTTAATTTTAATGCACTAAAACAAACTATATTGCCCAAATGTTTGATGAAAGGATCAGGGATCAGGCCTGACTCTGCGAACGCTGCAGTTATGCGTTTAGTGTTTTGTAAGTGACAGTGATCGATCGATACTGCACTTGGGTGGGCTGGGCTGGGCTGGGCGGAGGGGCAAAACGCAGGTGCTAGCAGGTATCTGGGCTGATCCCGCTAACACTGCATTTTTTGGGAACCCTAAACTGCTGGGGATGCTAGTATAAAGCTGATCGGATCAGATATTGATCCATTCAGATACTATATCACTAAGGGAGGTGTATGGTGCGTGCGTGGGTGTTAGCGCTACTGGCACTAACCTGACGCTGCCTGGGGCTGGTGCTTGCCAGTTCACCAAAATGCTACCAAAAAAACTGTTAGCAATCGCAGGGATCAGGCCTGACTCTGCGAATGCTGCAGTTATGCGTTTAGTGTTTTGTAAGTGACAGTGATTGATCGATACTGCACTTGGGTGGGCTGGGCTGGGCCCGGCAGAGGGGCAAAACGCAGGTGCTAGCAGGTATCTGGGCTGATCCCGCTAACACTGCGTTTTTGGGAACCCTAAACAGCTGGGGACGCTAGTATAGATCTGATCGAATCAGATATTGATCCGTTCAGATACTATACCACTAAGGGAGGTGTATGGTGCGTGCGTGGGTGTTAGCGGTACTGACGCTAACCTGACGCTGCCTGAGGCGACGTAGACCCTATCTGACCCTAAAACCTAAGTTATATCACCGCCGGCGATTAGGGGGCTAAACCTTTATTAGGTAATAAATGGCGGGTGCTCTGACACTGTAAAAAATAAACTAATTAACCAGCGTCACCCGTAACAGTTATACGGTGATCACTTGTGAAAGGGTTGACTAGGGGGCAATCAAGGGGTTAAAACATTTATTAGGTAGTATATAGGGGTCCCTGATGCTATAAAACGCTGACAGCGAACCTATATATTTACCTCCCTAACTAGCATCACCAGTGACACTAATACAGCGATCAGAAAAACAATCGCTTAGTGATACTGGCGACGGGGGTGATCAAGGGGTTAAAACTTTATTAGGGGGGGTTAGGGGGGTACCCTAGACCTAAAGGGGGCTAACCCTAACTACCCTACCACACTAACTGCCACAAACTGACACCAATGCAGTAATCAGAAAAAAAAAAACTGCTTGGTGTCACTGTGATGGGGGGGGGGTGAGGGTGATTGGGTGGTGATGGGGGTGTAAAGTGTGCCTGGTGTGTTTTACTGTGTGTGTGTGTGTGTGTTGTGCACTCACATCGATGTCTTCTCTCCTCAGCGCCGGAACGGAAAATACCGAGCCGAGGAGAAATGACATCACTTCCTCTGCCGCTGTTTACTATACAGCAGCAGAGGAAGAATCCAATTCATGGGGAGTGATCGCGAGGGGGTGGCCACGGAATGAGTGGTCTCCCCCTCAGCCTGGATCGCTCCCCTAACGAAGTCGACCGCTTCGGGCACCGGGGTGGGGCGCTATGCGCCCCCCGCTCGCGGGAGGCAGATCACGTACCAGGTACGTGATTTTGCCTCCCCGTGCCATTCTGCCGCAGTATATCTGCGTTAGGCGGTCGGCAAGTGGTTAAATTGTTTAATGCAGCGCACTCTCTTCTTTTTATAATGCTAGAAGAATGAAGTTGTTTTGCTGCTCATATTCACACAGAGTTCTCACAAACTTCTTTCTTTATTATTTATCGTGATTTCATCAATATATTTTTATTTGTCACATCTGACTAAAAAATTATCATTTTGGGATGTTTTTTTTGTTTGTATTTTTTTCAAGCCTGATCTTGTGTTTTTTTTTTTTTTTTGTTAATTTTTTTACTACAGAATAGTTTTGGGTGTGTTTTGTGTGTCAAGTTACCACAACACGATTATTATCTTGTATTATTTATTAATCTCAAGGAGATTGTTTGGTGTTGGTGTCTCTTGTTAATTTCAGATTGTAGTTTTGAAATGTACCTGCCTTTTTGAAGGAAAACACACATGGGCAAGTATAATTGAAAGAAAAATTCCTTTACTAAGGGCTCATAACCAAACAAAGAGGAAGGCAACGCTGGAGAAATTGGCAAAACCTTTGGCCCCCAGGGCACACATCAATTATTTTACAGCAAAATTTGTGGCCTGAGGAGTCCATATATAAGGGAGTACAATTTGGTCCAGAGAAGTCCAAGAGATCATGAAAGCAGCAGATGACATGTATGTCCCCAGGCTGTGGTCATACAAGAGCCTGCATCTTTTGCCAGACCAGACTGAACCCAGGTCATCACTCTCTGGTCTTCCTTACATGCTTCCTTCCCGGCTGTGGCTCTGGTGTTGGAGGTGTGGCAGAAGGAGGAGTAGGACCTGGAGGAGGAGGAGTAGGGCCTGGAGGAGGAGGAGGAGGACCTGGAGGAGGAAGAGGAGGACCATGGGTGAGCTCACAAATGTGGCTTTGGCATGTGAGTTGGTCCCTCAACCCCTTATTTAGGGCTTCTAACATGAAAAACTCACATAAGAGGCGTTGGCCCTCCTCCATTTGCAGCATTTTACATGCTGTTAGGTCAGCAAAGTCCTCTTCCACACTGTGGGGTGTTCTGAGGGCCTCAGTAGCCTTCCAAAATAGGCCAATTGCAGCCTCCTTCAGGTTACTCCTCTTCCTGACACTTTTTCTTTGAAGGCGGAGGGGAGGGACCTGGGTATCGGGCAGCCTACTTGGCCCGGCCACCTCCTGTCTGAGACTTCCCTGTGTATGAAAAAGGGACATCGTTTTAGCTTTTGGTTCATCAATCACAATCATAAATTAGTAATCCAAACTAACCTAGATTTAACATAATTAAATTGGCAACCAGAAATATTTAGAAGAATGCTATACCTGACTCAAGCTGGGCTCCTGGACCTTCTTGTGGAAGCCTGGACCTTCTTGTGCTCCCTTGGATAAGTGCTCCTCATGCCACCAATTAGGGCCTTCAAATAGGGGATGTCTGCTGTGGGCATCACTGGCTTCACAAATTGCAGCAAATTATCCAGCGCTGCCTTCCTCTTTGTTTGGTTCTTATAATCGGGGTGGTTTACCTGCCACAGACAGAGCAGCTCCCTGAACATATCTATGAATATGCTGATAAAGTCCTGATCCTTCAATATATCCATTTTCTCTGCAAGACACAACACAAGACAAACCCTAATGTCAGGCTAAAGTCTGCTAATCTTGTCCCAATATAGGACTCAATTTCTAAGCAGTATAGGCCCAAGTTTAAATGTTACCTTCGTTATCACGATCAGCGCTTCCGATACGCTTTCCTCAGCTCACAGTTCGTACGTACTACGCATGCGTGTTACGCTTTATAAACACTGCGCATGCATGAAACTCCGCCCGCCCCTGACGTTCTCTGTAGTCTATTCCCTGCCCCTTTTCGTTCGGCGCAGTGGGGAAGAGCACATGACGGAGACACAACAGGTGCATGCTAATTACAGCAATGAGGAGGAGGAAAGCCCGGAGCCAGAAACGTCCCGATCCCAGAGGAGATGATTTAAGGCCTCAAATATGTCCTTTGGGGAGATGTTGGAGATGGTTGACATACTGAAAAGGGCCGACTATGACGGGAAGTATGGACCTTACCCCAACCCCAAGGTCAGAAAGGCCAAGATCATGGTGAAAGTTGTGAAGAGTCTGCAGAAGAATTTTGGGGTACGTTGACCAAGGATCAACTCAGGAAATGGTGGTCGGACCTCAAATTAAGGGAGCATGATCAGTATAGAAGGATCAGGAGAGTGCTGCAAAAAAGTAAGTCGTTGTCCTGTGTTCCTATTCTATATTTTTATAACGTTCGTGCTGCTCCATGTGCTTTTCTTTACTGTTGTACAATTTAAAATGGCAAACTTCATGTTCATGGACACATTATTCGTTCGTAGGAAACATAGAAAACACCATGTTTTGGCCAGATGCATTTCAATACATTTTTGCTAGCCTACTTCTCTTAAAATAATTTTGTTGCCTTCGTTATCACGATCGGCGCTTCCAATACTCCTTCCTCAGCTCACAGATCGTACGTACTATGCACACGTGTTACGCTTTATATACACTGCGCGTGCGTGAAACTCCGCCCGCCCCTGACGTTCTCTGTAGTCTATTCCCCACCCCTTCTCGTTCGGCGCAGTGGGGAAGAGCACATGATGGGGACATAACAGGTGCGTGCTAATTACAGCAATGAGGAGGAGGAAAGCCCGGAGCCAGAAACTTCCCGATCTCGGAGGAGATGATTTAAGGCCTCAAATATGTCCTTTGGGGAGATGTTGGAGATGGTCGACATACTGAAAAGGGCCGACTATGACGGGAAGTATGGACCTTACCCCAACCCCAATGTCAGAAAGGCCAAGATCATGGCGAAAGTTGTGAAGAGTCTGCAGAAGAATTTTGGGGTACGTTGATCCAAGGATCAACTCAGGAAACGGTGGTCGGACCTCAAATTAAGGGAGCACGATCAGTATAGAAGGATCAGGAGAGTGCTGCAAAAAAGTAAGTAGTTGTCCTGTGTTCCTATTCTTTATTTTTATAACGTTCGTGCTGCTCCATGTGCTTTTCTTTACTGTTGTACAATTTAAAATGGCAAACTTCATGTTCATGGACACATTATTCCTTCGTAGGAAACATAGAAAATACCATGTTTTGGCCAGATGCATTTCAATACATTTTTGCTAGCCTACTTCTCTTAAAATAATTTTGTTGTCTAGATAGGTTGGTAACTAGAATGAAATGGAAACGAGATTATGTGTAAGGAGAGGACACTCAGCAGCTGTTTACACATCTGGACGCTGGAGCACTAGTGTGGGACACCAGAACACCCTTTTTATTAGGGGGCCCACACAGGTGCTCCAGTGGATACTATAGGGGTGACTCCATCTGTGAAGCTTGTACAAAACAGGTAAGTATTCAAGCTTGACAAAGTGACAAAATATTTCTTCATCTTGGAACTCTGCCAAAATAGACAATTGTACACCACTTCCAAGCAATGTTTCATATTCCTATTTCTGCCATCAATTATCTGTGTGCTAAGTATACCTATTTTTTTTTACATAGGGGAGAAAAGACTCGGAGGACACCACTCATCAGAGGAGACCACGGACCCCCCACCTCATGAAGATGTGGAAATCCCACAAAGCACATGTTGACAATTGGCATATTTGTGTGCATCTTCAAAATTTGCCTTTTCCAGGGGTGACTTCACCCCATCTGAACGCAATATCAAACACAGTTTATAAATACTCATGTCTGATATTGCCTTCAATTTCTATAACAGTTGAACTTTGTAATTTCCTGATTTGTGTATTTATTGTTGGTTTTAAACATGCCTGTTTTACCTTAAAAGGACATTTCTACTTTTATTAATGTCACCTATAAATATTGTATACAACAAACATGTTGGTTTGTTTTAAAAAGCTTTTATAAATGCACATGTGATTGTGCTTGGATTAAAAATATTGAGAATCAACAATGTGTGGCTTTTTCTTTCAATGCTCATAAACTTTTTTTGTGTGTAAATTGGTGTTTTTTATGTGACAATGGGGGTTATTTCCTAAGGACAAATCCACTTTGCACTACAAGTACAGTTTTAGTGCAGTCTCAAGTGCACTTGTAGTGCAAAGTGTCTTTGCCTTTAGTAAATAACACCCAACAGTGCTTTTTAATTTTACACAATCACGCCATTTTCAGGACTGCCCAAATTTATGTCATGGTCAGCTAAAAGAAACACAAGCAGTAAATGTAAGCAAATATTTTTGAAGTAAAATTTTTTTTTATTTTAAAAAAGGCTCAGACATTGTCTGACATTGTCTGGCATATTGATGTATCTTAGACGGACCTCGTGGGCACTCACCGGGGCAAACCAGGACAGCCAGCTTCAAGCGCCATCAGGGTTGGTTCATTTAGATTAATTCCACATTCAGGCCCAACTGAGCCAGCATAGTTCACAGAATTTCTCCTTAAAAAGTTGTGGAGAACACAGCAAGCCAGGATGATGTGATTCAGTTTATACTCCGCCATGTGTATGGGTGTAAGAAACAGGTGGAACCGGCTGGCCATTATTCCAAACGTGTTCTCCACCACTCTTCGGGCTCTGGCCAGCCGGTAATTAAAAACCCTCTGGTCCAGGGTGAGGGTCCTCATAGGGAATGGCCACATAAGATGGTCCCCCAGCGCAAATGCTTCATCCTCAATGAAGATGAATGGGAGTCCTTCCGCATTGTTTTCTGGAGGTGGCAAGCCCAAGCTGCCATTCTGGAGACGCCTGTAGAACTCCGTGTGGGCGATGACTCCACCATCTGACATCCGGCCATTCTTCCCCACATCCACATACAGGAACTCATAAGTAGCCAACACCACCGCCAACATCACAATACTATTGAACCCCTTGTAGTTGTAATAGTATGAACCAGAGTTGGGTGGTGGGACGATGTGGACGGGTTTCCCATCAATTGTCCCTCCGCAGTTAGAAAAGTCCCACCTCTGGGCAAAGTGGGAGGCCACAGTCTGCCATTCCTGTGGGTTGGAAGGAAACTGTGGAGTCAAACAAGAATAAAAAAATTATTCATTTTGCACATAAGCATGGAAAGCAGATTAGACACAAACATTCTTGGCCAACATCAGTATAACATTTATTTTAAGGACTATTTAAAGACAAAGGTATAAGGTCCACCTATCAGATTCCCCCCCCATGGGCCATTTTTGAAATTTTATGGGGGAGATGTTTGGGACAGGTAACCCTCTCTACTTCATTGAGAGATGAATGCATAAATAATGTATATTACTTTGGCCAGCCCCTCCTTACTTACACTATTGGCAGCCCGCTGGACAGGTAAGAAGTGTCATAATACAAAGAGAAAAATACACACTGTACACATTTTAGCACATTTTTACATTCTGCAATTACCTATCAAGATAATAATAGGATACAAAAACTTAAAAAAGTACCATTTGAAAGTATTCAGGCAGGCCCTTGCACTACACGCTTTGGGGAATTCATCCATAAATATGACCACAAAAGAGGTGGGTATAGTGTGCATTGGTTTGGGAAAGTCAGCAGATAGAGGATTGGTATTAGCTGACTTAGCAGTTGGGAGGAGAGAGGGTTCAAAATGATTTTGGGACCCCAAAAAAAACCCCTCTGGCACTCTGCCTGAATTTAAAGCACACATCACAATTTACAAGAGTTTAGGGGGTATTTAGGGTAAAGCACTACTATGGAGCTGACAAAATACATTGTTAAGTGACTACACGAGGTGAATATAGGCCCATGAGAGCATGCTGGGGAGGTAAGTGAAGGCAAATATGTATGAAGGACCAAAAAAAATTACATAAAAATCCAGCATCCATGAGGACAAAGGGGACATTCACAGCACATTGCAATCATGGTAATTAGGGAATGAGGAAAGAAATACATTACATTATCAAACATTAAATACAATAAAATGTTATGTTAAAGGATAAAAATCTTACCTTAATATACTCCTCCTGCAGGACCTGGATGATGGCAGAACAGGTCTCCGGGATAATGATCCCCAGAGCTTGGGGGGAGATGCCTGTCAAGAACTTGAGGTCCTGCAGGCTTTTCCCCGTCGCCAAGTACCGCAGGGTGGCGACTAGCCTCTGCTCCGGAGTGATGGCTTGCCTCATGCAGGTATCCTGCCTGCTGATATAGGGGGTCAGCAAAGCCAACAAACGGTGAAATACGGGGTCCATCATCCAGAGAAAATTCCTGAAATCATCAGGATTATTCTCACAGATCTCACGGAGCAAAGGCATGTGACAGAATTGGTCACACTGGAGCAACCAATTCTTGGTCCATGAACTCCTCCCCACCCTGTTCATGGACTGGACTTGTGTCAAAGTAAGGACCCCAACACCAAGCCCCCGCACAGCACGAACTCTACAGTGAGTACGTATATGCAAGATGGCTAGAAAACGATCGGCTTCTCAGAACGAAGTAACAGAACGCACTGAAGAACAGCAAGGCCTATGAAGAGCGACCTGAAAATCAGTAACGAACGAACAAGAACACAATGACAAGTCAATGGGAACTCGCTGCACGCACTGAAGACCAGATACAAACCCACAAGCACAAACTGAAGAGCAGAAATATGATCTGAAAACCATGAGTCTGAAAAAGCACGAATCGTCTCTCACCAAACTTTTACTAACACAAGATTAGCAAAAGGCGCCCAAAGGGTGGCGCGCTTAGTACTGAACTTCCCCTTTATGGTCTCGTTGTACGTGGTGTACCTGACCGCGTTCTTGGCGTTCGGAAATTCCGACAACTTTGTGCGACCGTGTGTATGCAAAACAGGTTTGAGCCAACATCCGTCGGAAAAAATCCATTGATTTTGTTGTCGGAATGTCCGATCAATGTCCGATCGTGTGTACAGGGCATAAGAGAACAACAATCTATGACCTATATAGTAAATCCTAAAAACAAATGGGGACCTAACTTACGATTCAATAGAAATCTCTAAAAGGTTTCACACATATTATTCCAAATTGTATAACATTAATACACAACAAGGGAACAAAGAAAAAGAAGAAAATAGGGAAGAGCTTAGTAAATATATAGAGGAAACAGCTTTACCTAGGTTTCCTGTGGAAACAGTTGAGGATTTGGAAAAAGAAATATCATCAGACGAGATTCAACAAGCTATTGCTGAGCTGGTACCGGGAAAAAGCCCAGGTCCAGATGGCTAGACCTCTAGATTCTATAAAACATTCCAGGACTTAATTATACCTATTCTTAAAAAAACATATAACTCTATATCCAATACAAAAATCTTTGTCCCACAAAGTACAGAAGCTCATATAGTATTAATACCAAAGCCAGACAAAGACCACACACTATGTAATAACTACTGTCCAATTTCCTTGACCAATATAGATATAAGATTATATTCAAAAATTATCGCTAATAGACTAACGCCCATCTTACCTAGACATATAAAATTAGATCAAACGGGGTTCACAAAAGGAAGAGAGACTAGAGATAATATTATAAAAACCTGTACATTGGTGGAGTATACTCAGAGAACAGCCATCCCGACATGTCTTTTGGCCATTGATGCAGAGAAAGCATTTGACAATATGGCAAAAATGGGATGAATTTCGGTCCTCAAATAGATTGATAGAATATTTATAATTGGAAGGAAATAGGAAATTATCTTTTTTTTTCTTTCTTTTTTTTTTTTTGGCAGTTGGATGAATGTATAGATGTTGGATGTAGGAGTTACTGGAATGTATAAAGATCTTGTGGAAGTAAGATAGTAATGAGTATTATAAGACTATTTATTGCTATTTACATATATGTATTTTTGAAGTTGGTATGATGTAAAATTTTGTTTTTATAATACCTAATAAAAGGAAATTGATAACAAAAATGCAACTGGCTGTTAAATGCGTGGGAGGATGATTATGTTGGCAAAGCAGAGGAATTGCAAACATACCTCTCCTTTGCTTTGTGCAGTTCAACCACTGGATCAATTCCAAAAATGCATAAAAAATAAAATATAATACATATGAAAATAAAGAGTAAAAAATTTATAAATGAAAAATAAGAAATTGTGGCAGGGGTTACAGTGCCAAAGAGCTGGAACAAAAAAGAGCTCAGAACGCTGGACATGGAAGCGGTTATAGTGTAGCTTATTTTTGCAGCTGCAGATGCCCACTGTCATCTAGAGCAGAGGTCTCCAAACTGTGGCCCGAGGGCCAGATGTGGCCCTTTGCTTGTCTTTATCCGGCTCTTGGGACACTATCCCTTCCACTGAAGGTACTATTCCATTGACACCAAAGACGACGCATTGTTCCTCCGACTGAAACCAACATTCAGTTATTATTCCTCACACTGGCACCAGAGATGGGGAAATATTCCTCCCACTGACACCAATGATGGGGCACTATTCCCCCCACTGACACCAATGATGGGGCACTATTCCTCCCACTGACACCAATGATGGGGCAATATTCCTCCCACTGACACCAATGATGGGGAAATATTCCTCCCACTGACACCAATGATGGGGCACTATTCCCCCCACTGACACCAATAATGGGGCACTACTCCTCCCACTGACACCAATGAAGGGGTGATATTCCTCACACTGGCACCAGAGATGGGGAAATATTCCTCCCACTGACACCAATGATGGGGCACTATTCCCCCCACTGACACCAATGATGGGGCACTATTCCTCCCACTGACACCAATGATGGGGAAATATTCCTCCCCCTGACACCAATGATGGGGCACTATTCCCCCCCACTGACACCAGTGATGGGGCACTACTCCTCCCGCTGACACCAATGAAGGGGTGCTATTACTCACACTGACACCAATGAAGGGGCGCTATTACTCACACTGACATCAATAAAGGGGCACTATTCCTCACACTGATAACAACTATGTAATTTTTTTACTCCCACTGACCCCCAAGCCTATGGCACTGTTTACTCCCACTGATGACAGGATATTTTCTACTCCTACTGGTCACAATTCGACCCACCTAAAGTTTGAATGGCAGTAAACTGGCCCTTTGTTTTGTAAGTTTGGAGACCTCTGATCTAGAGCAGCACTTACAGCCACTAGACAATATTTGTGGCTGCTGTCTCTCAAATTGTACCTTTTAATTTCTATTGCAAAATAAAATCTTGTCTCTTATTTTGTGGCCTAACCAAGCTACTTATGCACTGCCTAACTTCTGTAAAATGTTTATGTCTATTGCTTCACAAATAAATACATTCTAATGTTTATTTAAAGGTAAAATCTGCCTTGTCTCTCCCCTTTATATTGTAATGGACCATGTATTTTACAAAAAGTTCACTGAATATCCATCTAACAAATTTTATTATACTTAGTGGCATTCTGAACAACCTAAGGAGAAGTTTGGAAATATTTTACTTAAATTGGACCTATGATTGGCTGCTTTAACACAGTGGGCTATCAGCACACCAGTTCTCAGTCTTTTTAAATTTCTTCAAATCCTGTCACTGTTAATAAATGTATGGGCAAGAAGATTTTTACTAATTACTTTTTTGGGCAAAGGTTTATTTAGGGAGTGTATAATTTGAATTGAATATTTGGTTTGATTATAAAGTGATGTGATATTTTAAAAAACAAGGTTTATATTGCACTCTTCCTTTATGACTCAAATTGCAGAAAAATGTTTTTTTTTTAGATCATCCATATGAGTCACCCTGTTTTATGGTATTTGTGATGTGGACAGAGGAAATAAACACATTAACTTCATGGAGTCTTGTCCTATGTATATTTTATCAGTACAGAGACAGATCAGTGAGTCAACATCACTACAATCTTTTTGACGGTGAAATACTCCAAGGGGATGAAGAGAACTGTGTGTTTTAGAATTATACTTAAAATGTAGACAGACTGAGTGTCAGGAGAATTAGTAGACCAGACTGTGTGGACTGCACAGAGATAACCAAAAACTAATGAAAAGTGAACAATAATTATATTTTTTAAGATAGGTGATAAATAAGAAAATACAAACAGTGCACAACCAACCCAACAAACCCACCAACAACAAAGGTATATACAGCAAGGTGCAATACCAGAATCACAAATGTCATCCAGGCCAGGGTCATACACAGCAGATCAGCAGAAGAACAAGGGATGTTCCAGAAACATAAACATTAGCCAGGCCAAGGTCATACATGGGGAGATCAGAAGATGAGGGACTGGGAACCAACAGGACAGGGAGGGGATGGATCGGGCTGAAGGGTAAAGGAAAGGGTACAGGAACACGGGAGGGACCGGGTCAGGATAAGCTTGGAACAAGGTCAGATGCAGGCTCAGGATCGGGTAACAGGCGAACACGGTCAGGGCTCAAGGAGAGAGATACCAAGGCAAGCATGTGAGGGCTTGCTGGGTATTTATAAGGCTCCCAATAATTGACCTTACGTAACACCTCAGCGCAGAAGGTGCTGTCTGCTCCACACTGCTGGAATACACCCGCTGGTGCACACAGGTACTACGGCCCAAGGATCCAACAGTGCCACCAGCAGGTGAGTCTTCTTATTACAAGTCCTAGGTGTTGGAAGACACCCGCTGATGGACGCTGGTACTGCGATCCAAGAGACCGACAGCGCTACCAACGGGTGAACCTTTTCATGACACTGAGTGTATGCCTTCAGATGCTCCAACTAGATGTAATTGTCCAAAGTTAATGGCCTCACACTGAACAACAGATGAGGGCATATCAGGCTGGGCATCGGGTACTTCAGGCTGGGCAGCGGATACTTCAAACCGGACAGCGGGCACATCAGAGCAGACAGTGGGTACATCAGAGCAGGCTCCGGGTCATCGAGCTAGGCAGCAAGCTCAAGGTCGTCAAGCTGAGCAGCAGGCTCCGGGTCGTCGAGCTGGGCAGCAGGCTCCGGGTCGTCGAGCTGGGCAGCAGGCTCCGGGTCGTCGAGCTGGGCAGCAGGCTCCGGGTCGTCGAGCTGGGCAGCAGGCTCCGGGTCGTTGAGCTGAGCAGCAGGCTCTGGGTCATCGAGCTGGGCAGCAGGCTCTGGAACATTAGGCCGAACAGCAAGCACTGTAAGGGCAGGCTGGATCACAGGCACCGGCTCATCAAGCTGGGTAATGGGCCCCGGCCCAGTGGGCTGGGTAACGGGCCCCAGCTTAGTGAGCTGGACACCGGGCACTGGTCCGGTAAGCCGAATAATGGGTACTGGCTTAACAGGCCGAGTGACGGACTCCGGTTTAGCAGACTGGGTAATGGGCATCAGTTCAGCAGGCTGAGACACGGGCATCAAAACTTCAGGTTGAGACACGGGCACCAAAACTTCAGGCTGGAAGGCAGGAAATGAGACACCAGGCTGGAAGGCAGGCAACGAGACACCAGGCTAGAAGGCAGGTACCAGGATATCAGACTGAGAAGCGGGCACATCAGACTGAGAAGCGGAGACATCAAGCTGGAAGGCAGGCGCCGAGACATCAGGCTGGAATGCGGGCACATCAGACCAGAAAGCGGGCACATCAGGCTGGGAAAATGGGCACATCAGGCTAAAAAGCAGGCACATCAGGCTGAAAAGTGGGCACATCAGACTGGAAAGTGGGCACTGAAACATCAGACCGGGCAGCAGGTACTAGAACTTCAGAATGGGCAGCAGACACAGGCGCTGGCACATCAGGCAGAATAGCAGGTGCTGGCACAACAGGCTGAACAACAGGTACATCGGACTGGATAGTAGTCATTGGAGCGTCAGACTGGAACATCGACACTGGGATGTCAGGCTGAGTAGCAGGCACTGGGACCTCAAACTGGGCAGCGGGCACAGGCACTGGCACAACAGGCTGAGTAGCAGACACTGGCACATCAGGCTGCACAGCAGACAGGAACACATCAGGCTGGGCAGCGGACAGGAACACATCAGGCTGGGCAGCAGACAGTGGCACATCAGGCTGGGCAGCAGACAGAGGCTCATCAGACTGGGAAGCGGGTACATCAGACTGGAACACTGGCAGCGAAACTTCAGGCTGGAACAAGGACACAAGGTCATCAGACTGGTCAGGAGTTACTGAAACATCAGACAGGGTAGCAGGCCCTGGGGCTTCAGACTGGGTAGCAGGCCCTGGGGTGTCAGACTGGGTAGCAGGCCCTGGGGCGTCAGACTGGGTAGCAGGCCCTGGGGCGTCAGACTGGGTAGCAGGCCCTGGGGCGTCAGACTGGGTAGCAGGCCCTGGGGCGTCAGACTGGGTAGCAGGCACTGGGACCTCAGACTGGGTAGCAGGCACTGGGACCTTAGACTGGGTAGCAGGCACTGGGACCTCAAACTGGGTAGCAGGCACTGGGACCTCAGACTGGGTAGCAGGCACTGGGACCTCAGACTGGGTAGCAGGCACTGTCCCTTTGTGCACCAACACATGATTATCTAGATTTATATGTTTTTAGTGTCAACACTTATTTATGCGATTTAACATGCAATTTTTTTGTCATTTAGTATATACCAATTGAAAAGGATTTTTTATGCACTTTTTTTCACATACACATGATGCTGATTATTAAGACTTGAATGTTTTTTAGTGTCAACACTTATTTATGCGATTTATTATGCGATTTTATGTCATTTTATTAATTGACCACAGACAGAGATTTACAGCTTTCTTCTGGTTAGCGCAGCACCTCCCCCCTTATACCTCGGGCACATCAGGCTGGGAAAACGGGCACATCAGGCTAAAAAGCAGGCACATCAGGCTGAAAAGTGGGCACATCAGACTGGAAAGTGGGCACTGAAACATCAGACCGGGCAGCAGGTACTAGAACTTCAGAATGGGCAGCAGACACAGGCGCTGGCACATCAGGCAGAATAGCAGGTGCTGGCACAACAGGCTGAACAACAGGTACATCGGACTGGACAGTAGTCATTGGAGCGTCAGACTGGAACATCGACACTGGGATGTCAGGCTGAGTAGCAGGCACTGGGACCTCAAACTGGGCAGCGGGCACAGGCATTGGCACAACAGGCTGAGTAGCAGACACTGGCACATCAGGCTGCACAGCAGACAGGAACACATCAGGCTGGGCAGCGGACAGGAACACATCAGGCTGGGCAGCAGACAGTGGCACATCAGGCTGGGCAGCAGACAGAGGCTCATCAGACTGGGAAGCGGGTACATCAGACTGGAACACTGGCAGCGAAACTTCAGGCTGGAACAAGGACACAAGGTCATCAGACTGGTCAGGAGTTACTGAAACATCAGACAGGGTAGCAGGCCCTGGGGCTTCAGACTGGGTAGCAGGCCCTGGGGTGTCAGACTGGGTAGCAGGCCCTGGGGCGTCAGACTGGGTAGCAGGCCCTGGGGCGTCAGACTGGGTAGCAGGCCCTGGGGCGTCAGACTGGGTAGCAGGCACTGGGACCTCAGACTGGGTAGCAGGCACTGGGACCTTAGACTGGGTAGCAGGCACTGGGACCTCAAACTGGGTAGCAGGCACTGGGACCTCAGACTGGGTAGCAGGCACTGGGACCTCAGACTGGGTAGCAGGCACTGTCCCTTTGTGCACCAACACATGATTATCTAGATTTATATGTTTTTAGTGTCAACACTTATTTATGCGATTTAACATGCAATTTTTTTGTCATTTAGTATATACCAATTGAAAAGGATTTTTTATGCACTTTTTTTCACATACACATGATGCTGATTATTAAGACTTGAATGTTTTTTAGTGTCAACACTTATTTATGCGATTTATTATGCGATTTTATGTCATTTTATTAATTGACCACAGACAGAGATTTACAGCTTTCTTCTGGTTAGCGCAGCACCTCCCCCCTTATACCTCAGTTTGATTTTGGGCTTATGTCTGACCCTTGCTTCGGTGCATGCAGCTGTCCAGTCGCATACGTGCATTTTTACTATTTTTCGGAGCTCTTGTTTTCTTTTCTTTTTCCAATTGGGTAGCGCAGGAATATTCTTATTACAGCAGGCACTGGGACCTCAGACTGGGTAACAGGCACTGGGACGTCAGACTGGGTAACAGGCACTGGGACGTCAGACTGGGTAACAGGCACTGGGACATCAGACTGGGTAACAGGCACTGGGACGTCACACTGGGTAGCAGGCACTGGGACGTCACACTGGGTAGCAGGCACTGGGACGTCACACTGGGTAGCAGGCACTGGGACGTCACACTGGGTAGCAGGCACTGGGACGTCACACTGGGTAGCAGGCACTGGGACGTCACACTGGGTAGCAGGCACTGGGACGTCACACTGGGTAGCAGGCACTGGGATGTCACACTGGGTAGCAGGTACTGGTTTGGCAGATTTAGGTGGGTCATCAGGTACTGGGTTGGCAGATTTAGGTGGGTCATCAGGTTCAACTGGCATGAACGCAGGCTGGAACAGGTTGGTTGGTGTGGAGGCAGGTCGGTTTACTGTGTATACTGGGCTGTAGCTGAAGTTGCTATGGGCGACTGGGAGAAAGATTATTGGGAAGGCAGGTGACTAATGGCAGGGCTGGATTGTTGCGGCTTAGCTAAATGCAGGAGATCTGACCATGCTTGTAGCACAGGCTGAACAAAAGTTGGTTCACATACAGCCTGTCTAATCAGAGATTGTACTGAACAAATGCAATTGGATAACACCTGCTGGGAACAAGAGGAATAATGTTCATCAAAAAAAGCCAGATCATCCTCTAACAACCATACCAGGGATTCAATCTGGTCACAATTGAAGGGAGGGGGGAAAATCATCACTTCCTTCGGGAAAGCATGACAAGGCTGGCTTTGCACATAACTGGATAAAAAAAAAAAAAAAAAAAAAAAAAAGGGAAAGGCTGAAAATTGCTCCCCTACATGAGGCACCTCCATCCCCAAAATGCACAAAAACAGAAAAAGGTTAGCCCATGGGACTTTAAATGAGGTGTCCATGCTGATCACAAGTAAATAAGTAGAATTGAGTAAAAAATATATCACCTTTATTAAAATCATTATCATACAATAGAGCTCATGCATATATATGGCAATTCAAAGGAACAGCAACATCACATAATGGTCCTAAAAACATAGCCAAATACATTGGTCAAAATATAATAAGTACAGATATACATGTCACATCTCTAACCCGACGCGTTTCGCGAGCTTTCCTCGCATCATCAGGGGCTGATGTATATATCTGATGTCTGTAACAACAGAATAAAAAATATATTCAAGTATGGGTTATGATTGGACAAAAAATGCGAAGCCAGAGCTCATGATCCCATACTCACTTGTCAGGCAGTTGGCTCCAGGGGCTGACCCCCAGCAGGGGCGGTCGGAAAGTATCTCCCAAGGGAGCTGAAGGGACGGAGGTCAGACAGCGGAGAACCGAGGTCAGGCAGTAGGGTCGGCACGGCAAAGAAATGGAAAGGAAAATAAGAAGGCTGGACCCAGATGTCACCCAGAATCATTACAGAGCTTGCTCACTGGAATAGATTAAATGGGTAAAATAATATGTGTATATCTAAATAGGTCTACAAAAATAGAGATATCAAGTGGTATGCTCTGGTGTAAGGGGTGCAGAGGTGTCCAACCAAGGTAGAAAGGAGAGAAAAAAAAAAAAAGGAGAAAAAAAAAAAAACAAGGAAGAGGGGAAGAGAGAAAGAAAGAAAAAAAGGGAAAAATGGGGAGAGAAGAAGAAAGGGAAGAGGGCCAAAGGTGTAGCCCCCCAGTCGTGCAGGGTGAATTCAGAATAAAAAATGTATGGATGTATGTCTATGAGTAATGTATGTAAAAATGGTAATAGTATCCTAAGTAGCTGAAAAGTCTTATATATAGTATGCTCAATGTGAGAGACTATAAAGGTAGTTGTATATGTAGCTCAAATGGTAGGTATCAAGATATTATACAAAAGTAAAAATCTTGCACTGGAGTATATGGGATATAGGAATGTCCTGCAAGGAAAGAGGGAAAAGCAGTGTAAAGTGAATGGGGAAGAGGTGATGAAAAAAGGGGATAAGGGGTAATGTGAAGAAAGACATAGGGGAGAAGAAAATAAGTGAATAAATGGAGCAATAAGAAATGTGAAAAAAATAGTAAATTGAGTAAGGGAGTGAAAGTGTATGCAAATGACACTCCACATGTTAGGTAGCTGGTAGATGCGTACAAGAAATGACATGTGATACAAAAGTAATAGTGAACATAATGCTTACCAATGTGCTTTCTAGTGAGTGTGTGGAGAGGACCAAGGTGGAAAGGAAGTAAGCCGTGCCAAAACCCCCGCCTAAATACCCGGACATCCGCCGCACACCTCCGCCCCTAGCGTCATGTGACTGGCGTGAGGGGGAGGGGACCCTACGTGCGCCCGCCGGAGATACAGCAGAGCGCAACGCAGATCCCCGCCCATAGCCTAGAATGACACACTGTGCGCTAGGAATACAGACATCGCTGTAAGTAGATGTCTTCCACTAAGCGCAGGACATGGCGCCGATGCACGTGGTGGCTCCGCCCCTCCTGGGGGGGAGAGGCGGGGACAGCAGGGGCATGATATCCCCTTTTAGTGCATCGCAGCTCCCGGGGACATAAGCCGACACCCTCAGCCAGAGGGGCAGACCCCCGGAGACACAATCCGCAAGCAAGGAGGGGAGTCATCTAAACATGACCAATATCCTAATGTATCGGGGATCAAAAAAGAGTATGTGATCACAGGATCTGGGAGCAACAACAGACTCGTGGGCATGTGGGTGTCTTCCACCCGAATTCAATAGAAAAAAGGGAAAGGCTGAAAATTGCTCCCCTACATGAGGCACCTCCATCCCCAAAATGCACAAAAACAGAAAAAGGTTAGCCCATGGGACTTTAAATGAGGTGTCCATGCTGATCACAAGTAAATAAGTAGAATTGAGTAAAAAATATATCACCTTTATTAAAATCATTATCATACAATAGAGCTCATGCATATATATGGCAATTCAAAGGAACAGCAACATCACATAATGGTCCTAAAAACATAGCCAAATACATTGGTCAAAATATAATAAGTACAGATATACATGTCACATCTCTAACCCGACGCGTTTCGCGAGCTTTCCTCGCATCATCAGGGGCTGATGTATATATCTGATGTCTGTAACAACAGAATAAAAAATATATTCAAGTATGGGTTATGATTGGACAAAAAATGCGAAGCCAGAGCTCATGATCCCATACTCACTTGTCAGGCAGTTGGCTCCAGGGGCTGACCCCCAGCAGGGGCGGTCGGAAAGTATCTCCCAAGGGAGCTGAAGGGACGGAGGTCAGACAGCGGAGAACCGAGGTCAGGCAGTAGGGTCGGCACGGCAAAGAAATGGAAAGGAAAATAAGAAGGCTGGACCCAGATGTCACCCAGAATCATTACAGAGCTTGCTCACTGGAATAGATTAAATGGGTAAAATAATATGTGTATATCTATCTGAATTCACCCTGCACGACTGGGGGGCTACACCTTTGGCCCTCTTCCCTTTCTTCTTCTCTCCCCATTTTTCCCTTTTTTTCTTTCTTTCTCTCTTCCCCTCTTCCTTGTTTTTTTTTTTTTTTTTTTTTTTTTCTCCTTTTTTTTTTTTTTTTTTTTCTCTCCTTTCTACCTTGGTTGGACACCTCTGCACCCCTTACACCAGAGCATACCACTTGATATCTCTATTTTTGTAGACCTATTTAGATATACACATATTATTTTACCCATTTAATCTATTCCAGTGAGCAAGCTCTGTAATGATTCTGGGTGACATCTGGGTCCAGCCTTCTTATTTTCCTTTCCATTTCTTTGCCGTGCCGACCCTACTGCCTGACCTCGGTTCTCCGCTGTCTGACCTCCGTCCCTTCAGCTCCCTTGGGAGATACTTTCCGACCGCCCCTGCTGGGGGTCAGCCCCTGGAGCCAACTGCCTGACAAGTGAGTATGGGATCATGAGCTCTGGCTTCGCATTTTTTGTCCAATCATAACCCATACTTGAATATATTTTTTATTCTGTTGTTACAGACATCAGATATATACATCAGCCCCTGATGATGCGAGGAAAGCTCGCGAAACGCGTCGGGTTAGAGATGTGACATGTATATCTGTACTTATTATATTTTGACCAATGTATTTGGCTATGTTTTTAGGACCATTATGTGATGTTGCTGTTCCTTTGAATTGCCATATATATGCATGAGCTCTATTGTATGATAATGATTTTAATAAAGGTGATATATTTTTTACTCAATTCTACTTATTTACTTGTGATCAGCATGGACACCTCATTTAAAGTCCCATGGGCTAACCTTTTTCTGTTTTTGTGCATTTTGGGGATGGAGGTGCCTCATGTAGGGGAGCAATTTTCAGCCTTTCCCTTTTTTCTATTGAATTCGGGTGGAAGACACCCACATGCCCACGAGTCTGTTGTTGCTCCCAGATCCTGTGATTACATACTCTTTTTTGATCCCCGATACATTAGGATATTGGTCATGTTTAGATGACTCCCCTCCTTGCTTGCGGATTGTGTCTCCGGGGGTCTGCCCCTCTGGCTGAGGGTGTCGGCTTATGTCCCCGGGAGCTGCGATGCACTAAAAGGGGATATCATGCCCCTGCTGTCCCCGCCTCTCCCCCCCAGGAGGGGCGGAGCCACCACGTGCATCGGCGCCATGTCCTGCGCTTAGTGGAAGACATCTACTTACAGCGATGTCTGTATTCCTAGCGCACAGTGTGTCATTCTAGGCTATGGGCGGGGATCTGCGTTGCGCTCTGCTGTATCTCCGGCGGGCGCACGTAGGGTCCCCTCCCCCTCACGCCAGTCACATGACGCTAGGGGCGGAGGTGTGCGGCGGATGTCCGGGTATTTAGGCGGGGGTTTTGGCACGGCTTACTTCCTTTCCACCTTGGTCCTCTCCACACACTCACTAGAAAGCACATTGGTAAGCATTATGTTCACTATTACTTTTGTATCACATGTCATTTCTTGTACGCATCTACCAGCTACCTAACATGTGGAGTGTCATTTGCATACACTTTCACTCCCTTACTCAATTTACTATTTTTTTCACATTTCTTATTGCTCCATTTATTCACTTATTTTCTTCTCCCCTATGTCTTTCTTCACATTACCCCTTATCCCCTTTTTTCATCACCTCTTCCCCATTCACTTTACACTGCTTTTCCCTCTTTCCTTGCAGGACATTCCTATATCCCATATACTCCAGTGCAAGATTTTTACTTTTGTATAATATCTTGATACCTACCATTTGAGCTACATATACAACTACCTTTATAGTCTCTCACATTGAGCATACTATATATAAGACTTTTCAGCTACTTAGGATACTATTACCATTTTTACATACATTACTCATAGACATACATCCATACATTTTTTATTCTGAATTCACCCTGCACGACTGGGGGGCTACACCTTTGGCCCTCTTCCCTTTCTTCTTCTCTCCCCATTTTTCCCTTTTTTTCTTTCTTTCTCTCTTCCCCTCTTCCTTGTTTTTTTTTTTTTTTTTTTTTTTTTTTTTCTCCTTTTTTTTTTTTTTTTTCTCTCCTTTCTACCTTGGTTGGACACCTCTGCACCCCTTACACCAGAGCATACCACTTGATATCTCTATTTTTGTAGACCTATTTAGATATACACATATTATTTTACCCATTTAATCTATTCCAGTGAGCAAGCTCTGTAATGATTCTGGGTGACATCTGGGTCCAGCCTTCTTATTTTCCTTTCCATTTCTTTGCCGTGCCGACCCTACTGCCTGACCTCGGTTCTCCGCTGTCTGACCTCCGTCCCTTCAGCTCCCTTGGGAGATACTTTCCGACCGCCCCTGCTGGGGGTCAGCCCCTGGAGCCAACTGCCTGACAAGTGAGTATGGGATCATGAGCTCTGGCTTCGCATTTTTTGTCCAATCATAACCCATACTTGAATATATTTTTTATTCTGTTGTTACAGACATCAGATATATACATCAGCCCCTGATGATGCGAGGAAAGCTCGCGAAACGCGTCGGGTTAGAGATGTGACATGTATATCTGTACTTATTATATTTTGACCAATGTATTTGGCTATGTTTTTAGGACCATTATGTGATGTTGCTGTTCCTTTGAATTGCCATATATATGCATGAGCTCTATTGTATGATAATGATTTTAATAAAGGTGATATATTTTTTACTCAATTCTACTTATTTACTTGTGATCAGCATGGACACCTCATTTAAAGTCCCATGGGCTAACCTTTTTCTGTTTTTATAACTGGATAAAAGGCTGAACATCCTCAAATAACATATGACCCTGATCCACTAGAGAATGAGCTGATCGGATCGTTTGCAGCAGTTGCTCACTGGTCCAATCTTTAAGAGTCTGGCGGCAATATTCACCGTCCTCTTCCGCCAGCAGAGAATAATAGACAATTTCATTAAAGTCCATCTTTTGCGCGCCCACCGAACCAGGATGGTTTCTCACTGCAGCCACATCTGGTCAGGGATGGCCTTGGTATACTGTCAGGAGAATTAGTAGACCAGACTGTGTGGACTACACAGAGATAACGAAAAAGGCATGAAAAGTGTACAATAGTGATATTTATTAAGATAGGTGATACATAAAAAAATACAAACAGTGCACAACCAACCCAACAAGCCCACCAACAACAACAGTACATACAGCAAGGGGCAATACCAGAATCACAGATGTCAGCCAGGCCAGGGTCATACACAGCAGATCAGCAGAAGAACAAGGGATGTACCAGAAACATAAACATTAGCCAGGCCAAGGTCATACACGGGAAGATCAGAAGATGAGGGACTAGGAACCAACAGGACAGGGAGGGGATGGATTGGGCTGAAGGGTAAAGGAAAGGGTACAGGAACACAGGAGGGACCGGGTCAGGATAAGCTTCGAACAAGGTCAGATATGTTTCTTCAATGACCAATCTAGGGGAGTTGTTTTTATTTTTGGAGAACATGAATAGGGTTGAGGGAATTTGGTAGGATACACCAAAAACAAGAACTATGTACATTGCAGGACTTAGATATTTTATCTGAGCAAGCTATAGGGAAGTCTGGGCTTAAAAAAACAAAATACTTCAGCTTTAAAGTAGTAGCTGTTGTAGTAGTAGTAACAGAGCAGAGTCCCATTAGGTAGGAGATTATCTGGACAAAGCTGTTCAGGACACCAGCAGGCTTCTCCCTTTAAATAGACCCACAGATGACTTTCTCTAGCACCAGGGGGTTGGCAAAATCACAAAGGTCCCCAAGATCTTTCTGAATGTCTGTACTCACACAAGGCCCAAGGAACAGCTGGCTCCCTCCTTCCAGCTTCTAAGTGACACCTTACTACGGTGACAGCAGACTAGATCTTCTGCGGACAGCCACCCCTCAGTCAACTTTCTTTAGCTCCAGGGTCTCAGCATCCAGGCGCTCAGGTCACCCACCTGAGGCCTCATAACATCACAGCAGTGCCTGAGAAGGGCAGCTTGCCCCTCCAGGCTTGCCCAATCCACTTTGAGAAAAGACCCTGAGCTCAGTGTGCTCACAGAATAAATACAATTTACCAGCATGCCATCAGAGCCTGCCTCTCTGAGATAGTCCAGAGTTGTATCAATATTTATACTGCCATCCCAAGTTCCCTGGATACAAGAGAAGCTATAGACCACACTGGCAGCAGCTGAACACACCAAGCAGACCTAACCAGCAGATTGCAGCTTCACTGAGTAGAGCAAGCAAACTATGTTTTTACTTACAAACAATTACAGCCACACTGGCTACAGCGTAGAAACTAAATTTGCAACAAAAACACACTCTAATATTAACCATCTAATTCTTAGCACCTATCCAGGAGGGTGCTACATCAGTAAAGTATCCTAAAATAAGAAAACTCAGAAATAAAAAAATATATTTAACTTCCACTATTCTGTTTGGGGGATGACATTTACAACTGCTCTGCAGTCTCCTAGAAAAAGCATGGGTGTATGTGTGTTTCTGTCTTCTGATAGAGTGTAACACCAGAAGTGCAGAGGGATGCCAATAAAAGGTACTAAAACTAAAGGGAATGACATGAAGATTAGGGACACTAGGAACAAGGAAGGGAGTGGTAAAAAATAGCTGAGGGTACCAGGGGATAACATCATCAACATGATAATACTGCCAGACCTTCTGGGGACACAAAAGACTGAGCAGAATCCCCCTCCCCACAAAACTCTGTACATTTAAGCCGAATGGTGTACCCACAATGCTAAATGCAAGACGCATAAAGCTTTGTGTGTGTAGGATGGCCTTGGCCTGGTACAGCATATCATAACAGAAGCCCTAGGCTATTTAAATAACTCCAAACTGTCCATCATTTGAAGGGACTGTCCCTTTTTGGAACCAAATTCATACGTCTCTCTTTCCTCCTCCGCCCTGTGAAGCATATGTGCTGCATGTGGATGTTAAAGCCCACCCTTTTGTTGCTGCACATATATGTCAGGCAGATTTTAAGGGTCTAAGCAATATTTTTTTGCAAATTCTCTATGGCCCATGTAATTAGGGTGTGGCAGGTATGGGCTCTCAGGCTTTCAGCAATAAATGTAATAGTTTACCTAAAGACATAAAGGGGACAGTATACTAAAGGATTGTTTTTTATTAAAGCCGGAGTTCATTTAATTCAAAAGTTCACAAGAAATTGAAAAAGTTCCCTGAATTTTTGAAATTTGTAAAAATTGCATAATGACTGTTTATCATAAAATGTTCTCTTCGTATTATCTGTAGACCTGTTAAAAAAAAAGTCACACCTAGATACTGCTGGCAACGTCATCTAATCCAGAGGTGGCCACTTTTGTGGGGGTTTAAATAGGGTATCTTGATGACAATATATAATTAATAAATAATTGTTATACAGTATATTATCTTCTGTCCACATATTTTTAGATCTTATTTTAATCACTTTCTATAAGATGTCATATAACCTCCTGGACTTTCAGCTACAGTCATCATCCCAGGATTTTTTTACACCCAGCAATTCCCTACAATGTGAAAGCCATCCTAGTGGCTTATTAGCCTCCCGCCACCAACCGGAGCCTCCCCAGCCTCTCCCATGTGATCAGGGAGCCCGGTATCTCATCCGGCGGTGCTGCTGGGTTATCATGGAGCTAGCCAGGGACCAGACGGTCCCTGGCCAGCTCTATGGTCCTGGGAGGCCAAATGTGATGGCATTACATCACTTTTGGTTATGACAAATGTAAAGACTACCATTTTTTTCCTGGAAAGCATAAGATTAATTAATTTTTTTTATCTCATGCTTTTTAGGGTAGAGGAGAGATCCGGGGTCTTACAGACCCCAGATGTCTCCATAAAGAGTAGCAGTCATGCCTTATTTCTATCACAAGAGATGTTTACATTTCTTGTGGTAGGAATAAAAGTGAGCAAAAAATAAATAAAAAAATTAAAGGGACAGTGTAGAAAAAAAAAAATTAAAGTGCCTCGTCCCTCCGTGCGCAGCGCACATGTGAGGTATCGGCCTGAACAATTCAGCGAGAGCAATAATTCTAACTCTACACCTGCCCTGTAACTCTAAACTGGTAACCTGTAAACGTTATTAACCACTTCAGCCCCGGAAGATTTGGCTGCTTAATGACCAGGCCATTTTTTGCGATACGGCACTGTGTCGCTTCAACTGACAATTGCACGATCGTGCGACGCTGTACCTAAACAAAATTGACGTCCTTTTTTCCCCATAAATAGAGCTTTCTTTTGGTGGTATATGATCACCTCTGCGGTTTTTATTTTTTGCGCTATAAACAAAAGAAGAGCAACAATTTTGAAAAAAAACACAATATCTTTTACATTTTGCTATAATAAATATCCCACATTAAAAAAAAAAAAAATTTTTTTCCTCAGTTTAGGCCGATATGTATTCTTCTACATATTTTTGGTAAAAAAAATCACAATAAGGGTATATTGATTGGTTTGCGCAAAAGTTATAGTGTCTACAAAATAGGGGATAGATTTATGGCATTTTTAGTATTATTTTTTGTTTTACTAGTAATGGCGGCGATCTGCAATTTTTATCAGGACTGCAATATTGTGGCGGACAAATTGGACACTTTTGACACATTTTTGGGACCACTGACAATTGTACAGCGATCAGTGCTATAAAAATGCACTGATTACTGTATAAATGTCACTGGCAGGGAAGGGGTTAACACTAGGGGGTGTTCAAGGGGTTAACTGTGTTCCCTAGGTGTGTTCTAACTGTAGGGGGGATGGGACTGACTACGGGAAGAGAGGGATCAGTGTTCATACTTAGTATGAACACACGATCTGTCTCCTCTACCATGAAAGAACTGGGATTTGTGTGTTCACACACACAGATCCCGGTTCTCGCTCTGTCACGAGCGATCGCAGGTGGCCGGCAATCATCACGCCCGCCGGGCACTCGCATTGGCTCCGGGCACAGGCTGCGGGCACGCGCGCGCCCCTAGTGGCCAAAAGGCGAACCGACGGTAATATTGTTTCGCCCATCCGTGCCATTCTGCCGCAGTAAAACTGCAGCGGCTGGTCAGCAAGCAGTTAAGTGTCACCTATGGAGATTTTTAAGTATCATAGTTTGTCGCCATTCCACAAGTGTGTGCAATTTTAAAGCATGACATGTTAGGTATCTATTTACTTGTCATAACATCATCTGTTTGCATTCAAATTCATTAAAGTGTTTTTTTTTTTAATTAGCATTTGAAAAACTGCTGAGCAAATACAAAACCCAGCATTTTATTCTGTAGGGCCTTTTCTTAAAAAATATAAAGAGCTGTGAGTAATTTTCTAGCAAAAAAATGATGATTTTCCCCTGGGTGGGAAGTGGTTTTACCCTAGGTTCACATATCCACATTTTGTGTGGGCTGCGTTTGCTCAGGCATGGCAGCCCATTCAAATGAATGGGCTGCTGTGCCTGCATTTCTGCAAAAAAGGTGCATGCACCTTTTCAAAAATGCAGCCACAGGGAAATCGCATGATATTTTTGACCAGGCGATTTCCCTGCGGTCACTGCAAAGCGAGCTTCAAGCTGAGATGCCTGAGGGCAACATTCCAAATGAGTGAAAGCCCCATGCAACTCCTAAGGGCAGTGCAATTTGACTGTGGGTTTTTTCTGGTGCCAGAACAGATGCGATTCTCGCACCTGCAGCCACATGCAGAGGTGTGAACCCAGCCCTAAAGAACAACTAACAGAACAACACTGCCAATCAAACTTTAGTTTGCTGCTGTCAAAATGGGGTTGATTTACTAAGGGCCCATTCACACATGAGCATTTTCAGCTCATAAAACGCTCATCTCAAAAGTTCCCAAACGCCCAACAAGCAAAATCCCATTTATTTAAATGGCCCCTGTTCACATCTGAGCATTCTGTCGCCTGAAGCTCAAAAAAAATAAATGAGCTTCTTTTTAGGCAGAAAAATGCCTGTAATCTGCCTAAAAAGAAGCTCATGTATTTTTTTGAGCTTCAGGCAACAGAATGCTCAGATGTGAACAGGGGCCATTTAAATGAATGGGATTTTCAGAAAGTTGAGAGTGCAAAATCTGGCGCAGCTGTGCATGGTAGCCAATCAGCTTCTAACTTTTCTTTGTTTAATTAAGCTTTGACAAAAAACCTGGAAGTTGCTTTGTTTCTATGCAGAGCTGCACCAGATTTTGCACTCTCTAATTTTTAGTAAATCTCCCTCAGTGGCTTTATTAACTACTTGCCAACCAGCCGCCATCGTTATACGGCAGCAGTTTGGCTCTTCTGCGTGAATCAGTAACTGTACGGCGGCTCATGCAGGTGTAGTTGCAGGTGAGCTGCACGCTGTGGGAGCATGCCCGTGGGTCGAGTGGACTCGAGGACCGCCCGCAACCTGCGATTGCCTAGTACAAAGGCAGAATGGGGATCTGCCTTTGTAAACAAGGCGAATCCCTGTTCTGACAGGGACATGACAGAGATCTTCTGTTCCCAGTCATCAGGAACAGTGATCTCTGTCATGTCCCTGGCAGCCCATCCCCACTACAGTTAGAATATACCTAGGGAACACAGTAAACCTTGATCGCCCCTAGTGTTAACCCCTTCCCTGCCATTGATCAGTGCATTTTTACATTGACCAGTGCATTTTTATAGCACTGATCAATGTCATTGGTCCCCAAAAAGTGTCAATTGGGGTCAGATTTGTCCGCCACAATGTCGTAGTCCCACTAAAAATCGTAGATCACCGCCATTACTAGTAAATACAATTTAAAAAAAAAAGTCCCTAAATCTATCCCATAGTTTGTAGACGCGATAACTTTTGCGCAAACCATCCAATATATGCCTAGTGGGATTTTTTTTACCAAAAATTGGTAGAGGAATTTATATCGGTCTGAGCTGATATATACATTTTTTTTATATTTCTTTTTGGATATGTATTATAGCAAAAAGAGAAAAAAAAAGTTTTTTTTTTTTCAAAATTGTCACTCTTTGTTTATTTATAGTGCAAAAAATAAACACCGCAGAGGTAATCAAATACCCTCAAAAGAAAGCTCTATTTGTGGGGAAAAAAGGACGTTAATTTTGTTTGTGTACAGAGTTGCACGACCGCGCAATTGTCAGTTAAAGCAACACAGTGCCGTATCACAAAAAAATGGCCTGTCATTAAGGGGGTAAATCCTTCTGGTCCTTAGGTGGTTAAATGTGTCTCATAAGGTATAATGTCAGCACATCCTACGCTAAATATTTTTTTTAAATCAAGGGTAGACATAAGACTCAATTCACAATATATATACTGTATAAATAAATAAATAAATATATATATATATATATATATATATATATATACATACATATATATATATATATATATATATATATATATATATATATACATATATATATATATATATATGCAATATTTTTAACATCATGCTGGATCTGTTTTAAGTGCGTGTGTGTGTATATATATATATATATATATATATATATATATATATATATATATATATATATATATATATATTTATTTATATATATAAACATTTTAAAATAAATAAATAATCATGAACAATAACGCTTTCATCTTAGTGGATTGAACCTACAGGATACAAAGCAGCAGTGAACATTCTTTTCTTACTAAGCAGCGTGAAGCTTTTAGTTCACTTCCTTAAAGCTTTTTCCCAATTAGGAGAGTTCCTGTAAATAAAGCATTTTCCAGCTGATTCGCTAATATTTTACAGCCTCATTAAATCATGGGTTATTTCTTCCATTTTCAGTATTCCCGTACACCTTTTGAAGAGAGGCAGTCTTCATTAGGATTAATTGTTAGCTAAGAGAGACAAACTTACAAAATGGCAATTTATTTTTACTTTTCTAATTGAATTAGTGAGTTCATTGTGTTCCATTTAACCAGGAAGGAAGCCTGACTCACATGCAATGCTAAAGTCAATATTTATTAGTGTTAATGTGTGTTCAATGCAATTACCTCAAACTGTAGAGACACAAAAATTTCAATTGCGCTTAACAAATAATTTAAGAGACCGCAGAAGACGTTTTTTTAAATTTTCCATGTATCGGTTTCCAAAAATATATTTTGTGATCACAAGGTGACTGTGGATTATATTCTTTAGGAGATCAAATGTTAAAGTGGAATTCCAGACACAAACATCTATATAAATTACCTCTTGTCAATTGAAATGTTTACATCACCATCATTTACTGTATAATTCATTCATTACTGTACCCGATACTACAACCAGCAGCGATCTTCTAGAGCTGTAGAAATGAGAGTAGTAGATATGAGAGTTGAGGATCTTATACAGTAAAGCAATTCTGTCAATTACTTTCCTCTCCCCTTGTTTACAGAATTGTATTATGCAAGGCATTCTGTGAATGAACATGTGGGGGGGGAGTGGTAGGATCTCCCCTTGTCCAGTCACAGAATTCCTTGTGAGCAGAAAATAAGGCTTTCTGTGAATGCAAAAGGAGAGATGAAAGGGTGGATAAAACAAGAGGATCACTTCACTCAAAGCAAAGCATCAGAAGTTCAGCACTCACTGTGATCAGTCTAATATTTACTATTAATGTAATTTCAATGAAATTCATGTTATTATTGAATTTAATTAAAGCAGTGTTCAACCCCAAACCAAAAATGTGATATATTACAGCTTATCAATCATTAAATGTGGTGACTGAGTTTGTTTTCTTTTTTTGGGGCTTTGTTCCCTCTGTTTTCACCTGGTGTTCTGGCCAGTAACACGCCTCCTGTATTAGGGTGCCTACACTCTGGATAAAGGAGCAAAACAGCCACCGTTGGACAGCAACAATGAATAGAGTGATTGGTGCAAAGGCAAAAAAGTTCTCAGTCTGTCAAAGTTAAATGGTAAAAACAAGAAGTCCATACACTAAGGCAAGCTGTTCCAAGAGTTGTAGCAGACTCTAGAGGATAAGGGAGAAAACAGAAAGGAAAAGCACCACTTAGGCCCCATTCACACCTGAGCGTTTTGTAGCTTGAAGCCTCAAGCTACAAAACACTTGAGGGGAAAAAAATCTATTATTCTCTAAGGAGATGGTTGACATCTCCACACAAAGTTGCCTGAACCCAATGCCTGAAGCACATAGAAGTTCTGGACCCTTTTTTGTCGATCGAATCGGGCAGATTTGGGCGTTTTTGGAGCATTTGTATTCCCATAGAAATGAATGGAAACGCTCCATTCGAGCATCTTAGCACGACATTGCGCATCTTTGGGCGTTTTGCCACTTTTATCTGCTCAGGTGAAATAGATTTACATAAAGGAAATTATATAAAAATACACAGGAAATGCACAGATCTTCATTTTTGGTTAGCAGACATGAAGGCAAGCAATATGGATGAGGAAGTAATGGATGAGACAGTATCTATTTTGAATCCAGAGAGCTTTATCCGAATGGTAAAGCAGCACACCTGCCTCTACAATTCCAGAGATCCATGCTTCAAGCTTCGAGTGAGCAAGAGGAGGGCATGGAACCAGATTGCCAGCCAAGTGTTCACAAACTGGGCAGACCTAAATGCCCATGTGAAGGATGATAAAGGTAAGATAAACCCCTGGAAACTGAACTAAGCACCAAACCAACCATAGGGAGATAATAGGATGATTGTTATTTAGTACATTATCTAAACATGAATAACAGATTATTAGCCCTAGAAAAACAGTACTAGCTTATGCTCATATCCCTATGCATTGCTTACAAGAGCATACATATGAGAAAACAGACAATAGATGTGCAATTGCAGTTCACTATGGCCACATATGTGTACACACAAATTGCATGTGTGTAGGAATGTGGCCAGGATGAACTGGAATGGCACATCTATTGCCTCCTTGTTCGTAAGTGTATAAGTATAAGCACCTAAGCGATTCATAGGAGTATGAGTATAAACTCTATTGTTTACCGGTGCTAGGAATCTGTTATTTTTGAACACAGTAATTTGCTCCGAAAAAACTGTGAATTTATGCTCATATTCCAAGGCATTGCTCATGTGCTGATTATGGTGCCCCTAAAGCAAGCTGTTGGCTGTGGGGGCATTCCATAGGAAAGAGGAGCCGTAAGCACAGAAGAGGGACCCGAGAAGAAGAGGATATGGGCTGCTCTGTGCAAAACCAACTGCACAGAGGAGGTAAGTAGAAAATGTTTGTTATTTCAAAAAATACCTTACAATCACTTTATTAATGTTGCCAGCTACTCCGGCACATGAGCCACTTCTTGCCCTCACACTCTCTGTCTCCACCGAGTGTTGAGCAGAAGGTGCAAGAGAGGCCTCCACAACTTTCCAGTCTTCAGTGGCTACTTGATACTGCTGCAGCTTCCAGCAGGAAGGATAACAAGGCTACATGGGGGGACACAAGTAGAAAGGTGTCAGCATGTCACAAATACATGAGGGCACACTCTGACCCCTAGTGGATATTGTATAGATGCTGCACACAAAGATAAACATATATTTAAAAATAAAAAAAACACGAGACTTCCTATCAATAAAGCATTTTTTTAATTATTCAGTACAGCTTAGTATATGGTTACATTAACAAACAGATAAAGGTAATAAAGATTTCAAATTGTTCAATTGCCTCAAGCTGCCATGGGACCTGTCCTGCTGCTACATAAAGTAGGATGCAAATTGATCCATGACATGTGTCCCTTATCTGCTTCCATGAACACCAGTCCAAGGAGCTCTTTCCATGTTCTGAAGTAATGGCTCCTCAAACTCAAATCCATCCCACTGCCTTACAAAGTTATGCAAGGCACATGCAGCTTTAACAGCACAGATCACATTTTGCATGTTCAGGACGATGGGAGTGTGCAGGACCAGCCATTTGCTTGCTAAAATGCCAAATGCACATTCGACAACTCGACGTGCTCTTGTTAGCCAATGATTGAACACACTCTTCTGTACAGTTATATTGTGCCCCAAATAAGGCCGTAGAAGATGCTCACTCCAAGCAAAGGCCTCATCCCCCACAAACACTGGGTATCGGAGGGCCATTTGTGCCCAGGAGTGGACTGTTTTCCGGAAGGTCCAGACTATTGGTACGCAGCATGTATTCATAAGAAGAATTCCCGAAAATACTAAAGTCAGCGCTGCTGCCATACGACCCAATATCTGTATAACGGAAGCAATAATTAGCATCATCCACTGCCATTAAAACAAACGAAAAATATTTCATGTAGTTAAAATACTGGCTTAAGCTACCCATGGGCTTTTTTACTCCGAATATGTTTTCCATCAATCGCTCCAACGCGGGGAAGTTGCAGCGTTGCCAGAAAACTTCAGAGATCTGTGACCATTCTTCTGTTGTAGGTTTTTTTAACACAATTTCCTTCAACACATCCCAAATAGCAGAGCAGGTGTCACGGACTATGTAACTTGCTGTCAATTTTCCAACCCGAAAGGCATTGCGTAGACTTGCTACTGATTGTCCGGTTGCTCGGTACCTACAAAGAAATAAATATATATATTTTAATTTGTTTTTTAACAGTTAAACTTCTGAATGGCAAGTGGAAGAGTATACGGGACGCCTACAATCAACATCTACGACTGCTAAGAGAATTTAGGAGTGGAGCTGTGGCGTGTGGTCCTGGAGATTATGTGCATGCCAAAGAATTGGAGTTCCTTCGGCCATTGCTGGCTTTGGGCCAGTAAGCTATCATCTGTATGCATGTCATTAAACAAAATGTAAAGAGAAAGTTATAACAATTACCGTATTTATCGGCGTATAACAAGCGCCGGTGTATAACATGCACCCCAAGTTTAGGAGGGAATTTTAAGGAAAAAAACTTTTTAAGGAAAAAAACTTACATTTAAATGCCCATCAATGCAGCCTTATCAGTGTCCATCTGCAGCCTTGTCAGTGTCCATCTGCAGCCTTGTCAGTGTCCATCTGCATGCTTGTCCAGTGTCATTTGCAGCCTTGTCCGTGTCATTTGCAGCCTTGTCAATGTCATTTGCAGTCTTATCAGTGTCCACCTGCAGCCTTGTCAGTGACATTTGCAGCCTTATCAGTGTTCACCTGCAGCCTTGCAGCGTCCATCTGCAGCCTTGTCAGTGACATTTGCAGCCTTGCCCAGGCTCCGCTCACAAACAGCGGGGGGTCGGCGAGGATCGGCGTATAACACGCACCTATGATTTTCCCCTGATTTTAAGGGGAAAAAAGCGCGTGTTATACGCCGATAAATACGGTAACATCTATTTTCGGTACAAAAAGCTACTGGGAGGATAGTACTAAAAATAACGTTTGGACAAAGATGCAAGCAGTCAGCAAGCAGGCCAAGCATCAGACAGTCAGCAAGCAGGCCAAGCGTCAGTCAGTTAGTAAGCAGGCCAAGCATCAGTCATTGAGCAAGCAGGTCAAGAGCTTATGGAGAGCCAAATGTCAACTCCAGCACGTTCTACCTCTGGGACACCTGTGGGAGACGAGGAGTCCACACCACCCATTTGTCCTTGTGTACCTGCAAGAGCTAACATACATGGAACAAGAAGGAGGGCTCCTGAACCGGATTGTAACAGCATGTTGGACATTATGGCCAGTATGTCGGAAAGGAAGAACAACAACAGGTCTCATGAGCAGGTTTCTGCAAGATGTCTGGAAGGTCTGATAGTGAAGGTACCATCAGAACTCCAAGCAGACATGTTGGCAAGTACCACCCGATACACAGCCACATTTATTCAGTCAACCACCACATATAGGTCCTTAGAACCTTCACCACCTTATGGTCCCTATGCAAGTCTCCCCCCGCCCCCTCTGCCAGCACCACATTCTTTACCCCTTCCTCAGTTGCCATCCCCACATTCTGCCACCCACCTTCCTCTGCCAACATCACCACCTTCTAATTGGCAGAATGTTAATCTCTACCTCCACCTGGTCACATTATGGCCATGCCATGAATGTGGTGATGTCACCTAATGAGGCAGTCAACTCCTTCCAAACCTTCCATCACCTCTAATGTTTTTTTTTTTTTAGGAGCAATGATAGCTCCTAAAGCTCCACAGCCCCTGAACATTTACCCCCCTCCATGACCAAGCCATGTTTTGCAATACGACACTGCATTATTATTGCTGACAATTGTGCAGTTGTGCGACTCTGTACCCAAATAAAATTGATGTCCTTTTTTTCCCACAAACAGAGCTTTCTTTTGGTGGTATTTGATCACCTCTGTGGTTTTTATTCTTTGTGCTAGAAACAAAATGACTGACAATTTTGAAAAAAAAACAATATTTTTTTACTTTATGCTATAAAACATACCCCATAAAAAATTTTAAAAATCTAATTTCTTCATCAATTTAGGCCAATATGTGTTCTGCTACATATTTTTGGTAAAAAAAATCCCAGTAAGTGTATATTGATTGGTTTGCGCAAAAGTTATAACGTCTACAAACTATGGGATATATTTATTTATTTTTTTACTAGTAATGGCAGCGATCAGCGATTTTTAGCAGGACTGCAACATTGCAGCGGGCAAATCTGACACTAAGTGACACTTTTTGGGGACCAGTGACACTAATACAGTGATCAGTGCTAAAAAAATGCACTATCACTGCACTAATGACACTGGCAGGGAAGGGGTTAACATCAGGGTCAATCAAAGAATTAAATGCGCTCTTAAGGGGTGCTTTCTTAATGTGTGGGGGTTGCTTTGACTGGGTGAAAACAGAGATCCGTCTTCCTGCTTAGCAGGAACACAAGATCTCCATCTTCCCCTCTCACAGAATGGCGGTCTGCCTTGTTTACATAGAGAACGATCAGCATGGCTACAGCTGTGTCTGAAGTGCATATTCAAAATTTAATACCATAAATAATACAATGTTATTAGATTTTTACTCCAGGAGTATATAATGAGTTTGGAAATTCTAGAGAAATTCTTAAATAATGCATTAAAATTTAACTAAACCCATTCGATTTTAGTCGATTAAAATGTACTGGAGATTTTAGTCCACTAAAATGCGGCTAAAACTAAAAGCAATTCAGATGACTAAAATATGACTAAAACTAAAATGTCATTTTAGTCAAAAGACTATGACTATAACTAAATCAAAATTTGGCGTCAAAATTAACACTAAAGCTGGCTAAGTATAGTGAGCTTGTCGTGATTAGGTCAGACCTAGGTCTGACAAAATAGGAAGGCAATATCCTGGAAGGACACACTCAAAGTAATGAATAAAATCCAAGAACACAGTCTTATGAAGCATCCAATACTATAGCCACGCTCCTGTCAATCATTAAAAAACATGACCGGCATTCATATGTTGATCATATGAGAAATTGATAGCTGACACTTTATGACTTAAAAGTCTCTTTAAAGGGTGGTGATCCTAATAGATGTTGACTAATGTGCACTGGGGGGGCAGGAGGCGGAGCCTAGTGGAGCAGACATGCATTGTTAGAGCTCCACACCGCTGAGGAGAGAAGAGAAGGACAAAGCGGAGCCTGCAGACTCAAAAGGTATCCATTTGAACCTTTTTGCCCCTGGGAACAAACTGTGAAAGTTTGGGCAGGAAATATGGTACTGGGAGGAAACCGTGGCAGAAATAAAAATCACCTCACAAAGAGCTCACAGGCACTCACTGCAGCTGAAGCAGCTCCAGTCACCTCACAAGATACAGCATCAGGGCACTCTCACAGACAGAAAATGTCACAGCAAGACTCTCCATTTGAGTCAGATACAGAACAATTCCTCTCACAAACTTCTCCACAAGCCTCCTCAGTATCCCCAGTAATATTATTACAATTTGAAAAGATGCTTCATAAGGCTTTAAAACAAACCTCAGACCAAATAACAAAAAGCCTAACCAAAGAAATAAGAGAGCTGGGAAACCGCACCGCAGCCTTAGAAATAAAAATGGATGAAATTGAAATTACAACCCAAGAAAATATAACAGAATTGGAACAATTAAAAAAAGAGAATTTAATACTTCAAACTAAGCTCGAAGATTACGAAAATAGAGTCAGACGTTCAAACTTGCGCATAAGGGGAATACCTGAAACTGTGACAGACCTGCAATCTACTATTACTGCTCTATTACAAGAACTAAAGCCAGATATCCCTATTGAACGTTTAGAACTGGACAGAGTACACAGAGCCCTCACAGCCAAAAAGAAAGATGGACCCCCACGTGATATAATCACAAAATGTCATTATTACAGAACGAAAGAACAAATACTAATTGCTGCAAGAGAAAAAAAGGAACTTAATTTTCATGGACACAATTATCAAATTTTTGCTGACCTATCCCAACTTACTATTACTAAAAGACGATCCATGAAACCCCAACTAATGGAACTGCAATGCCACAACATTATGTATCAATGGGGCTTCCCCTTTTCAGTCAGATTTAACTACCAAGGTACAATTTACAGAAGCAGATCAGCAGATGAACTACAACAAACCCTTTTAAAATTAAATCTGACAGAACCCACAAGCAGCAACACTTCCACACGCAGAAGAATGGCATCATCTTCACCTTCAGGCAGCACCCAGAAAATTTCAGAACAAAATGGGAATCATCATTCTCACAAAAGAGGCCGTTATGCCACATCATCCATGGACCAAGAAGATTCAATGGACTGACATCCTAATTCCTCATATCTCTTCATTTATTATACTAAGTGATGGTTCTCTATAAAAAACCTGTATTTATAACTGAATGTAACTGCATTCTGATAGTCACACACTGTGTGGGATCATGTTACATTCCAGTTATATTTCTTATTACTTCTGATTCATATAGCCTTAGAATATATAAGTGAAATAAGGAAATTCTTGTTCAGTTATATATTATCAGGTAATAATAATAGATTTATTACTTTTTAGGACAAATATGTTCAATAATCCAGAAGTAATGGAAGCTTTTTCTTTCTTTTCTTAAAACAAATATATTATTACCTAACTAGTTCCTAGAATTATGTTTTTGTTTATTCTAATCTGAAGCAATACAACCTCAATTTTATGAGTTAACATATCTAAACAGTTACATTAATAAAATATGTAATTGTTTACTCTAAAAGGGTTAAAATCCCAAAATAATTCAAACTATCTTCATCAATACCAAAGTTATTAACAGTACCTTTCTAACTGAATTATTTAGCCTAGGGCAAGACTAACCATATACAACCACCCTGGAATAAATAATTTCAACAAAAACTATATTCTGCACTCCAATTAATGAAACATCATTTTGATGTCTTTTGACATAGCACTTCTCTCCTGTAAGCGGAAGATCCGTGTACCCCCATTAGCCCTCCTCATTCTCCCAACCATATTATGTGGGAGTGTGACGAAGGCACTTATTCCCCTGAGAGAGATATTTATTCTCTTTCACGGGTAAATTGTGATTACTTGCAAAAAATAATTTATACAATGTATCATCTAATCTCATATGTTTTTTGTTTACTCTTTACTCCAGAATTCACTGGTTTCTTTTCTATCTATTCATCTCTTCAGTCCACACAGGTTGATCTGCGCAGTCAGCTCTGCATAACAAAAAGTAAGTCAAAACTATTTGATCTATTGCCATGGCACCACTGAATATACTTTCCCTGAATGTTCAGGGAATAAATGTCCCTCAAAAAAGGACCAAAGCCTTCCGTACTTTCCATAACAAGAAGGCTCACATAGTATGCCTCCAAGAAACACACTTCACCAAAGATTCTACTCCAAAATATATTTCTCCTTTTTATCAACAAATTTACACGGCTTCTGCCTGTACCAAGCAAAGGGGAACTCTAATTGCATTTCACCGATCCACACCATTCACCTTATCATCAGAAATTAAAGACCCAGAAGGTAGATACCTGATACTCATGGGTTATATAATGGATACAGCAATCACGGTGATTTCCTACTACGCTCCTAACAAACAACCTACACCATTCCTCTCACATATATTACAAGTGATTAATACACACAAAATAGGAACAGTGATAATGTGTGGGGATTCGAACCAGGTCCTCTTCCCATTTCTAGATAAATCACCTTTTACACCATCCAAAATAACCTCTAGATTACCTTTTTCTCAACTTCTTTCCAAATACAATCTGGTAGATTCATGGAGAGAAAGTAACCCAATGAAAAAGAAATTCACTTATTTCTCGCACCCTCATCAAACCTTCACCAGAATAGATCATATTTTTCTAACAATAGGAATGATACCAGAAATTATTGCATCAGATATAATTCCAATTCTGTGGTCTGACCATAATGCAGTATACACTACTATAGCCTCAGCCATACCAAAAGCGCATGACCCAACGTGGTACTTACCGGACATAATGCTCAAACACCCGCTACATCAGATGGCCATTGAACAAGCTTTAAAGGAATACATATCAATTAATAATACAACAGACATCTCCCCAATAACACTGTGGGAAGCTCATAAGCCTGTCTTGCGTGGTACAATACAAAGACAAATGGGAACGCAAAAATCTAGCAAAAAAACTAGAACTCAATTTTAATGCAGCCTACATATCATTTCAAGATAATCCATCTCAGAGTACAAAATCTCATCTGGAAAAATCTAGATTGGAATATGATCTATTTCTCACTGAGTCAGTTGATAAATCCCTCAAACGCTCCAAACACAATTTCTACATGAATACAAACAAACCAGGTACATATTTGGCTCGGGCATTAAATTCAACTAACAAATCTTTCAAACCAATACGTTTGAAATTATCAAAAAATGTTTACACTTGTAATCCAGTTAAAATAGTCCATAAATTTCACTCACATCTCGCAACTTTATACAAGACAAACAATGAATTTAATCCTACAGAAGCTGAATCCTTCTTCTCAAAAATAACCTTACCTGAGTTATCTCAGAATCAAAAAAGCAGTTTGGATGAGCCTATAACTATAGATGAAGTTGCTAACGCCATAAAAGACCTAAAACTTAACAAAAGACCAGGCCCAGACGGCTACTCGGCTATACTATAAAACATTCTCAGAAATACTCTCTCCCATTCTCACTAAAACTTTTAACAAACTTCTAGATGGACATTCTTTTCGGCAAGAAACACTAATGGCAATTGTTTGTATGATCCCAAAACCCCTTTCTGATGATACTTCCTGTGTGAATTATCGGCCTATCTCTCTGTTAAACCTCGATATTAAATTATTAGTAAAAATAATAGCAAAACGCCTCAATAGCATTATAGGAAAATTAATACATAGAGATCAAGTAGGCTTCATGCCAAATAGACAGGCAGGCGATAATATACGCAGGGCAGTGTTATTGGCACATATTGCTAAAAAACGGAAAATCCCTTTATGTTTTCTATCTCTCGATATTAAGAGGGCATTTGACACAGTATCCTGGCAATATATGCAATATTCATTACAAAAATTGGGTTTTGGACCCCACTTTTTAACATGGATCAAAGCATTATATAATAAACCCAAAGCCTATATAAAATATACTGGATACAAATCTGAAGCCTTTAATATCGAAAGAGGTACCCGACAGGGTTGCCCATTATCTCCCTTATTATTTGCCCTTATACTCGAACCCATGGCCCAATACATCAGAACAAACCAAACTATAACTGGCATTGAAGTAGGAGGTATTACACACAAATTATGTATATTTGCAGACGATATATTACTTTTTCTATCATCACCACAGGTCTCTGGTCCTAACTTAATGCCAGCTCTTGATGGATTTGCAGCCCTATCCGGCCTTATGATTAATCCTAAGAAATGCCTAGTGCTTAATATTTCACTCACAAACATAGAATTGATCCCGGCTAGGGCTGCACTCCCATTCACATGGGCAGAAAAATCAATCCCATATCTTGGAATTCATTTAACAGCATCTCATTCTGACTTATTCTCAACCAATTATCCTCCTGTATTAAGACAGATCACAAATCTAATAAAACAATGGTCGCAACTTCCTTTATCCTGGATGGGGAAGATTAATGCAATCAAAATGACTATTCTACCCAAATTGCTTTATCTATTCAGAGTCCTCCCTATTCCAATTCCTTCCTATTTTTTGAGAATAGTACAAAAAAGAGAAACTTCGTTTATATGGGGCTCTTCTAAACCACGTATACCTATACACACACTACATCTTCCCAAAAATAAAGGAGGCCTGGGATACCCTAATTTTACTAACTACTACAGAGCAGCACATTTGGCCAGTCTGTCCAAATACCATGCAAAACAGGAAATCCCATTATGGGTATTTATAGAGGCTTCAGAAAATGACCCTCTATTAATATCAAATTTATTATGGCTTGATCCTAAAGACCGCTTTAAAATTCATAATCCCATAACTAAACACTTCTTATCTCTCTGGGATAAACTAAAAACCAAATATCAGTTACAATCTCCACACAATCCTCTCCTTTCTTTTATCAGAAATCCGGCCTTTTATCCGGCATGGATCTACCCAAATTCTTTTAAAGCTTGGACAACATCAGGCATTCAGACACTAAATGACTTCATAGCATCTAAATCATTCCTTTCATTCCCATCGCTTAGAGAAAAATATGATCTACCAAACTCTGAGATATTTAGATATCTCCAAATCAAAAATTTCTATACACCATTCCTAAAGGGGGATACACCATTATCCCAATTATCCATTTTTGAATCAATCTGTACAAAAGATCCATTTGCTAAAGGTACAATTTCATCACTTTATAATCAATTATATGGAGTAGCAAATCTTAATAGACCCTCTTACATTCAGAGGTGGGAGGAGGACCTGGGACGAACTTTAGAAGACACGGACTGGTCTAACATATGGCTCACATCTAAGTCATCTTCACCCAACATATTAGCACTGGAGACAAATTATAAAGTCCTAACTCGCTGGTACCTTGTACCCGCTAGAGTGGCAAAATATTCACCTAATACCTCAGCTCTTTGTTTTCGAGGATGCCCAGAAATAGGCACATATTTACACATATGGTGGACGTGCCCAGTAATCCAAACCTTCTGGAAGGAAGTCTTCGTGATTGCATCTAAAATATTTAAAAAAATAATACAACCAGATCCATATTTAACTTTACTTAATCTAAAACCGGAATGGTTAACACTCTCTCAATTCAAACTTATGATCGAACTAATAACGGCTGCAAAACAAACAGTGGCCAAGGCATGGAAATCTCCTACATTGGTACTAGCAGAAACAATTCACAGAATGAATAATACAATGTCCCATGCTAAGATGGTAGCCATCGATCAAAATCAAATTCCAAAATTTGAAAAACTTTGGCATCCTTGGATAAAACAACAGTTCCTGTCAAACTTCAATGACTCTGTCCTGTTGCCATGGTAACAGATTAAATGACTTACAGAGACACCCATTCTAAGGCTTCAAAGAGAACTAAAAAGAATAATAAACTGACGAGCGGGACAACCTTGTGGACCATACCTCTACCTTTCAACCCTTTTTCTTCTTTCTCTTTCCTTTTCTCCACCTTACGATTAAAGCTCATTATCAGAATTTATTTGACCTATATACACTCTACTTGTAAACAATATGTATAGTAGGTATAAATCATTTAAATACCTACAAAAGTAACTAAGGAAATTATATATATCTTTAATTTAGGTTTACGTGAACCCAATGTTTAATATTTGAAATTTCATGATATTTACCTATATAAACCCTACTGTAAAACAATGAGCTTACTTTATAGATCCTTGTAAACTTACTTTATGTATCTTTATAACATTGTATACTCAATAAACTTCTTTTGACAAGGAATAATGTGCACTGTACACCAAGATCAGCACCACGTGAGTCACACTGCCCTAGGGGTTCAAACTCCCCATCATAAGGAATATCACAAGCCTTTAGTGATCAGAAGTTTCATACATTTTTCGGAGATAGCTAGAGCTACAGGTCACTCCGTGGATAGTCAATAATGCAAAAGAAAAACTCCACATTGTGTGATCCCGTTTAACCACATTTATTGTAAAAATAAACCTTTGAAAAAGCGCTTAAAATAAATAAAACAATCCAAGCATTGTAAAGATAGCGTTATCACCGATCAGTAGGAGTATACACGATCCACTGCGTTGACAGCGCTGGTTGTTCCTTTCAGTCCGTGGCAGGCACCCATCACTTTCGGTCACCATATGGTCACGTGCCGACGCGTTTCATCATTACGATTTCATCTGGAAGGGTCCTTTTGTAGCTTTCCGCTTTGGAGAGAGGTTCCTGTGGAGAGGTCCCCTGTGAGAAGGCTGTGTACCTGGTTTGAGATTTAAAGCATTCTTATACTGTATACTGGTAGATAAATACATAACTGAACTAAAGGATGTGTATGTATCTGGAGATCTTTGAATTAATCAGGTTAAATATATCTCAGGATGCATACTATTTTACTGAGCAATCAAGTCATTTTTTGTGAACTATGCAGCCAGCGGTCAGATGATGTTTGCTTCAATTGGAGTGACAAACTCCAGCTTGATGGTAAATATATTCTACAATGATTTTTGAATTATTCATTTTTAATGTGCATACAGAGATAAACATGTGCAAGTTTCCCTTTACACAATACACAATAAACATTTTCTTTTTTTGTAGCATACATCCTTGTTCAACACCTCCTTGGCAGCAGAGTGATTAACTACAATTGGTTTCTCTATTTTTCTGTTATTTTTCTTTCATTTGTAAAGTTTAACATGTTTCCCCACCAGGTACCTATCAAATAAATTCACTATCATTGCAAGGGCTAATGAAATTCCTGCTGTGCTTCAGATTGAGGTAACAACAGATTGTGTATTTGCTTATTGGATGTCTGAAAATCTCACAATCTCTTACAAAACTGTTCTGGATTGCTGAGCAGTCCACTGACAATACGTCTGTTGCTGCAGATGTACATGTAAAGCAGATTCTAAGTTTTTTTTTTTCTGGGAATGATTGCTATAAAACATTTTACTGCATTTTAGCATAGAGGAAAAGCATCTTGCAGAATTATGACCACTTTACAGGATCTACTTTAATAAACTGTGTCATGGTATAGTCAACAACATATATACTGTAGCTAATCAAAAAGAATCACAGACGTTAAAGATAAGTCATATTTGTATCTCACAAGGCCAAATAGCATAATCTAATTCTAACTGTAAAACAGCTCTGCTGTCTTTGACAAACTCACTTTTTACGGTGCAGGGACTTGAACCTTTGCACCTATTTGGACAACTTATTCTCCTTAGTTTGCCATCGCTAAACAAAAAAAGACTAATGCCGCATACACATGAGCGGACTTTTCGGCAACAAAAGTCCGACGGCCATTCCAGTGGACTTTCGTCGGACTTTTGACTGACTTCCGACGGACTTTAGAACGAACAGACTTGCGCACACACGATCACACAAAAGTCTGACCGTCTAGTACGCGGTGACGTACACCAGGTCCGACGAGACTATAAAACGGATGTTCAATAGCTCGTGTGCCACCTGTTGGGCCTCTTCTGCTAATCTCGTGTTTATTTCGTGTTAGTAGAAGTTTGGTGAGAGACGATTCGCGCTTGTGAGACTCGTATTTTGCAGATCGTTTAACTGTTGTTCAGTTTGTGCTTGTGAGGTTTGTATCTGCTTTTCAGTGCGTGTGGTCAGTTTGCATTGATTTATGCAGTGTGTTATTGTCCGCTCGTTGCTGATTTTCAGCTCACTCTTCACAGGCCTGTTCTTCAGTGCATTCTGTTAAGTTCGTTCTGACCAGCCGACTGTTTTGAAGCCATGTTGCGTGTACGTACTCGTCGTAGAGCTTGTGCATTGTATGTGCTTGGTGCTGTAGTTCATTCTTCAGCCCAAGCCCAGTCCATGAACAGGGTGAGGAGGAGTTCATGGACAAAGAATTGGTTGCTCCAGCGTGACCAAGTCTCTTACATGCCTTTGCTCCGTGAAATTAGTGAGAATAACCCTGAGGATTTCAGGAATTTTCTCCGGATGGCGGACCCCGTTTTTGACCATTTGTTGGCTTTGCTGACCCCTTATATCAGCAGGCAGGATACCTGCATGAGGCAAGCCATCACTGCGGATCAGAGGCTGGTCACCACGTTGCGGTACTTGGTGACGGGGAGAAGCCTGCAGAACCTTAAGTTCTCGACAGGTATCTCCCCCCAGGCTCTGGGGATCATTATCCCAGAGACCTGTTCTGCCATCATCCAGGTCCTGCAGAAGGACTATATTAAGGTAAGAGTTTTTATCCTTTACATTACATTTTAATGTATTTAATGTTTGCTAATGTAATGTATTTCTTTACTCAAACACTAATTACCATGATTGCAATATAGTGTGAATGTGCCCTTTGTCCTCATGGATGCTGTAATATTTTAATGATATTTTTTGTACTGCATGCATATTAGCATTCACTAACCTCCCCAGCATGCTATGCTGGGCCCATATCCACCTAGTGTAGTCACTTAACAATGTATTTCGTCAGCTCCATTGTATTGCTTTACCCTAAAATGTCAGCAAATGGTCTGTGTGTCCTTAAATTGATTTAGAATCCCCTCCCCCCCTAAAATGGCAGCAAATGGTGTGTGTGTGTCCTTAAATTGATTTAGAATCTCCTCATTCCCCCTTAAAATGTCAGCAAATGGTCTGTGTGTCCTTAAATTGATTTAGAATCCCCCCCCCCTAAAATGTCAGCAAATGGTCTCTGTGTTCTTAAATTGATTTAGAATCCCCTCCCTCTCCCTAAAATTTAGCAATGTGCCATCAGAGGGGGTGATAAATCTGATAAGTGAGCCTTATATTTTAGTCTTTAAATAATACTTATAACAATTAATGTTATACTGATGCTGGGCAAGAATGTTTTTTGTGTAATGTGCTTGCAATGTTATGGGCAAAAGTACTTATATTTTTTTCTTGTTTGACTCCCCAGTTTCCTTCAACGCCACAGGAATGGCAGACTGTGGCATCCCATTTTGACACCCGTTGGGACTTTCCCAACTGTGGAGGGGCTATAGATGGGAAACACATCCACATTGTGCCACCACCCCATTCGGGGTCATACTATTTTAGTTATAAGGGATTTCATAGTATTGTTTACAGTGACAATGGGGTTTATTTACTAAAGGAAAATACACTTGGCATTACAAGTGCACTAGGATAACCTAGGAGACAGCCAAAAAGAAAGGCAAGCAATAAATACAATTCGAGATTTTATCTGATCATTATTTTTTATTCCAAAAAATTAGAGATTGTCTGGCATTGCAATGGCCCCCCTACCCATAAAATAATCAATATATTGATCCCGAACTTGACGGGGCTTTGGAGGGCCAAGCCAGTACGGCCAGTATCCAGGACCATCAGAGGATTCTCTATAAGCCCCATTGTCACTGTAAACACCAAATAACTTCCAAAACTGATATTGAGCATTGAAAGAAGAAGCCACACATCTTGTTGTTTAATAACAGATGTTTTAATCTGTGCACATTCACATGTGCGTTTGTGAAAATGTTATGATTTAAAATAGATATAATTTTTTGTTCAAACAATGACATTTTTTAATTCAAAAAAATAGTTTTTATTTAGAAATTTTTTTTAACAACCGGGCCTCTATTTTTTTTTTCTTTAACAAACAGGCCTCTATTTTTTTTAAAAACAACCAGGCCTCTATATATTTTTTAGTTTGGTTTTTGCTAAATTTTTTTATAAACAGGCATAAAATCTTTAAAAGTCAAAGCCCAGAATGGGGTCAGCAAAACAGGAAATGAAGAACATGATCGATGTTTTTTGTGAAAAAGTGATTTAGATTCTCCCCAAAACATCAACCATGTTCTTCCTTTCCTGGTGAGTATTGTCCAGCCGATTATGCATTAGGTCAAGGCTAGTGCGCATGGCAACAATATCCCCATTCCAGGCCATAATCTGCCCAATTAATCGTTGGGCACTATCGGTGGTAAATGGTTCCCCTTCTACATCACCTAAAATTAATGAAAAAAAAATGTATTTAGAAATATGCAGGCATACATAGATTACCATAAGCTGGGGTGTCAGACACTCACCTGGTGGGGTGCACATGTCGCCCACTTCCTTCACCTATCCTTCGTCCACATCCTCGGGGGAGGGGGGGACGCTGGCACTTGGACCTGCTTCCACCACTTCTTCCCCTTCCACAACCACATCACCTAAAATTGATGCAAAAAAGATGTATTTAGAAATATGCAGACATACATAGATTAACAAAAGCTGGGGTGTCATACACTCACCTGGTGGGGTGCACATGTCGCCCATCTCTCCTTCCTCCACATCCTCTGTGGGGCTTCGGCTGATTTCCCAAACGGGCTGGTGAGGTCGGGGGTCCCTGGGTTCAGGTTGCCTGAGTCTTTTCTCCCCTATGAGAATGAAACAAAAGGTATACTTAGCACACAGATATTTGAGTCCAGGAATAGGAATATGAAACATTGCATTGAAGTGGTGTACAATTGTCTGTTCGGGCAGAGATCCAAGTTGAAGACATAATTAAAATTCCCTTGCAAACAAGCTGTAATACTTAACTTTTTTGGCCACGTTTCACAGATAGAGACACCCCAACAAGTATCCACTGGAGCACCTGTGTGGGTTAACCAAAAAAAATGTATTCTGGTGTCCCACACTAGTGCTCCTGTGTCCAGATGTGTAAACAGCTGCTGAGTGTCCTCTCCTTACATCCCACTGAATGAAGTTTGCTATTCATTCTAGTTTAAAAAGACATCTAGACAAAAATGTCATAAACTTCTTTTAATAGGACAAACTACCAAGACCAAAATGTTGTTTTAACCCTGTATCAACTAAATACATCGTATATAATTTTTTTAATGATGTTTACTACGAACGATGTTTCCTACGAACGTTTAACGAGTAAAACTTGTGCAGTAAGGATAACAACATGGAGCGGCATGCAAGGTAATAATCACAATATGAACACATGACACGTACTTACTTTTTTTCAGCACTTTCTGGATTTGTCTGTACTGCCCTGGCTCCCTGAGTTTGAGGTCGGACCATTGTTTTCTCAGCTGATCTTTAGAGCGCCATACCCCAAAATGATGATGCAGGGTCTTCACCACTTTTGCCATTATTTTTGCCTTTCTTAAATTAGGCTGGGCGTACGGTCCATGCTTCTCATCGTAATCTTTTTTTTTCAAAATTGATACCATATCCACCATCTCTTCAAAGGCCATATTGGAGGCCTTAAATCTCCTCTTCCCGGATCGTGACATTTCGGGCTCCGGGCTTTCCTCGTTACTGGAGTAGATACACACCTGCTGTTACTCCTACTGCGCACTGTAGAGAGAAGGGGCGAAGAATATTTGTTAAAAAAGAACGTCAGGGGCGGCGCAGGCGGAGTTTCACGCATGCGCAGTGTATATAAAGCTATCACGCATGTGTCGTACGTAACTTCTGTGCGTGGGTGATAGAGGAACTGAATTTTCGAGCGTCCAAAACAAAGGTAAATTTTATTAACTTTGTATCAGCCTATACTGCTTAAAGATTGAGGCCTATGTTGGGATAAGTAAGATTACGAGAGTTTAGCCTAACATTAGTGTTTTTGTCTGGTGTATTATCTTTGACAGAAAACATGAATACTAAGTTTAGGGACCCTGAATTTCTGACTCAATTTATTGAGAAGGAGGGAGGTGAGGAATCTATGGGAGGTCAAACACCCTGCATATTATATTAAAACAATAAGGAAGTCAACGCTGGAGAAACTTGTTGCATTTGTGCAGACTTTCATCACAGAAGCAACCTTTAAATTTGTGGAAAATAAAATTGGGATCTTGCAAAATATGTATAGGAGGGAGCATAACAAGATCCAGATTTCCCTGAGATCAGAAGCATCAGCAGATAATGTGTATATACCCAGGCTGTGGTACTATGATAAACTACGTTTTCTTGATGACCAGACTGAAGCCAGGGCATCACTTTCAACCCTTCCCTCCACCCTTCTCTCCACCCTTCCCTCCACCCCAGCAGTGGCTGATGAGGAGCAAGCTGGGCCTTCCATCCTGGAAGAACCGGATGTGACCATCTGGAGCCAGGTATATTATTTTTAGACATATTTAGTGTCCTAATATTAATGATAATAACTAGATGTTATAATTGATTACCTATTAAAGGATTTTTTTTATAAAAAATGATGTATACATATCAATTGACAGTAGTGGCCAAAAATGTTTGTCACCAGCTTTAAAAAATGCTGGTGTCAGATTGATACTCTTTTATATGTATTAACATTAAATTTGCAAGTCATGAGCTGAAAATTGTGTGTCATTGATAAACCAAAAACTCAAACTTATGTCCCTTTTTTAAACACAGGATGAGATCAGCCAGGAGGAAGGTGTGGAAAGTGTCATCCAGGAGGAGGCTGGGCCCAGTGTCATCCAGGAGGAGGCAGGGGTTGGTGTCAGCCAGGAGGTGGCCAGCCCAGTAGGAGCCTCACACAATCGCAGGTTTCTCCTCTCCGCCTTTATACAAAAAGGCCCAGAAAGGGGACGGTGACAGAGGAGGCATCACTGCACCTCATGAGAGAAGCTACAAATTTCCTCAAGAGCCCCCCGAAGCTGAAGAGGCCTATGGCTCCTATATAGCCAGCAGGTTGCTCGAAATGGAGAAGGGACAACGCCTCCTGTGTGAAAAACTCTGATGTCCTCCACAAGGGGCTGAAGGGCTAGTTAACTGTCAACACCCAAATAAATGAGCAAGCCCCTCCTCCTCCTGCCACAAGTCAACCACCAGAGCCCCAGCCTACAAGGAAGGCTGCAGGGAAGGCTGCAGGGAAGAGTGCAGGGCAGCGTGGAGGGAAGGCTGGAATGAAGAGAAGAAAATGATGGCCTGGCTTCAGTCCGGTCTGACAGAAGACGCAGGCTGGTGTAGTACCACAGCCTGGGGACTAGGGATGAGCCGAACACCCCCCGGTTCGGTTCGCACCAGAACCTGCGAACGGACCAAAAATTTGCACGAACGTTAGAACCCCATAGAACTTTATGGGACTCGAACGTTCGAAATCAAAAGTGCTCATTTTAAAGGCTAATTTGCATGGTATTGTCCTAAAAAGGGTTTGGGGACCCGGGTCCTACCCCAGGGGACATGTATTAATGCAAAAAAAAACATTTAAAAATGGCAGTTTTTTTGGGAGCAGTGATTTTAATGAAGCTTAATGTAAAAAAAAAAAAAAAGTGAAATATTCCTTTAAATATCGTACCTGGGGTGTGTCTATAGTATGGCTGTAAAGTGGCGCGTGTTTCCCGTGTTTAGAACAGTCCCTGCACTAAATGTCATTTTTAAAGGAAAAAATCTCATTTAAAACTGCTTGCGGGTTTAATGTAATGTCGGGTCCTGGCAATATGGATGAAAATCAGTGAGACAAACGGCATGGGTACCTCCCAGTCCATTACCAGGCCCTTTGGGTCTTGTATGGATATTAAGGGGAACCCCCGCACCCAAATTAAAATAAGGAAAGGAGTGGGGCCACCAGGCCCTATATACTCTGAACAGCAGTATACAGGCGGTGCAAACAAGACAGGGACTGTAGGTTTGTTGTTAAGTAGAATCTGTTTGTAATTTTTAACGGGTACATTTTTAACGTGTTTAGCTCCAGCCAAAAAATCTTTTTTAAACTTTTTGGAAAACATAGGGAAGGGTTATCACCCCTGTGACATTTGTTTTGCTGTCTTTCCTCCTCTTCAGAAGATTTCACCTCACTTTTTGTCCCAATGACAAATGTTTTTTGAAAATTTGGGGTTTTTTGTGGAACAAGGATTGGAAAGCATCAGTGGAAAGGAGAAATGTTTTTCCCATATTAACTCTTACAGGAGAGAATTTCCCTTCCTAGGGGTAGATTTCATCTCACTTCCTGTTGTCTCCTTCCGTTTGCAAGTGAGAGTCGTTTGTAAGTTAGATGTTTGAAAGAAGGGGGCCTGCCCTATATACTCAGCAGAAATTTGGGCCTTAGGTGTTGTTGTGGCCACAACACTGTAAGCCCTCACAGGGCCCTGCTGTGAAATATAAGATCAAGAATTGTAATTAAATGCCCCTGTTGAACAAGGGCAGAAAAAGTGAGCCTTTGGTGGTGGTGGTGGTGCTGTTGGTGCCACAACACTGTAAGTCCTCACTCGCTCTTGGTGGGTGCAGAAATGGGCCCTGCTGTGAAATATTAGATCAAGAATTGTAATTACATGCCCCTGTTGAACAAGGGCAGAAAAATTTGGCCTTTGGTGGTGGTGGTGCCACAACACTGTAAGTCCTCACTCGCTCTTGGTGGGTGCAGAAATGGGCCCTGCTGTGAAATATTAGATCAAGAATTGTAATTACATGCCCCTGTTAAACAAGGGCAGAAAAATTGGGCCTTTGGTGGTGGTGGTGCTGGTGCCACAACACTGTAAGTCCTCACTCGCTCTTGGTGGGTGCAGAAATGGGCCCTGCTATGAAATATTAGATCAAGAATTGTAATTTCATGCCCCTGTTGAACAGGGGCTGAAAAATTAGGCCTTAGGCACTGGTGCCACAACACTGCAACCCCTCACAGATACTCCAGTTGGAACACAGAAATGAGCCCTGCTGCAAAGTATTGCATCAAAAATTGTAATAACACGCCCCTGTTAAACAGGGGCTGAAAAATTGGGACTTAGGCACTGGTGCTGGTGCCACAACACTGCAACCCCTCACAGATACTCTAGTTGGAATGCAGAAATGAGCCCTGCTGCAAAGTATTGCATCAAAAATTGTAATTACACGCCCCTGTTAAACAGGGGCTGAAAATTGGGCCTTAGGCACTGGTGCTGGTGCCACAACACTGCAACCCCTCACAGATACTCTAGTTGGAACGCAGAAACGAGCCCTGCTGCAAAGTATTGCATCAAAAATTGTAATTACACGCCCCTGTTAAACAGGGGCTGAAAAATTGGGCCTTAGGCACCGGTGGTGGCGCCCAGAACCAAAAATGTTCTTACAAGCTATCAGCGTGATGATTGAGGAGGAAGAGGATAATTACTCAGGGATAGTCACTCAGCATCAGCATAGGCAGTCTTTGAAGGGATCTGAGATTTCAAAAAAAATTATTCGGTTACATCAGCATCAGGTGCTTGGTAGCTGGTGGTGATCCAGGACTGATTCATTTTTATGAAGGTCAGTCGATCGACCAAGTCGGTGGACAGACGCACCCTGTGATCGGTTACAAAGCCTCCAGCAGCACTGAATGTGCGTTCCGAAAGAACGCTGGATGCAGGACAGGCCAGTAGCTCAATTGCATACTGTGCAAGCTCTGGCCACTGATCCATCCTCAAGACCCAGTAACCCAGAGGATTTTCGGTGGGAAAGGTGTCCAAGTCAGATCTTGCCCCTAGGTATTCCTGCACCATGTAAAACAGACGCTGGCGATGGTTGCTGGACCCGATCATACCTTGGGGCTGCATCGGTCAGACGGCTACCTTCTCCACCGCTCCTTCTTTGACTGACCGAAGCCTCAGTAACACGTTGTCCAGAAAGAGGAGTTTGTAACCTCCCAGTCTCTGGGAACGCGTTGCACAGACCTTTCTGCAAGGCCTCCCGAAGATGTTTCATCCTCTGCTCCCTCTGCGATGGCAAGATAAGGTCCGCAACCTTACCCTTGTAACGTGGATCAAGGAGGGTTGCCAGCCAGTATTGGTCCTTCTCCTTGATACCACGAATACGAGGATCCTTACGCAGGCTTTGCAGGATCAGGGAGGCCATGCAGCGTAAGTTTGTTGAGGCATTCGGTCCGGAGTCCTCTGGGTCACTAAGGACGACATGATCCGCAGCCACCTCCTCCCAGCCACGTACAAGTCGATGTGTTTCTTGGGACTGATCCCTTAAAGACTGCTGCTGATGCTGAGTGCCAGGCTCCACCTCCATACTGACACAATCTTCCTCCTCCTCCTCCTCCTCCTCCTCTTCCTGTGTGATCGGCGGGCACGCAGGAACACTGTCTGGATAAAGGGGGCCTTGAGAGCTAAGGAAGTCCTCCTCTTCCTGCTTCTGTTCTGCCTCAAGTGCCCTGTCCATTATTCCACGCAGCGTGTGCTCCAACATGTGGACAAGGGGGACAGTGTCACTGATGCATGCACTGTCACTGCTCACCATCCTCGTGGCCTCCTCAAATGGTGACAGGACAGTGCATGCATCCCTGATCATGTCCCACTGGCGTGGGGAAAAAAAAACAAGCTCCCCTGACCCTGTCCTGGTGCCATAGTCACACAGGTACTCATTGATGGCCCTCTGCTGCGTGTGCAGCCGCCGCAGCATGGCCAACGTTGAGTTCCACCTGGTGGGCATGTCACAGATTAGGCGGTTCTTGGGCAGGTTAAACTCCTTTTGGAGGTCCGTCAGCCGAGCACTGGCATTATAAGCCCGGCGGAAATGCACACAGACTTTCCTGGCCTGCCTCAGGACATCCTGTAAGCCCGGGTACCTGCCCAAGAACCGCTGCACCACCAAGTTAAGGACGTGAGCCAAACAGGGCACATGGGTCATTTGTCCCTGTCGGAGGGCAGAGAGGAGGTTGGTGCCATTGTCGCAAACCACCATTCCTGCCTTAAGTTGGCGTGGCGTCAACCACCTCTGAACCTGCCCCTGCAGAGCTGACAGAACCTCTGCCCCAGTGTGGCTCCTGATCCCAAGCACACCAGCTCAAGCACCGCATGGCATCTTTTGGCCTGCGTACTTGCGTAGCCCCTTGAACGGCTACGGAGCACCGCTGGTTCCGAGGACAAAGCACAGGAAGAGGCCATGGAGGAAGAAGAAGAGGAGGGGGGTGGAGGAGAGAGGTGTGTCACAATCATTAGCATTTTGGAGGCGTGGTGGCGGAACAACCTCCAACACTACTGCACCTTGTCCTGCATCCTTCCCAGCTGCCAGCAGAGTCACCCAATGCACCGTGAAACTTAGGTAACGTCCCTGTCCATGCCTGCTGGACCATGAGTCAGCGGTAATATGCACCTTACCACTGACCGCCCTGTCCAGCGAGGCATGGACATTGCCTTCCACATGCCAGTAGAGAGCCGGAATCACCTTCCATGAGAAAAAGTGCCGTTTAGGTACCTGCCACTGAGGAACCACACATTCCACAAACTCACGGAAGGGGGCAGAGTCTACCAACTGAAAAGGCAGCAGTTGAAGTGCTAGCAATTTTGCCAAGCTAGCATTCAACCGCTGGGCATGTGGATGGCTGGGAGCAAACTTCTTTCGGCGGTGCAGCAGCTGGGGCAGGGAAATTTGCCTGGTACAGTCTGACGTTGGTGTACCAAAAGCAGATTGCCCACAAGTACTTGGCTGTGACACAACTATTTCTACACCTTCATTCCTCTCAGTGCAGGTCTCAGAGAGGACTAAAGGTATAGTGGAGTTGGAGATCTCAGCTGATGAGGAGCAAGGAGAGGTCCTCTTTGTTCTTTGGTGTGGGTCTATTAGATACGCTTGCCAATGAACTGCATGGCAGGTCAACATATGTCTGGTCAAGCATGTGGTACCCAAGCGGGAGATGTTTTGGCCACGCGAGATATGTTTGAGACATATGTTGCAAATAGCAGCGGTGCGATCTGATGCACTCGTCTCAAAAAAGGCCCACACCAAAGAACTTTTTGAATAACGCGCAGAGACTGCAGCGCCCTGCACATGTGGAGCTTTGGGGTGTGATGCAGTCAAGGTGCTGCCCTTAGGCTGGCCCCTGGAGGGCATCCTGCCTCGTTGGTGATGTGCCGCCTCCTCCTCCTCCTCCTCCTCTCTCTTATCAGGCACCCATGTTGAGTCAGTGACCTCATCATCCCCTCCCTCCTCATCACTGGAGCAAACCTGGCAGTATGCTGCAGCAGGGGGAGCATGACTGCCAGATTGTTGTCCTTCTTGGGCACCCCCTCTGTCCGTGCTCACGTTACTGCCTTCATCGAGCTCAGTATCATCATCAGAGCCTTCCAAACGCTGGGCATCCTCCTGGAGCATGTACCCAACACTGTGGTCAAACAGTTCGAGGGACTCCTCAGGAGGACATGGTGGGGCTAGGGAAGGAGTCACTGATGACATTGAGCCAAGGGAAGAGGCTGCTGCTTTGCCAGACAAAGTACCCTGGGCATGGGTGAGAGAGGATGAGGAGGATATGGACGGCTTGGTCATCCACTTGACCAAGTCTTCTGCATGTTGCGGCTCAACACGGCCAGCTGCCAAAAAAAAGGCCAAGCGTGTCCCACGGCCACGTGCTGATGAGGATGCACCGTCTCCACGACCAGCACTAGACACAGAGCCCGCTTGCCCTCTCTTATTGGCTTGTGACTGTCTGCCTCTCCTTCTTGGCCTTCCAGACATACTAATGGCCTGTAGCTGCACTAAGCTGGTATATCTATATATATATATATATATATATATATATATATATGTACTGATACTGCAGCTAGCAAAATCAACTGCCTGCCTGTAGTATGAGAACACCACCAACCTTCTACAGGTAGCTTTAGCTGAACACTGTGCAGAGCTCACAAAAAAATAACTTGTAGCTTTTTTAGCTGCCTGCGGTAGTGATAGGATCAAGAAAACACCACCAACCTTCTACAGGTAGCTTTAGGTGAACACTGTGCAGAGCTCGCCAAAAAATAACTTGTAGGTTTAGCTGGACACTGTGAGGTGGACGCACCACACTAACTTGTAGTTTTAGCTGAACACTGTGAGCAGGACGCACTGCACTAACTTGTAGGTTTAGCTGAACACTGTGAGGTGGACGCACCGCACTAACTTGTAGTTTTAGCTGAACACTGTGAGGTGGACGCACCACACTAACTTGTAGTTTTAGCTGAACACTGTGAGCAGGACGCACAGCACTAACTTGTAGTTTTAGCTGAACACTGTGAGCAGGACGCACCGCACTAACTTGTAGGTTTAGCTGAACACTGTGAGGTGGACGCACCCCACTAACTTGTAGGTTTAGCTGAACACTGTGAGCAGGACACACCCCACTAACTTGTAGTTTTAGCTGAACACTGTGAGCAGGACGCACTGCACTAACTATAAATAGTCTAGCTGCCTGACTGTGGTACTAATAGGATCAAAAGAACACCAGAAATTTTCTTCAGGTAGCTGTAAATACTGTAACAAGACAAGCCTGCCTGTCAGTAAGAAGATAACAGGAACGGATCTAGCTGAACACTGTGAGCAGGATGCACTGCACTAACTTGTAGCTTTAGATGAACACTGTGCAGAGGTCTCACTACACTAACTTGTAGGTTTAGCTGAACACTGTGAGCAGGACGCACAGCACTAACTTGTAGTTTTAGCTGAACACTGTGAGCAGGACGCACCGCACTAACTTGTAGATTTAGCTGAACACTGTGAGGTGGACGCACCGCACTAACTTGTAGTTTTAGCTGAACACTGTGAGAAGGACGTACCGCACTAGCTTGTAGGTTTAGCTGAACACTGTGAGGTGGACGCACCACACTAACTTGTAGTTTAGCTGAACACTGTGAGCAGGACGCACCGCACAAACTTCTAGGTTTAGCTGAACACTGTGAGGTGGACGCACCACACTAACTTGTAGTTTTAGCTGAACACTGTGAGCAGTATACACTGCACTAACTTGTAGCTTTAGATGAACACTGTGCAGAGGTCTCACTACACTAACTTGTAGGTTTAGCTGAACACTGTGAGCAGGACGCACAGCACTAACTTGTAGTTTTAGCTGAACACTGTGAGCAGGACGCACCGCACTAACTTCTAGGTTTAGCTGAACACTGTGAGGTGGACGCACCACACTAACTTGTAGTTTTAGCTGAACACTGTGAGCAGGACGCACTGCACTAACTTGTAGTTTTAGCTGAACACGGTGAGCAGGACGCACCGCACTAACTTGTAGGTTTAGCTGAACACAGTGAGGTGGACGCACCACACTAACTTGTAGTTTTAGCTGAACACTGTGAGCAGGATGCACTGCACTAACTTGTAGCTTTAGATGAACACTGTGCAGAGGTCTCACTACACTAACTTGAAGGTTTAGCTGAACACTGTGAGCAGGACGCACTGCACTAACTTATAGGTTTAGCTGAACACTGTGAGGTGGACGCACCACACTAACTTGTAGTTTTAGCTGAACACTGTGAGTAGGACGCACCGCACTAACTTGTAGGTTTAGCTGAACACAGTGAGGTGGACGCACCACACTAACTTGTAGTTTTAGCTGAACACTGTGAGCAGGATGCACTGCACTAACTTGTAGCTTTAGATGAACACTGTGCAGAGGTCTCACTACACTAACTTGTAGGTTTAGCTGAACACTGTGAGCAGGACGCACAGCACTAACTTGTAGTTTTAGCTGAACACTGTGAGCAGGACGCACCGCACTAACTTGTAGATTTAGCTGAACACTGTGAGGTGGACGCACCGCACTAACTTGTAGTTTTAGCTGAACACTGTGAGAAGGACGTACCGCACTAGCTTGTAGGTTTAGCTGAACACTGTGAGGTGGACGCACCACACTAACTTGTAGTTTAGCTGAACACTGTGAGCAGGACGCACCGCACAAACTTCTAGGTTTAGCTGAACACTGTGAGGTGGACGCACCACACTAACTTGTAGTTTTAGCTGAACACTGTGAGCAGTATACACTGCACTAACTTGTAGCTTTAGATGAACACTGTGCAGAGGTCTCACTACACTAACTTGTAGGTTTAGCTGAACACTGTGAGCAGGACGCACAGCACTAACTTGTAGTTTTAGCTGAACACTGTGAGCAGGACGCACCGCACTAACTTCTAGGTTTAGCTGAACACTGTGAGGTGGACGCACCACACTAACTTGTAGTTTTAGCTGAACACTGTGAGCAGGACGCACTGCACTAACTTGTAGTTTTAGCTGAACACGGTGAGCAGGACGCACCGCACTAACTTGTAGGTTTAGCTGAACACAGTGAGGTGGACGCACCACACTAACTTGTAGTTTTAGCTGAACACTGTGAGCAGGATGCACTGCACTAACTTGTAGCTTTAGATGAACACTGTGCAGAGGTCTCACTACACTAACTTGAAGGTTTAGCTGAACACTGTGAGCAGGACGCACTGCACTAACTTATAGGTTTAGCTGAACACTGTGAGGTGGACGCACCACACTAACTTGTAGTTTTAGCTGAACACTGTGAGTAGGACGCACCGCACTAACTTGTAGGTTTAGCTGAACACTGTGAGGTGGACGCACCACACTAACTTGTAGTTTTAGCTGAACACTGTGAGCAGGATGCACTGCACTAACTTGTAGCTTTAGATGAACACTGTGCAGAGGTCTCACTACACTAACTTGTAGGTTTAGCTGAACACTGTGAGCAGGACGCACCACACTAACTTCTAGGTTTAGCTGAACACTGTGAGGTGGACGCACCGCACTAACTTGTAGTTTTAGCTGAACACTGTGAGGTGGACGCACCACACTAACTTGTGGGTTTAGCTGAACACTGTGAGCAGGACGCACCCCACTAACTTGTAGGTTTAGCTGAACACTGTGAGCAGGACGCACCCCACTAACTTGTAGTTTTAGCTGAACACTGTGAGCAGGACGCACTGCACTAACTGTAAATAGTCTAGCTGCCTGACTGTGGTACTAATAGGATCAAAAGAACACCAGCAATTTTCTTCAGGTAGCTGTAAATACTGTAACAAGACAAGCCTGCCTGTCAGTAAGAAGATAACAGGAACGGATCTAGCTAAACTGAATACAGTGTATATATATATATATATATATATATGCAACACCTGGGATGCGTATATATACACAATACACTGTAAGTGCAGCTAACTGACTGACTGTTCTGCCTAATCTATCTAACTCAAATCAAATGACACTGTCTGTCTCTCTCTCTCTCTCTCTATCTATGAACGCCGGAACACACACTACACAGGGCCACCGTGCAGGCGGCCTTATATAGTGTGGGGCGTGTACTAAATCCCCTGAGCCATAATTGGCCAAAGCCTCCTTGGCTTTGGCCAATTACGGCTCTCTGTTCAGACAGCGCTGTGATTGGCCAAGCATGCGGGTCATACTGCATGCTTGGCCAATCATCAGCCAGTAATGCACTGCGATGCCGCAGTGAATTATGGGCCGTGACGCGCCACACGAATTTGGCGCGAACGGCCCATATCGTTCGCAATTCGGCAAACGGGCGAACAGACGATGTTCGAGTCGAATATGGGTTCGACTCGAACACAAAGCTCATCCCTACTGGGGACATATATGTCATCTGCTGCTGCTCTTGATCTCTGGGATTCCTGGACAAGATTGTGTGCCCTATTATATGGACTCCTCAAGATCCCAATTTTATTTTCCACAGACTTGATGTGTGCCCTGGGGCCAAAAGTCTTCACAAATTCGAAACATTTATCCAGTGTTGACTTCATCTTTATTTTATTAACCATAATAAATGGGTCTTTTATTTTAGGAAAAAACTGATTAACGTCAATTTTTTGGAGACAATGTCAAATTAACAAGGGACAACAACCTCCTTGAGGTTCCAAAAAAAGAATATATAATGTTCTTGTGGTAACTTTACACCAAAAAAAAAAAATAAGGTTCTTTGTGGTAACTTTACACCAAAAATAAAAAGATATATGGAGATAAATATAAAATAATTTTGTAACAATCCTAAAAAATGATCTTGACGAAATAAAAAATAATAAAAGATGACTCCAAAAAACAATTGTGTAAACATTAGTATGGAGATATGGCTTTTAAAAATACAATTTCATTCATGAGATCAAGAGAAATAATCCAGAAATAAGTTTGTGAGAAGTCTGTGTGAATATGAACAGCAAAACTACTTCGTTCTTCTAGCATTATAAAGAAGACATTTAATGAGCTGCATTCAATGATCACAGAATTTGCAGCGTGAGGAATGTGCTACCTACAATACGAACACTAGTTTTACCAGACCGAGCGCTTCCGTTTCGTACTTGCTTCTGAGCATCTTCGTTTTTTGTCCGTCGGACTAGCATACAGACGAGCAGATTTCTCGATATGTGTGCCTGATCAACACATTTGTGGCCCAATGAGTGTACGCCTGCCGATAATCTCTCGTCCACAAAGACAGTAGAATAATCCAGGTATACATTGTTCTCTGGAACAATGTATAATAGGGATTTCTATCAACGGAAATATGGGAGTCTTTTGGGTTGTTCTGGTTGGAGACGGGGTTAATGTTTGAAAGCCATGTGGCTTCTTAAAGCATACATGCACCCTGTCTCTGCTCAGACACACCCATAAGACTCCTGTAGTCATTGTTCATTGGTTGTTGCATTTTCCTGTGTTAAATCCTTATATGGTCATTCACATCCTGTGAGGTCACAAGCTTTGTAAGAGGTGTTTGGTTGTTGGAGGCCCAACCCTCGAGCTTTGGGACTTCCTGTTATGCTAATAAAGAGTGAGCACACGGCTGAGGAGGCAGTGTGATCCTGGAACTGGAAACGTGAGGTTGTGATTATTTGTGAGCATGAGGCACACACACCAGAGGAGGGGCTACATCAGAAGGAGAGATATATGATCAAAAGGTGAGATGCATTTATATCATTAGACGAAATTGTTATTATGATTAGAAACAGGAGATTTGGCTGTGTGCTTTACGTACAACCAAATTTCCCGGACAAACCCTGAACCAAAATTAAAAAAAAATGACGTGGGGGGTCCCCCTAAATTCCATACCAGGCCCTTCAGGTCTGGTATGGATATTAAGGGGAACCTCAGCCAAAATAAAAAAAATGGCATGGGGTCCCTCTCATAATCTATACCAGACCCTTTAGGTCTGGTATGGATTTTAAGGGGAACCCCGTGCCAAAATTTAAAACAAATGGCGTGGGGTCTCCCCAAAAATCCATACCAGACTCTTATCCGAGCACGCAACCTGGTAGGCCTCAGGAAAAGAGGGGGGACGAGAGAGCGCCCCCCCCTCCTGAACCGTACCAGGCCACATGCCCTCAACATTGGGAGGGTGCTTTGGGGTAGCCCCCCAAAACACCTTGTTGATGGGGACAAGGGCCTCATCCCCACAACCCTTACCCGGTGGTTGTGGGCGTCTGCGGGTGGGGGGCTTATCGGAATCTGGAAGCCCCCTTTAACAAGGGGACCCCCAGATCCTGGCAATCCCCCCTGTGTGAAATGGTAAGGGGGTACAAAAGTACCCCTACCATTTCACAAAAAAAGTGTCAAAAATGTTAAAAATGACAAGAGACAGTTTTTGACAATTCCTTTATTTAAATGCTTCTTCTTTCTTCTATCATCTTTCTTCTATCTTCTATCTTCCTTCGGTTTCTTCCTCCATCTTCTTCTTCTTCTGGTTCTTCCTCCGGTGTTCTCGTCCGGCATCTTCCTCCGTGGCGCCGGCGTCTTCTTCCCTTCGTGTTTTGGGCCGCTCCGTATCCAGCATGATTGGATGGGAGGTTCCCGCTGTGTGACGCTTCTCCTCTTCTGACGGTTCTTAAATAATGGTGGGCAGGGCCACCCGGTGACCCCGTCCCCCTCTGAAGCACGGGGACTTCTCTGTGGCATTCCCCGTGACATCAGAGGGAGCAGACAGGGAAGTCACCGTTCGTCAGAGGGGGGCAAGGTCACCAGGTGGCTCCGCCCTCCGTTATTTAAGAACCGTCAGAAGAGGAGAATCATCACACAGCGGGAGCCTCCCATCCCATCATGCTGGATGTGGAGTGGCCCAGAAGATGAAGAGAAGAAGACGCCAGCGCCGCGGAGGAAGATGCCGGACAAGAACACCAGAGGAAGAACCAGAAGAACCAGAAGAAGATGAAGGAAAAAACCGAAGGAAGATAGAAGAAAGATGATAGAAGAAAGAAGATAGAAGAAAGAAGAGAGAAGATAGAAGAAAGAAGACAGAAGAAAGAAGAAGCATTTAAATAAAGGAATTGTCAAAAACTGTCTCTTGTCATTTTTAACATTTTTGACACTTTTTTTGTGAAATGGTAGGGGTACTTTTGTACCCCCCTTACCATTTCACACAGTGGGGAGGGCCGGGATCTGGGAGTCCCCTTGTTAAAGGGGGCTTCCAGATTCCGATAAGCCCCCTGCCCGCAGACCCCCACAACCACCGGGCAAGGGTCGTGGGAATGAGGCCCTTGTCCCCATCAACATGGGGACAAGGTGTTTTGGGGGGCTACCCCAAAGCACCCTCCCAATGTTGAGGGCATGTGGCCTGGTACGGTTCAGGAGGGGACCGGCAATTCATTAATAGCCGCGAGTAGTTTTAAATGACTTTTTTTCCTTTGAAATGTCATTTTGCTGTCAGACTGTTCTAAACACGGGAAACATGCGCCCCTTTACAGGCATACTATAAACACCCCCCAGGTATGAAATTTAAAGGGATATTACACTTTTATTGTTTCACTTTAAGCATTATTAAAATCACTGCTCCTGAAAAAACAGCCATTTTTAAAACTTTTTTTTGCATTGATCCATGTTCCCTGGGGCAGGACCCAGGTCCCCAAACACTTTTTATGACAATAACTTGCATATAAGCCTTTAAAACTAGCACTTTTGATTTCTCCCATAGACTTAAAGGGTGTTCCGCGGCTTTCGAATTTGCCGCTAACACCCCAAATTGTTCGCTGTTCAGCGAACAGGCGAACAGTCGATGTTCGAGTCGAACATGAGTTCGACTCGAACTCAAAGCTCATCCCTAATGCTCAACTACACTGCAGAGTGCGTGAGCATCATGGGAAATGTAGTTCCAACACATCTGGGGTGCCAAGGTTTGCCATCGCTGGCCTAGAGTCTTGCTGCCCTCTCAGGACCATGGGTATCCGAAGGTATCCTAAAAGACAATGAAAACAAGAGAAAGGCGCACTGACCTAGTGCAATACCATTAAAATCATTTATTCAAGGATAAAAAGTGATACACAAAATACTCACAAACGTGTGTAGTAAAACCGCATGGCACAACACATGTGAACCAATCGTCTCTAGGATTGCTGGAGAACTCCAAAGGTGCAAGGAGACCAGATGGCGTCTGTAATGACTAGGCTGATGCGTTTTGAGAGAGAACCCTCTTCCAGAGGCTCTGAGGCGGGTAGCTGTAAGTAAAATGCGTTTTTACTACACACATCTGTGAGTATTTTGTGTATCACTTTTTATCCTTGAATAAATGGTTTTAATGGTATTGTACTAGGTTGTTGCACCCATCTCTTGTTTTCAGTGTCTAATTACACTCTGTGCTGGCCCTGGATCTCTGCTTTCTCTCTCACCTCCCTACATAACCTGTTATGTAGCAGCTAGGGAAAGGAGTGAAAGGAAATATTAAAGAGTGTCAGCTCTGAGTCTGCTGGGGCTGCTGACATCAAATCCAAGATGGTAATGTCTAGCAGCAATTTTACAGCTTTTGGATGTCTAAACATGATAGGCATTTAGAGGTAAATAAATATTAAAAGCAGATATACAGGCAGTCCCCGAGTTATGAACGGGTTAGGGACTGCCGGTTTGCTTTTAAGTCGGAAATGTTTGTAAGTCGGAAGCGCATGCACAAAACGGCAAAGACGTCGGTTTCCGATGTTTTCCAATGTTCTGTCAAGTAGCCGCACATGCGCAGACGTTGTTTTCTGATGTTTTCCGAGGTGCCCACTGTCGAAAAGTGGCCACACAAGCGCAGAATGTCACGCCGCCTCCCGTTCGTAAGTAGGAGTTGTTCGTAAGTCGGAGGTTCGAAATTCGGGGACTGCCTGTAATCTTTTAAGGAATAGTGCTGTTAAAATGAGTGGTATGGTAACATTTAATTTCTCTCACAAGCAACAAAATTCCTAGGCATATAGCGATAGTTAGTTTGCAGAAAAAAGCAGACTTTTCTATCACGTTTACTCTGTAAAACCATAAATGTGCTAAAAATGATGCATTATTTTTTTAATAAATTAGAATATATATAGTATATGAGCATTTTTTCCAGAAACCAATAATATGTTAACCACTTCAATACAGGATATTTATACACCCTGCCCAGACCAATGTTTAGCTTTCAGCGCTCTCACACTGAATGCCAATTAGTCATGCAACACTGTACCCAAACAAAATTTTTATAATTTTTTTCATACAAATAGAGCTTTCTTTTGGTGGTATTTAGTCACCACTGGGTTTTTTATTTTTTGCGACATAAGTGAAAAAAGAGCGAAAATTTTGAAAAAAAAACACTTTTTTTTAGTTTCTAAGCTATGATAAAAATTTGCAAATAAGTCATTTTTGTTCATAAATTTGGGCCAAGATGTATACTGCTACATCTCTTTGGTAAAAATAACCCAAATTAGTGGATATTATTTGGTCTCTGAGAAAGTTATAGAGTCTAAAAGCTATGGTACAAATCATTGAAAATTGATCACACCTGATCACACCTGATGCACTAACGGCCTCGATCTCATTTCGTGAGGCCCTGAAATGTCGGGAAAGTACAAATACCCCCCAAATGACCCCTTTTTGAAAGTGAAAAGTAAGTAAGTAAAGTAAGTAAGTAAAAAAAGTATTTTTTTCCCACAATTCTTGGGAAAATTAAGAATTTTTTTTCACAAAATTGTCATAATAACAAGTTATTTCTCAAACACAGCATATGCATACTTCCAATTACAGCCCAAAATACATTCTGCTACTCCTCCCGAGTATGACGATACCACATGTGTGTGACTTTTACACAGCCTGGCCACATAGAGAGGTCCAACATGCAGGGAGCACCATCAGAGGTTCTAGGAGCATAAATTACACATCTAATTACCTAACGACCTATTAAATTTGTGAAGCCCCTGTGCACATTTTGTGTACAGAACACCTCCAGGTAGCCATATTGCATTGCATTTTCAGAAAATTACAGCGGCTGCACGCTATTATGTTTTTCTTTATTTACTAATTTTTTCCCCCACAAAGTTACCCTTAAACTACAACGTACTCTCCCATCACCACCAATAGTTTTATTTTTTGGGATTTTTTCCTCAAAAAGCCCTCTCTGACCACCAACAGGTTATTCTTCTTCCCATGAACACTGATGTCAGGCATTTTTATTTTCCTCACACTGACCAGCAACACCAGATACTTTCCTGCTATCTACTGATACTGGGCATTTTTCCCTTCCACTGACTACTGATGTTGAGCATTTTTTTTCTCTATGATACACACATAGGATACATACTCCTGGCTACTGCACTCTACATGCTGTGTAGTACAATCAAGTATACAGTATCTCACAAAAGTGAGTACTTCCCTCACATTTTTGTAAAAATGTTATTATATCTTTTCATGTGACAACACTGAAGAAATTATGCTTTGCTACAATGTAAAGTAGTGAGTGTCTAAACCACTGGCAACAAAAGTGAGCACACCCCTAAGTGAAAATGTCCAAATTGGGCCCAATTAGCCATTTTCACTCCCTGGTGTCATGTGACTCTTTAGTGTTTCAAGGTCTCAGATGTGATTGGGGAGCAGTTGTGTTAAATTTGGTGTTATCGCTCTCACTCTCTCATACTGGTCACTGGAAGTTCAACATGGCACCTCATGGCAAAGAACTCCCTGAGGATCTCAAAAAAAAGAATTGTTGCTCTACATAAAGATGGCCGAGGCTATAAGAAGATTGCTAAGACCCTGAAACTGAGCTGCAGCACGGTGGCCAAGACCATACAGTGGTTTAACAGTACAGGTTCCACTCAGAACAGGCCTCTCCATGGTTGACCAAAGAAGTTAAGTGCACGTGCTCAGCGTCATATCCAGAGGTTGTCTTTGGGAAATAGACGTATGAGTGCTGCCAGCATTGCTGCAGAGGTTGAAGGGGTGGGGGGTCAACCTGTCAGTGCTCAGACCATACGCCGCAGACTGCATCAAATTGGTCTGCATGGCTGTCGTCCCAGAAGGAAGCCTCTTCTAAAGATGATGCACAAGAAAGTCTGCAAACAGTTTGCTGAAGACAAGCAGACTAAGGACATGGATTACTGGAACCATGTCCTGTGGTCTGATGAGACCAAGATAAACTTATTTGGTTCAGATGGTGTCAAGCTTGTGTGGCCGCAACCAGGTGAGGAGTACAAAGACAAGTGTGTCTTGCCTACAGTCAAGCATGGTGGTGGGTGTGTCATGGTCTGGGGCTGCATGAGTGCTGCTGGCACTGAGGAGCTACAGTTCATTGAGGGAACCATGAATGCCAACATGTACTGTGATATACTGAAGCAGAACATGATCCCCTCCTTTCGGAGACTGGACCGCAGGGCAGTATTCCAACATAACAACCTCAAACACACTTGCAAGGTGACCACTGCCTTGCTAAAGAAGCTGAGGGTAAAGGTGATGGACTGGCCAAGCATGTCTCCAGATCTAAACCCTATTAAGCATCTGTGGGGCATCCTCAAATGGAAGGTGGAGGTGCGCAAGGTCTCTAACATCCACCAGCTCTGTGATGTCATTATGGAGGAGTGGAAGAGGACTCCAGTGGCAACCTGTGAAGCTCCGGTGATTTCAATGCCCAAGAGGGTTAAGGCAGTGCTGGAAAATAATGGTGGCCACACAAAATATTGACACTTTTTGCCCAATTTGGACATTTTCACTTAGGGGTGTACTCACTTTTGTTCCCAGTGGTTTAGAAATTAATGGCTGTGTTGAGTTATTTTGAGGAGCAGCAAATTTACACTGTTATACAAGCTGTACATGCAATACTTTACATTGTAACAAAGTGTAATTTCTTCATTGTTGTCACATGAAAAGATATAATAAAATATTTACAAAAATGTGAGGGGTGTACTCACTTTTGTGAGATGTACATAACCCCTGCATTCTATGAACTATGTTGTGTATTACATAGTCCTGCCTATGTAAGTGTTTATTTTCCTATTAGTTGATCACTGCTATGTAGTTTGCAACCATTTTAATAAAGTTCTTCTTAAAGGTATGCTCAGCCAAAGTATTGTGCGAGACTGTCACAACACAGTAATTAAGAACTATTGAACTGTGGATTTGTACAGTGTTTCGTAAACATAGGCGTAATTTTATTTAACCATGTCCCTTTAAGCATCACCCAATTGTCAGTGCAATATAGCCATACCCAGCTTTGCCATAATGAGCTGCATAGACACATGTCTCTTTCGCCCTAAGGTGGCTCTTTATCACAAGTTCCAGAGTTGGAAAGTAAGAAATTATTATCAAGAACTGACAGGTCATGGTGCTCTGAGGCAGTGGTGGCTCGTGCTCAAAATTTTTGGGGAGGCGCAAACGAACTGAAAAATTCTGAGAAATACTGAAACAAAAACATCAATTGTAGCCACTGTGCCATCAAATGCAGCCACTGTGCCCATCATATGTAGACACTGTGCCCATCATATGCAGCCAACTGTGCCCAGCAAATGCAGAAAATGTGCCCAGCAAACTCTGCCCATCATATACAGCCACTGTGCCCATCATATGCAGCCTCTGTGCCCAGCAAATGCAGCCAACAGTGACCATAATATGCAGCCAACTGTGCCCATCATATGCAGCCAATTGTGCCCATAATATGCAGCCAGCTGTTCCCATCATATGCAGCCAACTGTGCCCATCAAATGCAGCCAACTGTGCCCATAATATGCAGCCAACTATACCCATCATATACAGCCTCTGTGCCCATCAAATACAACCAACTGTGCCCCATCATTTGCAGCCTCTGTGCCCATAATATGCAGCCACTGTGCACAGCAAATGCAGCCAACTGTGCTCTATCAATTGCAGCCTCTGTGCCCATAATATGCAGTCACTATGCCCAGCAAATGCAGCCAACTGTGCCCCATCAATTGCAGCCTCTGTGCCAATAATATGCAGTCACTGTGCCCAGCAAATGCAGCCAACTGTGCCCCATCAATTGCAGCCTCTGTGCCAATAATATGCAGCTGCTGTGCCCCCCTGCCCGCTGTCTGCCCAGCACTTACCCCATTGTGGTGGCGGGTCAGGCAGCAGATCAGGCGGCGAGCTGTGGGACGGGTAGCTCGGTGATGGCTCCTGTGTCCTCTTCCTGTTCTGCTAGGCTGCCTATGGGACCGCCTCTTCCTTCAGCCAACCAGGTGATTGGTATTACATCCACACCTCCTGATTGGCTGAGAGGCAGTTAGGTGTTATAAAAGCAAATATTAATTTGCTTTGCTAACACACCTTGCTAACAATGGTTTGCGCTCGCAGTTCACCTTTTTTGAAGCCTATTAGAGCCTATGGCTCTAGAGCTTCAATCCTCCCCCCCCCCGGCTGTAATTCCAAAAAGGAGACGGATGACTGAGGGGGTGGCTACAGCGCCCATGGATAGATTCATACAATGCATGAATCTATTCTACACAGAGGGGGTGGCTGGAGAGAGGGGGAGGCCCGTGCGCTCTTAATGAATGCACCACCACTGCTCTGAGAGATCTTTGCTTTGCTTTCACATAGCATGGACTTTTTTGTTCCACAGCCTGCTGTGCCTGCTGCTGACTGAAAAAAAATGCTCAGACTGCTTGAATATAATCAAATATAACTAAAATAAAATAGTAGATATGAGTAAAGCAGACATTTTAGCACACATACTTACAGTGCTATATAAATAATGTGCCTACTGCAGCAGAGAAGTGATTGGACTGCTATGGTGCAAAATTGTACTTGTAATTGTGACAGACAAAGTCTGTATAAATTAGCTAGTTTCCAACCAAGGTCCAATTCTTGACACTGTCCACTGTATTCTATGTAACTTAATCACAACATAGTAGTAATACTGTAGCACTGAGGATAGAGGAAGGCATTATGATTGATGTTCAGTATGGTACTTACCTAAGCACATTAACCCAACCACATGCAGCCAGGAAAAGCCGATTAAGTCTCTCAGCAGGTGCAGCCAAGCTTCCATTCAGTGGGTGACGCTGAATTTGAGCGGAGACTGCGAGCCAGGCCTTCTCGCCCAACATCAGTGCCTGACTTCACAAATGCGCTTCTGGAAAACTGTTCAGTAATTCCCATAGACAAACTCCTAAACCTTGTGGACAGCCTCCTCAGAAGATTTGAAGTTGTTATACTGTAGCTGCAAAGGGTGGGCCAACTCAATATTGAACCCTACGGACTAAGACTGAGATTCCATTAAATTTCATGTGCGTGTAAAGGCAGGCGTTCCAACACTTTGGGCAATATAGTGTATATTTATATATATACACTATCTTACAAAAGTGAGTACACCTCTCACGTTTTTGTAAAGATTTTATTATATCTTTTCACGTGACAACACTGAAGAAATGACACTTTGCTACAATGTAAAGTAGTGAGTGTACAGCTTGTATAACAGTGTAAATTTGCTGTCCCCTCAAAATAACTCAACACACAGCTATTAATGTCTAAACCGCTGGCAATAAAAGTGTGTACACCCCTAAGTAAAAATGTCCAAATTGGGCCCAAAGTGTCAATATTTTGTGTGCCCACCATTATTTTCCAGCACTGTCTTAACCCCCTTGGGCATGGAGTTCACCAGAGCTTCACAGGTTGCCACTGGAGTCCTCTTCCACTCCTCCATGATGACATCAGGGAGCTGGTGGATGTTAGAGACCTTGCACTCCTCCACCTTTCAGATTGAGGATGCCCCACAGGTGCTCAATAGGGTTTTGGTCTGGAGACATGCTTGCCCAGTCCATCAGCTTTACCCTTCACTTCTTTAGCAAGGCAGTGGTCATCTTGGAGGTGTGTTTGGGGTTGTTATCATGTTGGAATATTGCCCTGCAGCCTAGTCTCCGAAGGGAGGGGAACATGCTCTGCTTCAGCATGTCACAGTACATGTTGATATTTATGGTTCCCTGTCAGAAAACATGAATAAAACTGAGACAGTACAGTTAAATCACACTTGTTTAATAATAATTAAAAAAAGGTAAACAGAGTAAACATAGTCAAAACATAGCCAGAGTTCAGGAACCAGAATAGACAGAACAGACAAGCCAAAACTTCAGGGAGCCAGAGAGAAGCGTAGTAGAACAGCAAGCAGGATCTGGAGCCAGATGGAATGTCAGCCAAGCAAGTCTTAAACAGGAACACCTGTTAGCGTCTCTAGAGATGTGACCAAGGTGAAGGCAGAGATCATCTGGACTGGATGGCTTAAGTAGGCAGAACTGATGAGCAGGATATCATCAACAGGTGAGTCACGGTGGAGAGATAGGAGCAGGCAATTAGCAAACAGCTGAGTGGCCAGCTTTGGGAAGGGATGGCTGAGCCCAGCCCTGACATTCCCTCAATGAACTGTAGCTCCCCAGTGCCGGCAGCATTCATGCAGCCCCAGGCCATGACACTCCCACCACCATGCTTAGGCAAGACACACTTGGCTTTGTACTCCTCACTTGTTTGCCATCACACATGCTTGTCACAATCTGAACCAAATAAGTTTATCTGGGTCTCATCAGACCACAAGACATGGTTCCAGTAATCCATGTCTTTAGTCTGCTTGTCTTCAGCAAACTGTTTGCGGGCTTTCTTATGCATCATCTTTAGAAGAGGCTTCCCTCTGGGATAACAGCCATGCAGACCAATTTGATGCAGTGTGCAGCGTATGGTCTGAGCACTGACAGGCTGACCCCCCACCCCTTCAACCTTGGCAGCAATGCTGGCAGCACCCATATGTCTATTTCCCAAAGACAACCTCTGGATATGACGCTGAGCAAGTGCACTCAACTTCTTTGGTCGACCATGGTGAGGCCTGTTCTGAGTGGAACCTGTCCTGGTAAACTGTTGTATGGTCTTGGCCGCCATGCTGCAGCTCAGTTTCAGGGTCTTGGCAATCTTCTTATAGCCTAGGCCATATCTATGTAGAGCAACAATTCCTCTTTTCAGATCCTCAGAGTCTTCTTTGCCATGAGAGGCCATGTTGAAATTCCAGTGACCGGTATGAGAGAGTGAGAGCGATAAAACCAAATTTAACACACCTGCTCCCCATTCACACCTGAGACCTTGTATCACTAATGAGTCACATGGCTCCGGGACCGGAAAATGGCTAATTGGGCCCAATTTTGGCATTTTTACTTACGTACTCACTTTTGTTGCCAGCGGTTTAGACATTAATGGCTGTGTGTTGAGTTATTTTGAGGGGACAGCAAATTTACACTGTTATACAAGCTGCACATTAACTACTTTACATTGTAGCAAAGTGTCATTTCTTCAGTGTTGTCACATGAAAAGATATAATAAAATGTATACAAAAATGTAAGGGGTGTACTCACTTTTGTGAGATACTGTATATATAGACCTTATACCACATTCCACATTATGTGTGTGCTTCCTCCCAGTTTGGGTACCTTGGCCCTTGGTTCCTTCTACAAGCCTATGCTGCCAGAAGTTCCCACTTCTCTTTGCCTTGTGCAATAATGATCCACTGGGGATAGTCAGTTACAGCTCTGAGCCCCAGCAACCTGCTTGTGGGTGTTGGAGCTGTAAACTAAGTGTTGGAATTACTCTGTGGACTGCAAAGGATTTTTCTCTGCAGAGCTGGCTGTGCTAGTCCAGACCTTTACAAAAGGTGTAATTAAGACTTATTCATATGGTGGCTTCTGCTGCAGATGGTAAAAAGGGGTTCTAGTAGAATTTTTGGGAGTGCTATAGCACACCCAAGCACCCCCGGCACCTCAACTGCTGCAGACTAATCAGTTTTGATTGGGTTAGTCAATAAGCAGGTGAGAAGATAAATGTGATGGGAACTTACCTAATAGTCATTTGTGACTATATTTTATGTCTTATATTTATTTCGTTTTCAACACCAATGCATTTACACAGTGTTTTACTGTGTATGAAAAACAAGCACATACCAGTCACTGCCTCCCAAAGATGTTCACAGTCTAATGTCCCTACCATACACCTTAGAGCCAATAATTTAATACTTTCAGATTGTGGTAAGAAACCTACACAAACACAGGAAGAATATACAAACACCGGGTCTGCGGGTGCACGCAGGTCTGCAAGTGTACGTGGGTCTGTGAGTGCACGTGGGTCTGCGGGTGCACACAGGTCTGCGGGTGCACGCAGGTCTGCAAGTACCTGTGTATTGTCTTGTTGAGTACCTGTGTAGTGTATTGTTGAGTATTAGTGTCAGGAAGCTAGTTGTTAGGTAATTTGGACAGGGTATATTCCCCAATCCTCATTAAATTGGTAGGTACGATGCCTGGCGGTTGTGGAGATGCGACTCGGTGTACATCTTGCGGCATGTATGCATTCCTTGATTATCTGATCTAGGGCGAATACAGCTGTGAAAAATGTAAGAACATTGTTTCCCTGCAAGCCCAGGTTCGGAAGCAACTGTCAGCACTGAGAAGACCCTCTATACTAAAGGAGAGCCGGAAACGTACCCAGCAGGTGCCGGCAGGGGCCAGCAAAGATGAGGGTGGAAACAAAGAAGTGCAGGCACTAGAGAATAGTAGATGGCTGACAGTCAGGAATGATAGAGGAGGAAGTTCCAGGGAGGCTGATCCAGGGCTGGAACATCCCAATAAGTACGCACAATTGAGTGACATTGGTGAAACAGTCAGGGACTAATGCTGCTGTAGCTGAGGGACTCTCCTAGCTGCCAGGGGAAGAACTCCTTCAGTGAGAGTGGGGGGGCGAAAGTAAAGGGTAGACAGATTCTAATGGTAGGGGACTCAATTCTTAGAAGGACAGAGAGGGCAATCTATGACAAAGACCTGAAGCACCAAACTGTATGCTGTCTACGGGGCGTTCGGGTTGGGCACATCACGGATCTGGTAGAAAGATTACTGGGAGGGGCTGGGGAAGACCTGGCTGTTATGGTGCACGTTGGCACCAATGACAAAGTCAGAGGCAGATGGAGTGTCCTAAAGAACGATTTTAGGGACTTGGAAGCTAAATTGAGGAAAAGGACCTCCAGGGTAGTATTCTCAGGAATACTACCGGTACCTCGAGCCACATCAGAAAGGCAGAGGAAGATTAGGGGAGTAAACAAGTGACTGAGGAGCTGCTGTAGTAAGGAGGGGTTTGGGTTCCCGGAGGACTGGGCCGACTTCTCAGTTGGTCACCAGTACTATAGAAGGGACGGACTGCACCTAAATGAGGAGGGTGCAGATCTGCTCGGAGTAAAGATGGCCAAAAAGTTAGAGGGGTTTTTAAACTAGGTGAGGGAGGGTCCAGAGGTAGAGATAGTCAGCGCAGAACATATTCCAGAGGGTAGTATTGGGGGCATTAGTGGTAGGCTGACTAAAGCACATAAACTTAAAGCGGGGGTCCACCTATCTATCGTTTTTTTTTTTTTTGGAGTTCATTCACAAACTTTTCTTCTCATGATTATCTACTCACATGTTCTGTGTAATAAGTCCGCCTGTGTCTGATTTCGTTGTAAAGAATAACTTATAAAATTCACTGAAGGCGGTTTCCATCTTCATTGTGGGCATTTGAAGCCCACAAGCATGTATTTCCTGGATGCTGTGAATGCTGTGCTCCCAGCATTCACCGAGATGTTGTGATGATGCTGTTGCACAATGCATGCTGGGAAGCCTGAGACTAGCTCCCAGGGGACTGTGGGAGGTCTGGGAGAGGCTAGAAACACGCCTACTCCCATGGGAGGAAAACCAGGAAGTGCTAAGAAGATTAGAAAAAAAAGGTAATTACGGCGATTTAAATTTTTTTACACAGCATGTCAGCATCTAGGCAAGGAAGAGAATGCATAGAGATAATGTTCAAAATTTGGGTGGAACCCCGCTTTAAGGTAAGTATAGTAACTAGTATAAGTCCTAGTTGCAATCTCGGAACAACCAATAAGAGGATAGTATGCGACTGGTCTAAACTACGTGGCACGTTCACCAATGCCAGGAGCCTGGTGGACAAGATGGTTGAACTAGAGATACAGTACTGTTGTACGAGGAGGATTTGGATTTTGTGGGAATTTCAAAGACCTGGTTCGACAGCTCTCATGATTGGCTGGCAACCATTCAAGGGTATACCCTTTATCGCAGAGATAGAGAGGGTAATAAAGGGGGAGGGGTTTGCCTATACATCAAGAATAATGTACAAGTAAATGTGAGAGATGACATCACTAAGGGTGCTGGGGAGGAGGTGGAATCCTTATGGGTAGAGCTCCAAAGGGATGAAGCTAAGGGGAAAATAATACTGGGAGCATGCTATAGGCCCCCTAAACTGAGGGAGGAGGGGGAGACAGACCTCCTATTACAATTTGGATTAGCAACAAGGATGGGAAGTGTTATCATAATGGGGGATTTTAATTATCCAGACATAAACTGGGCGGAGGGACCAACGCATTCGTCTAAGGCTCGCCAGTTCCTAAATGTCTTGCAGGACAATTTCATGGGTCAGATGGTAGACGCACCAACTAGAAATAAAGCGCTACTAAATCTATTGATTATCAACAATACAGACCTGATCACGGATGTGGAAATACAGGGAATTTTAGGAAACAGGTCAATTGGCTTCAAACAAAGAACACGGAGGAAAGATGGGTTCGCTTTTAAAGCATAATAAATAAGGGCATTAGCCAGTGCATCCCATTGGGTAATACATTTAAAAGAGCGAACAAAAGTCCTGGATGGCTTAACTCTAATGTAAAAATGCATATAAAAGCAAAGGAGAAGGCCTTCAAAAAATACAAGGTTGAGGGATCATCATCAGTATTCAGACTTTATAAAGATCGCAACAAGAAATGCAATGGTGCAATTAGGGCGGCTAAGATAGAACACGAAAGACACATAGTCGAGGAGAGCAAAAAAAATCCCAAGAAATTCTTTAAGTATGTAAATGGTAAAAAAGAGGACAGACCATATTGGCCCCATAAAGAATGAGGAAGGACATCTGGTTACTAAAGATGGGGAGGTTGCGAAGGTATTGAATTTATTCTTCTCCTCAGTCTTCATGAGGGAATCGGATGGCCTTAGTAACCAAAACTGCAGTGTTTATCCTCATGACACATCACAGGATTCAGGAAGCACCCTTATGGCTAACAGAGAACAGAACTAGAATTAGACTTGGGAAACGTAACATTAAGAAATCACTGGGACCGGATTTGCCAGACCATTGTTTCTAATTTTTACTGACAGTCTACTGACTGGAATGGTACCAGCGGATTGGAGAAAAGCCAATGTAGCACCAATATTTCAAAAGAGCCTAAAATACATCCCTAGGAATTACAGACCAGTTAGCTTAGCATCAATAGTATGCAAGCCCTTGGAGGGGATGATAAGGAAATATATACAAGATTTTAGTAATGAAAACGGTGTCATTAGCAGCAATCAGCATGGATTCATGAAGAATCGTTCTTGCCAAACCAATCTATTAACCTTCTATGAGGAGGTGAGTTGCCATCTAGATAAAGGAAGGCCCGTAGATATGGTGTATCTGGATTTTGCAAAAGCATTTGACACAGTTCCCCATAAACGTTTACTGTACAAAATATGGTCCGTTGGCATGGACCATAGGGTGAGTAAATGGTTTGAAACCTGGCTACAAGAGCAAGTTCAGAGGGTGGGGATAAATGGGGAATACTCGGAATGGTCAGGGGTGGGTAGTGGGGTCCCGCAGGGTTCTGTGCTGGGACCAATCCTATTTAACTTGTTCATAAATGACCTGGAGGATGGGGTAAACAGTTCAATCTCTGTATTTGTAGACGATACTAAGCTAAGCAGGGCAATAACTTCTATGCAGGATGTGGAAACCTTGCAAGAAGATCTGAACAAACAAATGGGGTGGGCAACTACATGACAAATGAGGTTTAATGTAGAAAAATGTAAAGTAATGCATCTGGGTGGCAAAAATATGAATGCAATGAATACTCTAGGGGGAGAACCTCTGGGGGAGTCTAGGATGGAAAGTGACCTGAGGGTCCTAGTAGATGATAGGATCAGCAATGGCATGCAATGCCAAGCTGCTGCTAACAAAGTAAACAGAATATTGGCATGCATTAAAAAAGGGATTTACTCCAGGGATAAAGCGATAATTCTCCCATTCTACAAGACTCTGGTCTGGCCGCACCTAGAGTATGATTTCCAGTTCTGGGCACCAGTCCTCAGGAAGAATGTACTGGAAATGGTGTGAGTACAAAGAAGGGCTGGATGGGTCTGGAGGATATAAGTTATGAAGAAAGGTTACGAGCACTGAATTTATTCTCTCTGGAGAAGAGATGCTTGAGAGGGGATATGATTTAAATTTACAAATACTGTACTGGTGACCCCACAATAGGGATACAATTTTTTCATGGAAGGGAGTTTAACAAGACCCGTGGCCACTCATTAAAATCAGAAGAAAAGAGGTTTAACCTTAAACTACGTAGAGGATTCTTTACTGTAATAGTGGGAAGGATGTGAAATTCCCGTCCACACGTGGTGGTCTCAGCGGGGGGCATCGATAGTTTATAATAATAATACTAACATATAATCACACACATAGGCTGGGCTTGATGGACTTGTGTCTTTTTTCAACCTCACCTACTATGTAACTATGTATCTATGTAACCATGCACATACTTGAATCCCAGAGCTGCAAGGCAACTAACTACTTAGCCAGCATGTCACAAGCAGATCCGATGAAACGTACTGTAAGTTCCAGCTGCTATTTGATTATTTTCTCCTGGTACACAACATTGAAGCAAAAAACGAAATAATGTTTAACTGAAGTGATTTTCAAAATACAGTTAAGAATAATGAATACATAAACGCTCCAAGGTGCTTCTGCAGTACACAGCAGCAGGCTGACTTGACATGCACATAAGTATTTATTCTCATTAAGTGATTTATCTCCCTTTCCTTCATGTAGAGAGTGAATGATACATCTAATCTGACTGATGGGAGCTCTAATATGAAATGAATGAATGAGTGTACAGACATGATCACAATCACCTCTCTTGCTGTGTAACTAAGTACTTCCACAGGGCACTTATCACAAATGACCCTGTGACTTTGCCTGAAGAGTGACTGACGTAGTATCTGCCTCCTTGCTATGTGTAAACAGTAATGAGCATCGTTAGTAGTCTGTGGAGAGAGACCTTATTTCTCCTATACTCAATTAAGAAATAAAAATTCAAAGCGTCAGCAGCATACGCAGACTCACGGGCAAATAACTAGCACTAAAATAAAACATAAAACTAATCTCATGCATTTCAGAACAGCACTTTCACCTGAAACACTTGGGTCTGCTGCTTATTCATCTCTGTTAGTATAAATGGTATAAGCGAAAAAAAAAACTATTCAAAGTGTCCAAGCAGATATATTTTTTTTTCAATAGAAAAGCCTTACACGCAGCATTTTAAATTAAGTAATGAGTCTTATTCAATAAAGTCAAGAGAAAAGCCCAAAGTGCAGAAGCCCAAATCAGGCAATCAAGACATTAGCTGCATGCATGAATATATTCTTCTCTACAATAACAGATACATTTTTAAATATTCTCATTGAAAAAAAGTTTGTGAAATATCTTAGTTAATGTCGTTAGCAGCAGTTTGACATCCAGCTACCTCCTATTTGTGTTTAAAGGAAACCTGGGAATGTCAATGCCACCACTGCCCATCAATGCTTCTGCAATGGCAAATTCCCTGGCTATCATGCTGATCCAGTAACTTCAACAGTGAATTATTAACCCAGAAAAAACATACAGATGCAGAGTTCTGACTGCTTGCTAACTGTATTTTCTGCACTCTATCAGTGTGTATGGTTAATAGGTACAGGAAAAAACATTAGTGGCAGACCAAATGATGAAAGACCACAATGGAGTTGGGGAATGCTGAATGACATAATTGACCTAATCACCATATTTGGTAACTAATGGTAGCCAGCATTCCTGGCCCCAGTAGTAATGCCACCACTAACGACTGCCTTTCTACACAGCCAGAGGTTTACTGTAACAACAACTGCAAGGTATATGGCACAATCTCTGGTAAATTAGTGTGTAAAACTTCCATCTAGTCTTATATAAAACCAATTGTAATATGTGTCATATTATATTATATAAAAGTTCATAAAATTACAGAAGTCCATAAATCCACAGGAAGGAATGGTGTATCAAGAGAGCACTAGGTGGGACGCTCCTCCCAGAGACAAGAAAGGATCTCTGTAAGACAACATATAGACACAGGGAGGGTGCCTCTAATTGCAAAATTTATAAGAACTTTAATGGAGCAGCCAAATAAACACTAACATGTGTTCCATAAGAATGTGCATATCTAGTAGTGTCAACAGAGGGGTCGCCCAGGTTCCAGGTGGGTAGCCAGCCACCACTGGTTTGATAAAGGAGCTAATTGGCACTCCAAAACGCCATACCAGGGCAACAGGGCGTGACCTCATTCCTGTGTTCCACAGTGGTTACAGAAGTCCTCCTCTACATCTGATGACCAGTGGTGGCTGGCTACCAACCTGGAACCTGTGAGACCCCTCTGTTGATACTACTAGATATGCACATTCCTATAGAACACATGTGAGTGTTTATTTGGCTGTTCCATTAAAGTTCCTATAAATATATATAAATATTGCATTTATGCCGCGTACACACGGTCGGACTGTTCGGCTACAAAAGTCTGACAGCCCGCCCGACAGACTTTCGATGGACTTTTGGTGGACTTGCGGCAGACTTGCAGCAGACTTTCTAATGAACGGACTTGCCTACACACGATCGGATTGTCCGTCGGATTTGGCCTGTGGTCGTCCGTCGGACCAGTCCGGTCGAAAAGTCCAACCGTGTGTACACGGCATTAGAGGTGAACATCCCGGTGTGTTTTTTTTTTTTTTTTGTTTTGTTTTATTGGGTTTTTTTTTAGAGGTGTACTGTAGTGGGTGGGTGAATGGGCTTTTTTATTTACTGGGGCACAAACAGCTAGAGTCTGGGGTGAACAGCCCATCACCCATAACTCAATCCTCATCCCTACTTATCACCTCTCCCCTGAAGGGAAGAATTTACCAGCACACAGCCCCTTTGGACCAATGTTCAAGGGACACTGTTCTCAGCACATTAACCCCATGGGCAGGAATCCAGGGGGGCAAAGAACATGCTTAAAGGTTGTCCCAAAAATGTATTACACCACTAGGACAAGCTTCCCAGTGACTGACTGAATTGATAAATGTTCATAATTCAGAAATGAAAGCATATCTATGGTCAAAATGTAAAAGCCACATTGTATTTCAATTTTTTTCTAGTCTACTTCTATTAATCTGAACCATCTTGAATGTGTAAACATATCCCAACACATTTATCTCCTTGAATTATGTGACAGGTATTCACTATGCCCTGTGAGTAGGCACTGTTGTGTCACAAATTTAAAAGAGCCTGCCTTCTGAGCTACAGAGTGCTGAGAGGAGGAGTTTTAGGAGGTGGAGCTGATACATGAATCGTTGCTTGCAGGCAGCAAGGTACCATGGGATATGTAGTCGTTAGGGATTGAAAGCAAACATCAGACGAGAAGCTGCAAAGCATTTAGGGAATCCAGGAAGTTGCGGAAAGAGATGACCAGCAGACAGGCAGCACTAACATGAAAGAAGATTTATCAAGTGAGCTTATATTGGACTGCCAAATATAACTACTGTTTATATTATTATTACAATGCTGATGTTAGAAAATGAAAGTGTATGCCATGACCATAGAACTGCTGAGGGCTACTCAACAGCAGCTGAAAGTAATAACAAATTGACCTTCTAAGTTAAGGTGCCTCTTTCATGTTCAGCTCATATGAATGTCCTGGACCCGAGCATTGGTGACCGTGTACCCTGAATGGAGAGTAGGCCCCACGTGCCGGGCAGGTAGGCCCAGCCCACAACCTATTCAGAGTATTCCTGCTTGATGGTACATTGCCTAGACTTCTACTTTAGTCTCAACTTTTTTTGCATTGCCCCCTGATCTTCTCAGCAGTCCTTGTGATGTCTCTCTGAATTCTGTGTTATTACAAAAATATCTTTCTGATTCAATGTGTAGGTTGTTTGATTTTCTAAAAAATCCTATAAATAGTCATAAACTGGAAACACTTATGTCATTGGTACAGTGTTTCTAAAGAAAACATTCCCAGATATCTAATTTCTTGCTGTGAGTGGCTAACTGGATTTCTGAGTGGTCACCCTAGAGATTGAAGAAAAATTGCTGCCACCATCCCCCCACCCCTTTAAAAATACTCAAGAACAGTAAAGGGGTTGATTTACTAAAGGAAAATAGGCTGTTCACTTTTCAAGAGAACTTTCACTTTGCAGGGGAGTTTCCACTTAGATGGGTGAATGAGGCGAAGCTCTGCTGACTTTCATGATTCAATCATGTGCAAGTTAAAGTATTGGGGTTTTTTTTGTTGTTGTTTTTTTCCCCTTGCATGTGACTGGTATTCTTTGCTAAATTAATGTCCACCACTTCACTAAGCTAAGGAAAACATCCTCAAAATTGCACGTGGCCGTGAAATGGCAAAAAACTTCAATAATGTATATATTTCAAAGGCAATGCTTTAAAAACAGCTAATGATCATCATTTTAGAGTTAATCATTAATAATGGACTTCGAACTATTGTTCTCACTCCAGCATGCACAGCAATATGAAACATGTGTAGCACAGTAAACGTTTTTGGAGATATTTGTTTACATTCTCTCCTTGTATTATGCCCTGGTTTCCAACATTTTTTATTATCCATTTAGTTGGTCCTTAAATGTATATTTATCTGATTACCTGTATATTGTACTGTTTTTGTTTTGCAATTTTTTGCTTTGCTAAAATGCTCTATATTGATACTAGTGTATATATATTTCTCTATTAGAAGACTTTTGTTGACAGCATCCCCTGAAGAAGCTAAGGTTGAGGGCAAAACATGCTGGGAACCACATCAATCTTACTGTATCCATAAGGACTGTACTACATGTTCTTGTTGTAAAACTGTTTTTAACCACTTTAGCCTGAAGTAGAATAGTAAAGTATCGAACCAGGCAGAACTTCAGCAATGCAGGTTTATTAACAGCTGATAACATACAGGTTTATGTTCAAAATATTACAATATACAGGTCTAATTTATACAGTTTCTTACAATGCAAGCATATTAGATATAAATATTCTTATCCTCTAACCAAATTTAAACAACTGTGAATTGTTCTCACCTTGAACCAGAATGGGTCTTTACTTCCAATTCTTGGGAACCCGTCACCTGATAGGGACCAGTCGATCGACCAGTGGTCTGGCCCCCTCACAGAGTTCTGGGTTCCAGCTCGACCAAGTTCTTGAGGGAAATTCACCTGAGACCACATTCTGGAACAAGTTAAGAAGTCTTCTCTGACTCGTACGAGGAGACAAGTTATGGACAGATACTTGCCCATTGGTTCTGACCTCTATGACCCGTGCAATAGGGAAGCATACACAGAGTTCAGCCTTATGAGCTCCTATCTGACTTGTCCGAGGGGACAAGTTAGGACAGATACTTGCCCATTGGTTCTGACCTCTATGACCCGTGCAATAGGGCAGCATACATAGAGTTCAGCCTTATGAGCTCCTATCTGACTTGTCCGAGGGGACAAGTTAGGACAGATACTTGCCCATTGGTTCTGACCTCTATGACCCGTGCAATAGGGCAGCATACATAGAGTTCAGCCTTATGAGCTCCTATCTGACTTGTCTGTCTAACAATTGCAGAGCTTGCATTTATATACTCTTTTACAAGTCTTATCTCAACTATCTGTCTTACATATGATTGGTCACTAAGATCTACGTCAAAGTAACCAACCATAAATCTGACACCTGTTCTACAACCAGATAAACGTAATTATTCCCAAAATTCCTATATGTTCATTAAAGTGATTTATAACTGTTTTTGTCCAATTAAAAACACCTGTATAGAGACAGTCTGGCACCCATCTGTGTTATCAAACTCTCTTTATCTTGATAAGATTTAACTAGCTTCAAGGATGACAGATTTATGACATTTGGAAAAATGAACTTTCAATAACCCCACCAGATGTGTTATATGTCTCACTATATGTATGTATTTTAACAGTTTTAATGAGGGCACAAGCAGACCTTTGTTTGACCTTGTCAAACTTAATTTAATGTACTGTACATAACTTTAATTATTTCTAAACCACCTGTTTTCATATCTTTATCTGTCTGATTTATATGCATTTCAGACTTGAGACAATTCTATATTACTAGAATCTATCCTAATGAACTTTCACCCAGTAAACTATCTTAATACATTTTCGAGAACACCTGTGTACAAGTACTTGTCATAAAGCAGAGGTCATTTAAAGTTCAACACTTATAAATGAAGACTTTCTAAATCTATGGAAAACACAGTATACATTATTAAAGATTAATAATTGTTGCTTTACTAATTGAATAATAATATTGATAAAACCACTACTATATAATAATATGAATAATAATAATAATAATAATAATAATAATAATAATTATCAATAAAATATATGCAAATCAATATATATGAAATACATTGGCTAATATGAGATTCCACAACATTCCCCCCTGTTGAGGCATAAGCCTCACAGCAATTACAATACAGATCACCCACCATGCTCCTCAGAGACCCCATGCACCCAACACTGATCACATAAATTGTCCAAAAAAAATAAATAAATAAATAAATCAGTCCAATCAAAAACACACTGCATCTTCTTCTGTAGCTGCAAAGTCCTTCTCCATATGTGGCACGGAAAACATAGTTGTCAGTCTCAGTGGCATTGTGATCATTCTTGCCACAAACTTCTTGCAACAGGCAACAGTTACTCAGCAACATCACATCAAGGATAACAAGGAAGAGGAACAATCCGTTTAGCTAGTGAATGAAAGCCAAGTATGTGGTCCCAAGGAGCATTCAGCAGACTCAGTCCCATAAGGCTCTGCCTTTTCCTGCATAGGTCTTTTCAGCTTAGCCAAGTACTTGATGTTTTTTGGAGAGATCTCCTTCTTCATCATCAGTTGCTGGTCCATTATCATAGCACAAGCTGCTTTGGATGCTGTAAGACACAAGTTCAGTGCATACCTGTTCTGCAAAGGTACAAGTCTCAGATGTTCCAGTTCCTCCTTTATGCATGAAATCCTTCCTTTGTAGTAATTAACATTTGTAACAAGTTGCATCATGTCTTCTGCGATCACCCGATATTTGTCTGGATATAAAATACACTTCAAAAATATAGTTATAAAAAATAAAAATAAAAATAAAGTCAGTGTCAGAATACAATAGGTCTCTGGCAAGCACTTCAGGGCAACCTACCTAGCAATGGCTCCTCCACTCTCATCTTATCTAATAACTTAATTTAGTGTGTTCCTTTTACTTCTACAACATCCGCTAAAATAATATAAATATATCTATATAGTTTTATCATAATACAATACTCTTACAATATTAATAATAATTATTATTATAAATCCCTTGAAGTACATGTTTTCAGTACAAAGTATTTTATATAAACTATTCTTTTACATTTCCCAACCTATACTATTTCCCATACAATAATTGTAAATTCTTATAATTTCTTAACCTTGACTCCACCTTTCAGTCACTATTACCCTGGTCATGTCATACTGTCAATATAGTCAGTCCAGATATTTCACTAGTTTTAATTTTGTAGTCTTCCCACAAAGTTTGCTAAACCCAAAACCATTTCACTTTTTGTCCATTTCTGCACATACTATACTGCAGAATATTATACAATAACAGTCAGCATGGGTCTCTTCTGTCAGTCACTGCTATACTGTCTAAGTCAGTAGCCTACCTCTCCTATGTCTTAAAACATGAATTATAAAACAATATCAAGACAAATATCATAACATATCCTATAAAGCATCAATAGCATACAGTCTTTAGCGATAATGTCATACTCATTACATTACACCTCTCCACTTTTTTTTTTTTTTTTATAAGCAAAAAATGATAAAACTATTTGTTTATAATGATTGAACATTTACTCAAAGTGGAACTCTACTCACAAAAATGTGATAAAACAAGGTTCATTAGCAAGAAAAATACATTACACATTAATTATTATGCTACCATTTTACTGAAGCCCAGAACCTTTGAACAGCAGTAGAATTTTAGGCTGTCAGCAGACTGGCCTCTAGATTTTATTCAGTGCAAAAATAGAGCACAACTGAGCCCTTTGTAGAGCAGGGTGGAACAGTGGATTTTAAACAGTATAGGCACTTATTTTTTACTGTGCTTCATAGCTACACCTGCAAAAGCGGTCAGCCTCAAGTAACCCAGCAGGAATTAATTTTCTGACCAAAGTTCCACTTTAAGGTGTTCACAATAATACTTATAACATATATAACAAACAAAACAACAGTAAGTCTCTACATACAAAGTATCACATATAATTAATTAGAATTGTCCATTACTGAAATACTTCCAATGTCTTTGTCTGCAACAGTCTCTTGTATGTATTCCACTTGCACTTGTGTGAATAACAATCTTGGTAATCTCACTCAGACTTTGACTACTATAGAAATGGAAAATGTCACTGTCACAAATGTGGATTTAAATGGACACTTGAATTGTGAGTTCTTCCACTTCCTTTTATGATCGTTAATGTACTTGCAGTCATCAAGGGTTACTGACATACATTCCTTTAGTGGCTTTGATTGGAACAAGAGATCACATCTAAAACAAGGATCTGTTTAGAAACAAAACTACACCAATTTGGTTAATTATTTTAAACACATGAACATTTTATCTCCCACTGTACAGCATGAAGTCTAAGCAACTATCATTTGCCTCTAGAACTCCTAAACTTAGTGACAAATCTATCCAAAGTTTCATATGGCCCAGCAAATTGTATTTCATTTTGTCTACAACAGCCCATACAACCTATCCACCAATGAATATGAGTGTGGACACAAGGTTCTATTGTCTATGCCAAGCATAGAGTAGAATGGAACTGATTTTTCATAAAAATGGGTACAATTATCTGATATCAGTGCTGTATACACTCCAATCCTGGGAAAAATTTCCCACATCAGACACTTAGCTGTTGTCTCATACATTTGCATGACCATATGAAAAACTGTGATTTACTTTAAAAAGGAGCAGACATTTATTAAAGTATATCTATATCTACAGCTTTGTTCGTTCATTGCAATAAAGTCTATATACAGGCACACAAAACAGACTTTGAAGAACTACATTTTGTGAAACTACATTGTGATTGTTCATAATTAAAAAGAAATCAAAATAAAATTACATGGTCACTTGCACAGTCTGTTAAATCTAAAGAGGTTAAGAAAATGTGCATTACTGTCCCTTCCTTAAGAATAATTATATACAAATTTTATTGTTAATTAGATCATATTAATGCAGAGTGACCCTAATTAAAAAAAAAAAAACTGACTTTGCCACCTGTAGTAGCATAACTAGGAACTTGAATAATAAAAAAATCAAAAGGAGTGAAATTTTACAAAGTATAACTTTACATATGAAAACGTGCTGGCTGCTCCTGGAATAAAGAAACAAATTATTTATTTAGGCAAACTAATAATCAACCTGATAATTACTAAATATTGTAATCAGGTAGGACAAAATAAGTTCTAGCCAATACCAATAAGGGACCTTGCTCACCAGAGCTTACAAGCTAAGATTAAAAATTAAGACTCTAATTATCTAATTCACCCCCCTGTATGTGCTACATATAGCACATATAATAAGATGGTAGCACTGTTACCATGCATCACTCTTCACTATTCTTTTTTAGAAAATAAGAAACAAATATAAATTTGGAGTTCCCTGTTACCAAATAAATAAATCCCACTGCTATCTTTGTGAATACTACTAAATCGGCAAATATATAAAGATGACAGTATACATAATACTGTACAATAAGATAGGGACATGACAAAATAAACAACAAAAGCTACAAGGGAGAATAAGCACCCTACTTACAAGAATGATACACTAAAAATAAAATGCACCTTTCACTACTACAGTCCATAATATAAAAGACAAAATACCTATTATAAAAAATCAACAAATGTTTAAGAATAAGAACGTATTCTGAGATTTTATTTATTTTCTGGTCAGCTCATCCAGTTTCTGTCTAAAGGCACCTAAACGTGCCCCTTTATCTCAGTACAGAGCACTGAGATGAGCTGTCACAAAAAGTGATTTAATGCTGTTGCACATAAGCTCCTAAACACATACTGAAAAAAAAATACAGTATTTTGTCTAACATGTAAAACCTAGACTGTAAAATCTGTTAAGCATGACATTAATTACATTAGCGGCATTGAATTTATCTACAGATTTTTTTCCTTCCAGAAGCAGTATGCTGGATACTAAAAAAAAATATGGGTGAACTTTGTGTCGTAAATTACTTAAAACAAACAACTTTCTTTTTTCTACAGTTTAAATAACTTCTAACTCCCTCAGCTCATTAATGGTGCTAACTAGCTGAGGTACATATTCTAAAGAATATAATAAAAAAATAAAAATAAATAAAAAAAAAAATGAATCGTGCCTTCCACACACACACTCACTCACTGCCAATAACATTTAGAACTTTGACGCTAAAGTCAATCAGTCACCATAGATGTATCAATCCCTAGCCTCTCTACGAAAGACACATACAATCATTCACATAGGTATTCATTTCACACCTCATAAAAAAAAACAAAACAAAAAAACAAAAAACACACACACATTTAACTCATATAAATATAAATCCTCCTATCAAATACTAATACCAAGTGTCACAAAATCAAAGATATGACACAGAAAGTTCTTATTGTATTTGTATGGAGGATACATACCATT